>NC_052076.1:14068696-14368696 GCF_015852505.1 Tachyglossus aculeatus
CTCAATAAATACGAATAAATAAATGAATTAATGACTCTAAATCCCTCGGGGGGGAATCACACCCCCAAAATCCTAAATCAAATATCTGACGTTTTCTCTCACTCACCCCTTTTTTTCTAAACCTACTTCTAATTAATCGAAATATCCGTTAATTCCAACCGCTGTTATTACTTATTTATAATTCGGGCGTTTTCTTATCCATCACTCGATGCCACAAGATGATAAATATTAATAATGATGGCATTTGTTAAGCGCTTAGTGGAAAGAGCGTGGGCTTTGGAGTCAGAGGTCATGGGTTCAAATCCCCGCTCCGCCAACCGTCAGCTGTGTGACTAGGAAAGCAGTGTGGCTCAGTGGAAAGAGCCCGGGCTTTGGAGTCAGAGGTCATGGGTTCAAATCCCGCTCCGCCAATTTTCAGCTGTGTGACTTTGGGCAAGTCACTTAACTTCTCTGTGCCTCAGTTACCTCATCTGTAAAATGGGGATGAAGGCTGGGAGCCCCACGAGGGGCAACCTGATCACCTTGTAACTCCCCAGTGCTTAGAACAGTGCTTTGCACATAGTAAGCGCTTCTAGACTGTGAGCCTACTGTTGAGGAGGGACCGTCTCTATATGTTGCCAACTTGTACTTCCCAAGCACTTAGTCCAGTGCTCTGCACACAGTAAGTGCTCAATAAATACGATTGAATGAATGAACTTCTCTGAGCCTCAGTTCCCTCGTCTGTAAAATGGGGATGAAGACTGGGAGCCCCACGTGGAACAACCTGATCACCTCGTATCCCCCCCAACGCTTAGAATAGGGCTTTGCACATAGTAAGCGCTTAACAAATCCCATTATTATTATTATAATCAGTGGCGAAGCAGGATCAGAACCCAGAACCTCGAACCACCGTTCTTTCCCCGGAACGATATTACTTACTTAGATTACATTAAAACCATGAGTTATACTACAGCTCTTATAAAAAACCTGAATCTCTTGTTATAACTTAATAAGGAGCCCTACCAAAGCAAGGCCTCAAAAAATTAATCACGAACTCATAATTGTTCCTCTCCACGGAAATCTTTAGTAAAAGGCGAAAGATTTATGCGATCTGAAGAGAAACCAGAGTATATCAACTACTCGCCGCTGTGAGTAGGCGGGCAAGCGGAACCCCAGAATAAGTAATGGTGACTAATTATGACCATTTCCCGCCCCCCAAAATCAGAGCCCTCTCTACGAAGCCCCCCCAAAAGATCTGTTCTCTCAGAGCGGTGAGCTAAGAGGGAATGGGAAAAATGGAAAAAGTGCTAAATTTGCGTCCAGAAATAGCCCCCCCTCTGTGCGGTGTATTCTGGGTATGCAAATATAGACCCTCGTAGCCTCCCCCACTTCTCGGGTTCTGTTTGGGCCAGGCCGCTCGCCATTCATTCATTCATTCATTCATTCATTCATTCATTCATTCATTCATTCATTCATTCATTCATTCATTCATTCATTCATTCATTCATTCATTCATTCATTCATTCATTCATTCAATCGTATTTATTGAGTGCTTACTGTGTGCAGAGCACTGGACTAAGCTCTTGGGAACTACAATGATGATGGTATTTGTTAGCGCTTACTGTGTGCAGAGCACTGGACTAAGCGCTTGGGAAGTACAATGATGATGATGGCATTTGTTAAGCGCTTACTGTGTGCAGAGCACTGGACTAAGCGCTTGGGAAGTACAATGATGATGATGGTATTTGTTAAGCGCTTACTGTGTGCAGAGCACTGGACTAAGAGCTTGGGAACTACAATGATGATGATGGTATTTGTTAAGCGCTTACTGTGTGCAGAGCACTGGACTAAGCGCTTGGGAACTACAATGATGATGATGATGGTATTTGTTAAGCGCTTACTGTGTGCAGAGCACTGGACTAAGCGCTTGGGAAGTGCAATGATGATGATGGTATTTGTTAAGCGCTTACTATGTGCAAAGCACTGGGGGGGGGTTACAAGGTGATCAGTTTGTCCCACTTGGGGCTCCCAGTCTTCATCCCCGTTTTACAGATGAGGGAACTGGGGCCCAGAGAGTGAAGTGACTTGCCCAAAGTCACACAGCTGACAGTTGGGGGAGTCGTGATTTGAACCCATGACCTCGGACTCCAAAGCCCGGGCTCTTTCCACTGAGCTACGCTAGAGACGGTCCCTACCCAACAACGGGCTCACAGTCTAGATGGGGGAGACAGGCATCAATCAATCAATCAATCAATCAATCAATCGTATTTATTGAATGCTTACTGTGTGCAGAGCACTGTACTAAGCGCTTGGGAAGTACAAGTCGGCAACACATAGAGACAGTCCCTCCCCAACAGCGAGCTCACAGTCTAGAAGGGAATCAATCGCCACTCTCAAGAATCCCATGCCACCCAAGAGCCCCTGTATATATGTATATATGTTTGTACGTATTTATTACTCTATTTATTTTACTTGTACATATCTATTCTATTTATTTTATTTTGTTAATATGTTTTGTTTTGTTCTCTGTCTCCCCCTTCTAGACTGTGAGCCCGCTGTTGGGTAGGGACCGTCTCTGTGTGTTGCCAACTTGTACTTCCCAAGCGCTTAGTACAGTGCTCTGCACACAGTAAGCGCTAAATAAATACGATTGATTGATTGATTGATTCCTTCAATCGCATTTATTTTACTTGTACATATTCTATTTATTTTATTTTGTTAATACGTTTTGTTTTGTTGTCTGTCTCCCCCTTCTAGACTGTGAGCCCGCTGTTGGGTAGGGACTGTCTCTATATGTTGCCAACTTGTACTTCCCAAGCGCTTAGTACAGTGCTCTGCACATAGTAAGCGCTCAATAAATACGATTGATTAATTGATTGATTCCTTCAATCGCATTTATTTTACTTGTACATATTCTATTTATTTTATTTTGTTAATATGTTTTGTTTTGTTGTCTGTCTCCCCCTTCTAGACTGTGAGCCTGCTGTTGGGTAGGGACCGTCTCTATATGCTGCCAACTTGTACTTCCCAAGCGCTTAGTACAGTGCTCTGCACGCAGTAAGCGCTCAATAAATACGACTGAATGAATGAATTTATTGAGCGCTTACTCTGTGCAGAGCACTGTACTAAGCGCTTGACTAAGCAATGACTAAGAACATTAGTCATTGCCCTGAGTGAGCTGAGCGCTTGCATCAGGCAGAAACTCCTGACCGAAGAAAAGAAGCAGAGAGACAGTGTGGCTCAGTGGAAAGAGCCCGGGCTTGGGAGTCAGAGGTCGTGGGTTCGAATTCCAGCTCCGCCACTTATCAGCTGTGTGACTTTGGACAAGTCACTTCTCTGGGCCTCAGTTACCTCATCTGAAAAATGGGGATTAGGATTGTGAGCCCCATGTGGGACAGCCTGATTACCTTGTATCCCCCCCAGCGCTTAGAACAGTGCTTGGCACGTAGTAAGTGCTTAACAAATACCAAAATTATTAAAGGCTTCAAAGCATTCAAACCAGCTACCTCACCTCCTACTACAGAGAAGCAGCGTGGTTTAGTGGAAAGAGCCTGGGTTTGGGAGTCAAAATTTGTGGGTTCTAATAATAATGATGGTATTTGTTAAGCGCTTACTACGTGCGATTCACTGTTCTAATCCCGACTCTGCCCCTTGGCAGCTGTGTGACATTAGGCAAGCCACTTAACCTCTCTGGGCCTCAGTGACCTCATCTATAAAATGGGGATTAAGACTGTGAGCCCCATGTGGGACAACCTGATTCCCTTGTACCCCCCCAGCGCTAAGAACAGGGCTTGGCACATAGTAAGTGCTTAACAAATGCCATCATTATTATTATATTATTTATTAAAATGGGGATTAAGACTGTGAGCCCCATGTGGGACAACCTGATTACCTTGTACCCCCCCAGCGCTAAGAACAGGGCTTGGCACATAGTAAGCTTTTAACAAATGCCATCATCATTATTATATTATTTATTAAAATGGGGATTAAGACTGTGAGCCCCATGTGGGACAACCTGATTACCTTGTACTCCCCCAGCGCTAAAAACAGGGCTTGGCACATAGTAAGCGCTTAACAAATGCCATCATTATTATTATATTATTTATTAAAATGGGGATTAAGACTGTGAGCCCCATGTGGGACAACCTGATTCCCTTGTACCCCCCCAGCGCTAAGAACAGGGCTTGGCACATAGTAAGCGCTTAACAAATGCCATTATTATTATTATATTATTTATTAAAATGGGGATTAAGACTGTGAGCCCCATGTGGGACAACCTGATTACCTTGTATCTACCCCCAGCGTTTAGAACAGCGCTTGGCACAGAGTAAGCATTTAGCAAATACTATTAACATGTTTCGTTTTCCCGTCTGTCTCCCCCTTCTAGACTGTGAGCCCGTTGTTGGGTAAGGACCGTCTCTTGTACTTCCCAAGCACTTAGTACAGTGCTCTGCACACAGTGAGTGCTCAATCATCAATCGTATTTATCAATGGTATTTATTGAGCGCTTACTGTGTGCAGAGCACTGTACTAAGCGCTTGGGAAGTACAAGTTGGCAACATATAGAGACAGTCCCTACCCAACAGTGGGCTCACAGTCTAAAATTCAATACATACGATTGAATGAATGAATGTTCTGCACACAGTAAGTGCTCCATAAATAGCATTGATTGAGGGCAGGGATCATGCCCTCTAACTCTTCTTCTCTCCAGAGCTTTAGCACAGTGCTCTTCATTCGGTAGGCACTCAATCGATCAATCTATCCATCCATCAGTCATTGATGGATTGATTCCCATTTTTCCCCCCACCCCTCTATTCCAGGGGCCCCACAGGCTTAGTCAGGAAAACACGTGCTGTGGCCTTGACAGAGCTCATGAATTTTTTAAATCTTCATTTTACATAACGGGATCTTTTTTGAACAGGACATGCAAATTTATGGAAATCGATCCACGGAAATGCAGTCCTATGTAAATGTGTCCCCAGCTGTACTGGAGGAAAAAAAAAAAAAGCTTTCCCTTGGGATTGATCAGTCCTGGAGGAAAGCAGCGCATGGGAACCGAAGCAAAAATGCTCCTTTGTGTCGTGGTCATCCTTTTTCTTTCCCCTTCGGTACTTGTTAATATTTGATGGCATTTATTAAGCGCTTACTATGTGCAAAGCACTGTTCTAAGCGCTGGGGAGGATGCAAGGTGATCAGGTTGTCCCACACGGGGCTCCCAGTCTTCATCCCCATTTTACAGATGAGGTCACTGAGGCCTAGAGAAGTGAAGTGACTTGACCAAAGTCACGCAGCTGACAAGTGGTAGAGCCGGGATTTGAACCCATGACCTCTGACTCCAAAGCCCGGGTTCTTTCCACTAAGCCATAAGCGCTTACTTTGTGCCAGGCACCGTGTAAGGGGCACAGGGCAAGCCACGAGCACTAACCGATTACTCCGTGTTTATCCTCCTTCTGAAATCTCGGGGTTGAAGCTGTTTCTTCCAACATTCTTAATAATAATAATGGTATTTGTTAAGCGCTTACTATGTGCCCAGCACTGTCCTAAGCGCTGAATAACAATGGCATTTGTTAAGTGCTCAACTAAGTGCCAGGCACTGTACTAAGCGCTGGGGAGAGTACGGTACAACAGTTTGTAGACACATTCCCTGCCCACAGTGAGCTTACAGTCTAGAGGCTATGTACTACTAGGAGAAGCAGCGTGGCTCAATGGAAAGAGCCCGGGCTTGGGAGTCAGAGGTCGTGGGTTCAAATCCCGGCTCCGCCACTTGTCAGCTGTGTGCCTTTGGGCAAGTCACTTCACTTCTCTGGGCCTCAGTTCCCTCATCTGTCAAATGAGGATGAAGACTGGGAGCCCCATGTGGTTGTTCACCTGATCACCTTGTATCCCCCCCAGCGCTTAGAACAGTGCTTGGCACAGAGTAAGTGCTTAACAAATACCACCACCACCACCACCATCATCATCATCATCAATAAATACCATTGAAAGAATGAATGAATGAATGGCTGGCTCTCTTCCTCCCTTCAAGGCCCTACTGAGAGCTCACCTCCTCCAGGAGGCCTTCTCAGACTGAGCCCCTTCCTTCCTCTCCCCCTCCCCCCTCCATCCCCCCCGCCTTACCTCCTTCCCTTCCCCACAGCACCTGTATATATGTATATATGCTTGTACATATTTATTACTCTATTTATTTATTTTACTTGTACATATCTATTCTATTTATTTTATTTTGTTAGTATGTTTGGTTTTGTTGTCTGTCTCCCCCTTCTAGACTGTGAGCCCGCTGTTGGGTAGGGACCGTCTCCAGATGTTGCCAACTTGGACTTCCCAAGCGCTTAGTACAGTGCTCTGCACACAGTAAGCGCTCAATAAATACGATTGATTAATTGATTGATTGATTGAACAGATGGAGAGAGAAGCCGCTGAAGGGGGGGGGGGGGCAGGGGGCGGTTTCCTGGTCGAAAATGGCTCCTTGTCTCCCTCTGGTGGTGAAGAGTAGGTGCTGCACAGAAAAAACAGGAATTCCCTTTTTTTAGATTTTTGGGCTTTTTCATTCATTCCATCATTCGTTCATTCATTCAACCGTATTTATTGAGCGCTTACAATGTGCAGAGCACTGTACTAAGCGCTTGGTTAGTACAAATCGGCAACCGATAGAGACGGTCCCTCCCCAACAACGGGCTCACAGTCTAGAAGGGGGAGACAGACAACAAAACATGTGGACAGGTGTCAAGTCACCAGAATAAATAAGAATAAAGCTAAATACACATCATTAACAAAATAAATAGAACAGTGAATATGTACAAGTAAAATAAGCAGAGTCATAAATCAGTACAATCAGGGTAAATCAGGGTTGCAATGTTGGGTAGGGACTGTCTCTATATGTTGCGAACTTGTACTTCCCAAGCGCTTAGTACAGTGCTCTGCACACAGTAAGCGCTCAATAAATACGATTGATTGATTGATTGTTTGATCCCCTACTCCTGTGCTTATTCGTCCACATCAATCAACGAGCTTACAGTCTAAAGAGGGAGCTTACTTACCCCAGTGTTTAGAACAGCGCTTCCCTCGAGAAGCAGCATGGTGTAGTGAATAGAGCCGGGTCTTGGGAGTCAGAAAGTCATGGATTCTCATCCAGGCTCTGCCATTTGTCTGCTCTGTGACTTTGGGCAAGTCACTTCGCTTCTCTGTGCCTCAGTTTCCTTATCTGTAAAAGGGGATTTGAGACTGTGAGCCCCAAGAGGGACAGGGACTGTATCCAATCCGATTAGCTTGCATCCATCCCACGCTTAGTACAGCGTCTTGCCCATAGTGTTTAACAAACGCTACAATCATTAATTATTATTAGTAGTAATAAACGATGAGCAAATACCACAACTATTATTATTATTTTTATTCCTGTCCAAGGTCATGGTTCTAGATACTCGGGGAGAGGGTTTTTGAGACGTGCTTGGAGATTTTGGCTATGAAAATGGTGTCCTGTACCTTACCTGGGCCTTGCCTTCAGTTGAGTAGTATCTCAGACACCGAAATGACCTGCCCCTAGCTTCAGGTGCTTACGCTGATTTTTCCAGTAGCTCGTTATGGGCAGGGAATTAATTCTGTTGGAGTGTACTCTCCCAAACGCTTAGTACAGGGCTCTGCAAATAGTAAGTGCTCAATAGCACTGATTGATTGATTGGAAATGGTTTCTCATGAACAGAGGAGAACATGGATGAGGTGTGTAGCTGAAGGGGGGAAGGGTACTCAAAACACAGACCCCCTTGCCCACTGCACCGGGTTATCCGGACATCTGAGCCCCCTCCTTCCTCTCCCCCTCACCCCCCTCTCCATCCCCCCTGTCTTACCTCCTTTCCTTCCCCACAGCACCTGTATATATGTATATATGTTTGTACATATTTATTACTCTATTTATTTATTTATTTATTTATTTTACTTGTACATATCTATTCTATTTATTTTATTTTGTTAATATGTTTGGTTTGGTTCTCTGTCTCCCCCTTCTAGACTGTAAGCCCACTGTTGGGTAGGGACTGTTTCTGTATGTTGCCAACTTGTATTTCCCAAGCGCTTAGTACAGTACTCTGCACACAGTAAGTGCTCAATAAATACGATTGATTGATTGATTGATTGATCTTTCCTGTGCCAAATGAGCGAACCCGAAATGAGCCCATCTCAGGCAGCCTTGATGGATAATAATAATAATAATAATAATAATAATAATAATGGCATTTGTTAAGCACTTACTATGTGCAAAGCACTGTTCTAAGCACTGGGGGGGGGGAATACAAGGTGATCAGGTTGTCCCACGTGGGGCTCCCAGTCTTAATCCTCATTTTACAGATGAGGGAACTGAGGCCCAGAGAAATTAAGTGACTTGCCCAAAGTAACGCGGCTGACAAGTGGCAGAGCCAGGATTAGAACCCATGACCTCTGGCTCCCAAGCCCATGCTCTTCCAACTGAGCCATGCTGCTTCTCTAATAATAATTGCTGTGGCATTCATTAGGTTATTACTACGTGCCAAGCACTGTTCTAAGCGCTGGGGGAGGATACAAGGTGATCAGGTTGTCCCACGTGGGGCTCCCAGTCTTAATCCCCATTTTACAGATGAGGGAACTGAGGCCCAGAGAAATTAACTGACTTGCCCAAAGTCACACAGCTGACAAGTGGCAGAGCCAAGATTAGAACCCATGACCTCTGGCTCCCAAGCCCACGCTCTTCCAACGGAGCCATGCTGCTTCTCTAATAATAATTACTGTGGTATTCACAGTAGTGAATTAACCTAGTGAATACCACTAGGTATTCCTGTATATATGTATATATGTTTGTACATATTTTTTACTCTATTTATTTTACTTGTACATATCTATTCTATTTATTTTATTTTGTTAATATGTTTGGTTTTGTTCTCTGTCTCCCCCTTCTAGACTGTGAGCCCACTGTTGGGTAGGGACTGTCTCTATATGTCGCCAACTTGTACTTCCCAAGGGCTTAGTACAGTGCTCTGCACACAGTAAGTGCTCAATAAATACGATTGATTGATTGATTGATTGATTGATTAGAGGAGCAGCTAGGTTACTACTATGTGCCAATCACTGTACTAAGTACTAGGGGGGCTACAAGAAAATCGGGTTGGACTCAGTCCCTGTTCTCCATGGGGCTCGCATTCTTAATCCCCATTTTTCACATAATGTAACTGAGGGCCAGAGAAGTGAAGTGACTTACCCGAGGTCACTCAGCAGACATGTGGCAGAGCCGGGATTAGAACCGCGACCTTTTAACTCACAGGCCCGGACTCAATCCTCTAGGCCTTGCTGCTTATCACAGCATGGATCCCAGAAGCAGCTTGGGAGTGGGAGACCACCATTAAATTAAAGTTGGGGGCTGGCGGGGCTACCCAAAAATGTGGGGTCTGGAGGGAGGCCACTCCAAAGCCCACCCTATCTCCACCTCCCACGGGTAGCGAGGGTGGACGGCAGCTTGACTTTCACATCCCAGACTGTAAGCTCGCTGTGGGCAGGGAATGTGTCCGCTTATTGTCCTCTCCCCGGCACTTAGTGCAGTGCTCTGCACACGGTAAGCGCTCAATAAATATGATTGACTGAATGACTGGGCCAGAGGGGTCCAGCGGGAAGCCAAAGGCGGGGAAATCTCCCCAGTGCCAGCTTCCACGGACCACCGCGGCCAAAACGTTGCCTCCTTGCCTCTTCTATACCTAGAGGCAGTCAGTCAATCGTATTTCTTGAGTGCTTACGGTGTACAGGGCACTGTACTAAACGCTCGGGACAGTACAACAGAACAATAAACGGATGCATTCCCTGCCCACAAGTTGACAGTCTAGAGGCGGAGATGGACCCTAATATAAATTAATCAATTACAGGTACGGAGATATATGCTGCTGGGCTGGGAGAGGGGATGAATAAAGGGAGCAAGTCAGGGCGACGACGCAAAAGGGAGTGGGAGAAAAGGAAAGGAGGGATTAGTCAGGGAAGGGCCCTTGAAGGAGATGGGCCTTCCTTAGGCTTTGAAGCGGGGGAGAGTCATTCATTCAATTGTATTTATTGAGCGCTTACTGTGTGCAGAGCACTGTACTAAGCACTTGGGAAGTCCAGGTTGGCAACATATAGAGACGGTCCCTACCCAACAACGGGCTCACAGCTTAGAAGGTGGAGAATTGTGGGCGGGGAATGTGTCTATTTATTGTTACACTGTTCTAAGTTTTGCCAATCCAGTTCTGGTTGGGGTCCATCCCGTATGGGCACTTTAACTCCGGTACCTACCAGGCACCTACTACAGTGGCAATTTCTGGGGAGGATACTAAGTAATCAGATGGGGCACAGTCCCTGCCCACAATCTGGATCGGCCTGAGAGGGAGAACTTGTCTGGAAGGAGGAGGGAGGGCATTCCGGGACGGAGGCAGGGTTAGTATGTTTGGTTTTGTTCTCTGTCTCCCCCTTTTAGACTGTGAGCCGACTGTTGGGTAGGGACTGTCTGTGTTGCCAACTTGGACTTCCCAAGCGCTTAGTCCAGTGCTCTGTGCACAGTAAGCGCTCAATAAATACGATTGATGATGATGATGAGGGGTGGGTGGCGAGACGGGTGAGACTGGGATACCGTGAGAAGGTTAGCATTAGAGGAGCCAAGTGTGCAGTCTGGGTCGTAGTAGGAGAGTAGTAAGGTGAAGTAAGAGGGGGCGAGGGGGGGCTGACAGTCTAAAAGGGGGAGACAGAGAACAGAACCAAACATACTAACAAAATAAAATAAATAGAAGAGATATTTATTTATTTATTTATTTTACTTGTACATATCTATCCTATTTATTTTTTGTTGGTATGTTTGGTTTTGTTCTCTGTCTCCCCCTTTTAGACTGTGAGCCCACTGTTGGGTAGGGACTGTCTCTATGTGTTGCCAATTTGTACTTCCCAAGCGCTTAGTAAGTGCTCTGCACATAGTAAGCGCTCAATAAATACGATTGATTGATTGATATGTACAAGTAAAATAAATAAATAAATAGAGTAATAAATATGTACAGACATATATACATATATGCAGGTGCTGTGGGGAAGGGAAGGAGGTAAAATGGGGGGGATGGCCCCCCGTGGGACAACCTTGTCACCTTGTAACCTCCCCAGTGCTTAGAACAGTGCTTTGCACATACTAAGCGCTTAATAAATGCCATTATTATTATTATTATTATTATTGACTGCCGTAAAGCCAATGGTGAGGAATTTCCGTTCCGTTTCCGTTCTCTTAGGGCGCTGGGGAGGCCGTGACCGTGGCCGATCAGAATGAAGGACCGCAGCAGTCCGACCAGGGTATGAGAGCCCGACAGGCCGTCCCCTCTGCCCACACCTCCAGCTGCTGAATTCAACGCTGTTGGCTTGGGACTTTTTTTTTACGGTATTTGTTAAGTGCTTACTATATGCCAGGCACTGAACTTTAGCTTTAATTCTATTTGTTCCGACGACTTGACACCTGTCCACACGTTTTGTTTTGTTGCCTGTCTCCCCCTTCTAGACTGTGAGCCCGTTGTTGGGTAGGGACCGTCTCTATATGTTGCCCATTTGTACTTCCCAAGCGCTTAGTACGGTGCTGTGCACACAGTAAGCGCTCAATAAATACGATTGAATGAATGCATGAACTAAGCGCTGGGGTAGATGCAAACTAATCAGGTTGGACGCAGACTCAGTTCTAGGGAAGCAGCGTGGCTCAGTGGAAAGAGCCCGGGCTTTGGAGTCAGAGGTCATGGGTTCAAATCCCGGCTCCGCCACTTGTCAGCTGTGTGACTTTGGGCAAGTCACTTCACTTCTCTGGGCCTCAGTTCCCTCAGCTGGAAAATGGGGATGAAGACTGTGAGCCCCACGTGGGACAACCTGATCACCTTGTAAACTCCCCAGTGCTTTGTACATAGTAAGCACTTAATAAATGCCATTATTATTATTATTATTATTATTATATGGGGCTCACAGTCTTAATAATAATGATGGCATTTGTTAAGCGCTTGCTATGTGCAAAGCACTGTTCTAAGCACTGGGGAGCTTACAAGGTAATCAGGTTGTCCCACGTGGGGCGCACAGTCTTAATCCCCATTTTACAGATGAGGGAATGAGGCCCAGAGAAGTGAAGTGACTCGCCCAAAGTCACACAGCTGACAATTGGTGGAACCGGGATTTGAACCCATGACCTCTGACTCTAAAGCCCGGACTCCTTTCCACTGAGCCACGCTGCTTCGCTGCAGTCTTACTCTCCCTTGTACAGATGAGGGAATCGAGGCCCAGGGAAATGAAGTGACTCGTGCAAGGTCACGCAGCAGGAGAGTGGCAGAGCTGGGATTAGAACTCAGGTCCTTCTGATTCCCAGGCCTATGCTCTATCCACCAGGCCACGCTGATTCTGCCATTTGTGCCTGCTGGTTCTGTTCTAGGTGTTTCTCTCCCCCCTCACCCTCTTAAACTGTAAGAGTTCCCAAAACTTCAGTGCTTTTCAAAGGACTGACTCCTTTTCAAATGGAAGGGATTTAAAAAAATCACCTCGAAGATGGTCCATATGTGAACATCAGACTGCTTAGGCCACAGTCAGCTCTAAGGAAGTGGAAGCAATTTGAGAAGTCAAAAATGAGGGGAGGACTTGTTGTTGGGTCCCTCTCCGGGGGGCAACCAGGATGGGCTTCTCTGCTCATTCATTCATTCAATCGTATTTATTGAGCACTTACTGTGTGCAGAGCACTGTACTAAGCGCTTGGGAAGTTTGCAACATATAGAGATGGTCCCTACCCAACAACGGGCTCACAGCCTAGAAGGTGGAGAATTGTGGGCGGGCAATGTGTCTATTTATTGTTATACTGTTATACGTTTTGCCAATCCAGTTCTGGTTGGGGTCCATCCCGTATGGGCACTTTAACTCCGGTATCTACCAGGCGCCTACTACAGTGGCAATCTCTGGGGAGGATACTAAGTAATCAGATAGGGCACAGTCCCTGCCCACAATCTGGATCGGTCTGAGAGGGAGAACTGATATTTAACCCCCATTTTATAGATGAGGAAACTGAGGCCCAGAGAGGTTAAGTGACTTGTCCCAAGCCAATCCATCGGTGGTATTTGTTGAGTGCTTACTATGTGCAGAGCACTGTACTAAGCACTTGGGAAGTACAGGTCGGCAACATATAGAGATGGTCCCTACCCAACAACGGGCTCACAGCCTAGAAGGTGGAGAATTGTGGGCGGGCAATGTGTCTATTTATTGTTATACTGTTATACGTTTTGCCAATCCAGTTCTGGTTGGGGTCCAACCCGTATGGGCACTTTAACTCCGGTATCTACCAGGCGCCTACTACGGTGGCAATCTCTGGGGAGGATACTAAGTAATCAGATAGGGCACAGTCCCTCCCCGCAATCTGGATCGGTCTGAGAGGGAGAACTGATATTTAACCCCGATTTAATAGATGAGGAAACTGAGGCCCAGAGAGGCTAAGGGACTTGTCCCAAGCCAATCCATCGGTGGTATTTGTTGAGCGCTTACTGTGTGCAGAGCACTGTGCTAAGCATGGGTCGCCCGGGAGAACCCAGGTCTCCTCACTCCCAGGCCCGCACTTTTTCCACTGGCCCTTGCTGATACTCCCGTGGCGTTAACCCTCCCCGACTCCGTGATCTGGGGACGGGGGGAGCTTTCCTCCGCTCACCCCCATCTTCAAGACAACTTACCCCCCTCAAGAGCTCATCGGGAACCCCAAAAAGTCACGTTCCCCCAACCGGTCGGATCTGACGGCGCCCTCGATGAAAGAGACAATCAGACACCAGCCCCTTGCAAGAGGGGGGAAGAGAGGTGCAGGAGGGGAAAGGAAACGTGTTTTATTAAAGCCAAACACTCCAATAGAAAAACCGAAAAGAAAAGGGAGAAACCCAGAGAGAGAGGCATTAGAAAAGAGAAGGAGGAGATAGAGGGAAGTCAAACAGCAACCTTTTTTGCCATTTAGAAATTGTCCTTATTACAACGCCGACAGTTGTCACAGAACGCCCGAGGCAGTCACACAACATACACCAATACGACCCCACTGGGGGAGCCCATGGCCCCTAAGCCCCCTGAGAGCCTCGGAGGTGGGGGGCGGGCACGTGAGCAGGGATTGGGGTTGAGGGGAGGGCAGGGCATGGAGGAGAAAGGCCGGAAAAGTCCAAGCAACAGCTCCGGCCCCCGGCCCCTCTCCCCGGAAGGGTCCTGAAAACTTTGAGACTTTGCTCTAGAAACCACAAGGATGGACAAGAGAAAGCAGGGAGGAAAGCATGCAGCACGCCGGGTGGGGGGTGGGATTGATTGGCATGCAGAGCAGGGGTCGGGGTGCGGGGCTGGTACAGAGGGGGCTGGTACAGAGTGGTAATTACCCTGCTCTGGAGAGGGGGAATATAGCTGTAATTCTGCCTGTCTGGGTTTGGGAGGAGGAGTTGGTGGATGGGGTGCCCACATCTCCCCTCTGCCAAGGTCGGGGAAGGCCCGGGGCCGACGCCCCAACCTGGGATGGTCCTGGCAGTCAGGCAGAGGTGGAGAAGTTGGGGTGGAGGATGGAGGAGCTGCCAGGGACCGTGGCAGCCCCTTTGTCCCCTTCCAGGATGGCTCCGCCGCCCCCCGAGGCCCATGCCTCTAGCCTGGCCTGCCCTTCCCCTGGTTGGATAACTTTGGTACTACACTAGACATGGAAACAGCGAGTTACGACCACTGCAAAGGGTGAGGAGCCAGCTGAACTCTCACGGAGGAGGTCCCCAGAATAGACCCCCTCCCCTGCCAGCAGAATAACAGCAGTCTGACACCCCACCTCCCACCCCCATCTGGCCGGATCCGACAGGGCCAGCGGAAGGAGTCTGAATCCGTCATCATCCAGCCCCGATCCTCCCTTCCTCCGGGGAGGGGTCTCCGATGCCGCTCAGGAGGAGCGGGCCCCTTCTATCCTCCTCCCCGGCCCTCAGGGGCCCCCTCCTCTCCCTGTCCCTTCCCAGGCATCTCCCGTCGGCCTTCCCCGACAACAACGGCCGTTCGGTGGGATGGCCAAAGTCCGGGGAGGCGAGGTAGGGCTGGCTGGACTGTAGGCCCCAGGCCTCTGCCAGCTGAAAAGCCCTCTTAGGGAGACCCATCAATCGTATAAAGCCCTCTTAGGGAGACCCAGAGAGACGGCAGGCGGGTAGGCAGAAGGCAACTCTCCGAAAGCCTTGGATCCCGGGCGGCGGGTTGGTGGTCAGCGAGGGATGCGGCCAGAGGCCAGAGAAGATTCAAGATGCTACAGACAGCTCGCTCCTCCGCCTCTATTTACCACCCAGCAGGAAATGAGAAGCCAAGACGGGAGAAGTCTCAACCTAGCAACCCGTGAGGGGTTGCAGGGGTGTAGGAGAAGGGGAAAGCCAGCAGGTTGGCTTGGAAGGGGGTGGGGGGAAACAGAGTGAGGGGCCAGGGGTAGGTCCTATCCACCACCTACCCTGGACCCCCATCCCTTCCCTCCTGCGGGTATTTCTGAGCAGTCGAACGGAACCGTTTCCAAACCATTTACACTGAACAACGACAAACATCAGCTGAGGAAAGGACGAGGTGAGAAGAGGGAGGAGGGGGGCACACTCTGCCCCCCTGCCCCCCCCAGCTCCCCGATACACCAGACAGGAAGAGAGCTCTTTTTTGTCACTTTTTTCTCTTTTTTAAATATTTATATATATATTTATATTACGTATATTATATATATATAATATGTAAATATATCTTTTAAAACAATATAAAATGTTAAGACACTTCACTTCAATGTAAAGAGTTGCTTTGCAATTAGTACTAATTGCATCAGGAGTCCCTTATTTGTCTGTGATTATTTTTTTTTCCTTTTACTGTTTTTTCTTCGTTTGTTATTTTCCAAAACACTCGCTCGGCTTTGTACAAAAATGAAGGGAATCTATAAAATCAAATAAAGTGAAATGAAACGAGAATGCCCCAGAAAACGAAATAAGGTTAAAAATCTAGGCAAGGCAAACCAAGGGGGTGTCTGCCGGCGGGGGCCTTGGGGCCGAGCCAGGTTGGGGGGTTGGGAGTGGGGGGTCGGGGTGGGGGGAAGGGAAGGGGTCTTGGTCCCTCTGAGCCCTCCACCCCTGTGCTTATATGTACTGACCAGCCTCCTCCCCGACGCCCTGTCGTACTCTTAATTTTCATCACTTTTTGTGCTCATTCTCTTGCATTTGGAAACTTCCTTCCTCCACCTCTTCACTGGGGATGCCCCCCTTCCCCCAGACACCCCCATTTTGTGCCTTTTCTGGCCTACCCTGGGACACAGGGACCCCTCCTCATCTCCGGCCTTTCTCAAACTCCCTCCCTTAACCACTCTCTGCCTGATTCTCCGCTCCCACCCCATTCCCACTTTTCCCCAACTGAGACCCCAGACTTCTCTCCATCTGCATTCTGGGCCCCTCTTTTACACCCAAGTCCAGCTCTTACAGAGACCCTGACTCTTGGTAGGGGAGGGGATTAAATGCCCTGCTCCATCCCTGCTCCTTCCAGCAGAATCAATCATATTTATGATTTATGTTGCCAATTTGTACTCCCCAAGCGCTTAGTACAGTGCTCTGCACATAGTAAGCGCTCAATAAATACGATTGATGATTTATTGAGCTACTGTGCACAGAACACAGTAGTACATGCTTGGAATAGAAGAACAATATCCAAAGCCCAGGATCACAGCCTCCGCGGGTAGTCCAAGACTGTAAACTCATTATGGGCAGGGAACTTAACTGCCCATTTGCTTGTACTGCACTCTCCCAAGTGCTTAGAACAGTGCTCTGCACATAGTAAGCCCTCAATAAATGAGAAGCAGCCTAGTGGATTGAGCACAGGCCTGGGAGCCAGAAGCACCTGGGCTCTCAGCCCGGCTCCACCGCTTGTCTGCTCTGTGACCTTGGGCAAGTCATTTCATTTCTCTGTGCCTCAATTACCTCATCTGTAAAATGGGGATTAAGGCTGTGAGCCCCACGTGGGGCAGGGACTGTCCGACCGGATTTGCTTGTATCCACCTCAGCGCTTAGTACAGTGCCTGGCACACGGTAAATGCTCAATAAATACCACAATTACTATTAGTTACTGGGGGAGGGGAGAGACAGACAGCCCCACCCATGCTGACTAGCCTCAGGTTCCCTCACCCTCATGCTCAACAGATGGCTTTGTACTAGACACACTCCATCTCTTGCCTCAAAAAACCCTCAACTTCCTCACTACGGTTTCTCTACCTCGGCCTCCCAGTTTTCGTAGGGGATGGGCTGAACTCGGTCAGTAGAAAGTGAGGGGAGGAAGGAAGGGGCATGCCCAGGGGAGTCAGAGAGAAGGTGGCACTGAGAATACACGGTGTCATGGGTCAAGATGGGAACCCTGCTTGGCTAACCCTCTAAGGGGTGCCCTGCCTCCCCCTCTTCTATACATTCTCCGTCTCCCCTTTCCTATATTGCCCAGACCGGTTTCCGCGCTGCTACCTTGCCCCCGCTTCCCCACATCAAACCACTCACCTTCGACCCCTTTTTAAAGTAAGTTAATGGCCTTTAAAGTGCTAAATTATGAAACTTAAGGTACAGAAGCCCGGATACGCAGCCTGGCCGACTTCGGAGTCGAGCCCCTGCCCCCACTCGCCCGAGCCGTTTTCTACAGGTCCAACCGTCGGCCTTGGCCTGGAAGAAATGCAAAATTGCAGCCCCCTTCCCACGACCCAACTTCAGCCTGGCCGGCCCCAGCTCCGAAGTGGGCCAGGGATGAAGGCCCTTGGCCTCTCTTTATTGCTCTCCTCCCCCCTGCTGCAGCACTGACCCCCAGACGCTCACAGACAGACGGGAGGCTCACCCCGGCTCGCCCCCAACTCCCCCAACCCTCCCAGAGTCCCTGAGGGAGATACGAGCCCCTTCCCGTCTATCTGAACTTCAACAAATTCGCAGGGATGTGGGAAAGGTGGCTGCAGCAGAGGCAGGCTAAAACAGTCGAGGTCTTGGTTCTGGGAGACGTCTTTGGAGTCAGGTCCACCTCTATCCATTTCTTCCCCCAGCCGGCTCCCCCTCCCCTCCCTCCCACCCCCCCGAGAACCCATTATTTAAGTTAATTGTCCAGTCCTTCTCCACAGAGGGTCGAAGGGGCGCCTCACGACTCTGAGTCCTCGTTGTTGGACGGTCATAGGTCCAGGCCGAAGTTCGTTTCGGTGTTCCCGATGAGCCAGGGCAGAGAAGAGGTTGGGGGAGGGTGGTCAGCGGAAAAGCAGGAAGTGTTGGTGGTAGGGAGCGGGAAGAGAGGGAGGAGGAGGAGGATAAAAAGAGGAGAAACAGAGAGTGGCAGGTCGGCCACATTGAAGCGGAAAGCGGCCCGACGGGTCGGCCATATTGAAAGGGGACATTGGTGCGCCTGGTGTGTTTGGTTTTCCTTTCATTTACAAAAAAGAAGTGTAATTACAAGTGAATAATTAAAACCAAAAGAGACCAAAACACCGAATACACCAAGACAAGGAGAAGGACCCGTGGCAAACCCTCCCACCACGCCTGGAGAAGAGGGCGGGGGGCCGGGGAGGAAGGAAGGGAGACGAGAAGGATCGACGGGGCAAAGGGGGCGGGGGAAAGGGGAGGAAGAGCTGGCAAGGAGCCTTTAGAACGAAATAGACGAATTTCTTGCCCCAAAGGAAGTCAATACAGGGATGGAGGTTCTGGACGAGGAGGGTTTTTCTGAGACTGGACTCGGGGTCTCATTCAGTCCGCTAGTCTCTTTAGGTGTTCTAGCGGCCTAGAAAGAAAAGCAAGATTCAAGGAGGAGGAGGAGGAGGAGGAGGAGGAGGAGCAGGAGGTGGGAGGAAGGGAGGGGAGGGTCACACCGCTTGCCCCAGAAAGGGGGGAAGAAAAGTCAATAATCGATAAATAGAAACTAAAACAGAAAAAAAAAAAGCCCCAAAGCAGATGGATCTGGCAGTAGCTGGGACCTCAGGTCAGGGACTGAACCAACAGGAACCGGCCAGGCATGAGGGGAGGCTGAGGACACACATGGGTTACTAGAGGAGGAGAGTTAGCAGAGACACAGAGAGAGATACGGAGACAGAGACCGCCCCCGAGGAGTCAGAGGCGTTCAAACCAACCCAAAGAGGCACACGGCACACAGGGATCCCGAATCGAACAGGAGGAAACACAGACAAAGAGCCAGATATACCCAGAAAGGCACACGCATACAAACACACACACACACAGGGGACAGAAGCAACCCCGGGCCATGCACACCCAGGCGAGGGCAGGGATGGGGAGGGAAAGGAGAGAAGGGGTGAAGGTGGTGGGGAAGGAAGAGGAGGAGGGGAGGAAATAGAAGTGAAATGTTAGACACTGAGCATGCACAGCATTGGGTCAGCACAGTCCAGTTAGTTGGGGTGGGGTAGTTAGGGGGAGCGAGGGGAAGGGCGGGGGCGGGGGGCAGCTGGGGTGCTGAGGATTCCAGCCTCGCGGAGGGGGACGGAAGCCCCCACCCTCTCCCCTGGCCTGGCACAAACAGTGACTTCCTGAATTAGTCCCCCCTCCGGCCCCCTGGTCCATCTCGGTGATGAAGGGGCCATCCTGCCTCAGGGGGTGAGATCAGCTATGTGTGTTTGTTTGTGCGTGTGTGTGTATCCACATGTACGCACCTGCGGCTATGTGTGTGCAAAGCATTCCTTCACGGTTGTGCTCCGTCCTTGACGAAGGATGGTGATATTCTTCTATGGGTCCATGGGAGGACGGAAAACCCCCTCCACTTCCTGGAAACCGCTCCAAGGTCACCCATGACCTCCTTCTTGCCAAATCCAACAACCTCTACTCCATCCTAATCCTCCGCGACCTCTCAGCTGCCTTTGACACCGAGGACCAACCCCTTTCTCCTGGAAACATTGTCCAACCTTGGCTTCACTGGCTTTGTCACCATCAATCGTATTTATTGAGCGCTTACTATGTGCAGAGCACTGTACTTGTCCTCCTCTGGTTCTCCTCCTAGCTCTCTGACCACTTAATCTCTTTCCCGGCCTTCTCCTCCTCTATCTCCCATGCCCTAAGTGTGGGAATCCCTCAAGGCTCAGTTCTGGGTCCCCTTCTATTCTCCATCTACACCCACTCCCTAGGAAAACTCATTCGCTCCCAGGGCTTCAATCGTACAGATGATTTCCAAATACGCCTCTCTAGTCCTGACCTCCATCTTCTACAGTCTTGCACTTCCTCCCGCCTTCAGGGACATCGCTACTTGGGAATCATCATCATCATCAATCGTATTTATTGAGCGCTTACTATGTGCAGAGCACTGTACTAAGCACTTGGGAAATCCTAACGATACCTCAAATTTAGCCTTTTAGAGGGACGGGGGCCGTGTCTAATTCTCACCCAAGTACTCTCTCGCAGTGCTCAGTACAGGGCTCTGTGCACAATGAGCACTTAATACTATTACTACTAATTCAAACTTAATGCGTCCAAGCCGAAGTCTTCATCTTCCCGCCCAAACGTCGCCCTCAGCCAGACCTCTCCATCGCTGTAGACACCACCACCATCGCCCCGCCTCACAAGCCCCAAACCTTCCTTGATTCGTCTCACTTGAGACAGTACCACGGCCTAGTGGAAAGAACACGGGACCAGGGGTCGCAGGACCCGAGTTCCAGTTCCGGATCTGGCACTCGCCTGCTGTGTGATCTTGGGCAAGTCACTTAACTTCTCTGTGCTCAGTTTCCTCATCTGTAGACTGGAAGCTTATTGTGAGCAGGGGATGTGTCTCTTTTCTGCTGTATCGTACACTCCCAAGCACCTCGGAAAGTGCTCTGCATAGAGTAAGTGCTCGATTAATAAATACTAAATGGATGAATGAATAAAATGGGGATTCAACACTTGTTCTCTCTCCTACTTGGACCGTGAGCCCCGTATAGTACAGTCCTTGGCCTTTAGTAAGTGCCTAACAAATACCATAACTATTATTATTATTAATTATCCATCTCAATCAACCCACATAGTCTGTCACCACATCCTGTCAGTTCTACCTTCACAGCACCTCTAGGATCCACCCCATGTACTATCACACTGATCTTAGCACTTACCACATCTTACCCTAACTACTGCAAAAGCCTCCTCACTGGCCTCCCTGCCTCCTGTGCGTATGTGTGTATGTGTGTGTGTGAAAGGTTGGTTGAGTGTGAGTATGAGTGTGTATCGCAGGGCCGCTGAGGCTGCCTCCCTGGGAGCCCACAAAACCAAGGTTTTGTAATAATGATAACTGGGGTGTTTGTTAAGTGCTTTCTATGCGCCAAGCGCTGTACTAAGCGCCGGGGCAGATGCAAGATAATCAGGTGGGACACAGTCCCTGTCCTACACGGGTCTTAGAGTCTAAGGCGGAGGGAGAACGGATATTTAAACTCCATTTCCCAGATGAAGAAGGTGAGGCCCAGAGAAGTAAAGGTAAGCTGAGGTTCGGGCGGAGCGGCGGCCCCTTCCGGAGGCGATCCTTGGGAATGCCCAGCAGATTTGGGCGGGAGATCCGTCCCCCGGCCCGACTGGGCTAGGGGGTCCCCGGGAGTGTCCGGCCACATTCCCAGGAAGGGCAGAGGGAAAGGGACTGTGAAAAGACTGGGCGGGGGGGGATGAGGGGGAGGGCTAACGTGGAAGGGGGACAAGGTGCAGGTGGGGGGAGGGAGAGCAAGGAGGTGGAAGGGTGGGCCCCGGGGACAAAGTTCTCATTTCACCCTGCCCTCCTGAAGCGACGAGGGACCCCTTTATCCCGCGCCCTGCCCCCTGAGTCCCACCGGGCCGGGTACCTGCGGCTGTGGCGGCGGCTGGCCCTGGATCCGCAGGTAGTCCAGCCGCTGCTTCCCATGCTTGCCCTTGTCGGGGCCGCTGCCCGCCGGGCCCTGCTTCAGCCGGGAGCCAGCCGGGCTGCCCATCTTCGCCGGAGGGACCGGACCCCCGCCCCCGCCCTGCAGGGAGACAGGGGAGGGACGGGAGTGCCTGGTGTGGGGGGGGGGAGAGGGGAGCAGGGTGGCAGCAGGGGCTCTGCGGTCGGGCCGGGGTGGTCCTGGGCCCTCCCGACAACCCCATCCGCTGAGGGAAGTCAAGGCAAGGGCTCCCATCTCCCTCTTGGTGGGTCAGTGCTCACGAGGCAGGGAGGGAGGGACCACCCTGGGTCACCCCGAAGGGCTGGACCGGGCAGAGTCCGCAAAAGGACGTCTTCCCATGGTGGGTAGAGAGGGAGAGGAGCCCTCTGAAGGGCATCTGCTCCCAGATGGAGGATGTGGGAGGGAGGTTGGAATAGGCCACAGAGTTGGCCACTGTGGGCAAGGCTGCCACAACCCAGCTCACTGTCTCTCTCACTGATCTCCTCCCCTTCCCGCCATCCTACTTCAATGGCACCCTGTAGGTGCCCCAGTAGGCACCCCGAGGTCTATCTCTTGTGCCCCGAGGAGAAAAACCTCCCAAGCCAAAGGGCATGGCTGAGAGAGGAGAACTGCAGAGACAAAAAGCAGGAGACAACGAAGCCAGAGACAGAGACGAGGAGAAGAAAGGACAGAGCCGGGAGGGTTGGGCGATGTGGGGGGGCGGTGGCTGGAGAGAAAGCAACAGTTTTATTTTCCGAGTGGGCAAGGTGGGTACAGAAGAGAGGTGGAGAGGGGCGGGCTGGCCTGAGGCCGGAAAGGGGGTCAGAGGTCCCGGCGCCCGATGCTCCTGGAGGGGGGCTTGTGAGACCTCGTGAGGGGAAGAGCTGGGGGGAAGAATCTGGCTTCCCGGACACCTGCCCCCCGACAGCAGGGAACCCCCAGCCGGCTCGGAAGGAGAGGATTTCCAGAAGAGAAGGCCAAAAAGAGCACAGTGAAGGGAGAAGAGACACGTGGGCAGCCACCTGCAGGCAGGGCCGGTGGGATGCGGGCCCCTCGGTATGCGGCGGTGCCATCTTCGGGGTCGGTGTGGGCAGCCACGGGCGGACGGGGTGGAGGGCAGCGGCCTCCATTTTGCTCAGCGTGGCCTCCAGCTCCCAGAACATCTCCTCTAGACTGTCCAGGCGCTGGCAACGCGGCTGTCTGCCCGGGACCGGCACAGGGGGACCACTTCCAGGCCACGTCCCCGCTTCGCCCCTGCCCGTGTCTGAGCCAGGCAGCAGGGTGACCCGGGGGGCCCGGGGGCGGGGACCTTGGTCTGGAAGGGGTCCAGGCTTCTCTTCGACTCCTGTCCGGGCACCCCCGGCCTCTTCCAGGGCCCCCATGGTGGGGTCGGTACCCGGGGAGATGCCCGGGTTCTGGACACTGGAGGACCAGTCCCCATCTTCCCCATCTCCGGGCTTCCAGGCACTAGGATCGGCCCTTTCCTCTTCTCCGAGCGCCCGGACGTCATGCGCCATCAGTGCCCAGATCTCAGTGCCAGTAGCCCCAAATCCCGCCATCTCCTTCTCTGGCAGCTCGCTGTTTCCAGATTCGGGGGTGTGAGGGGCCGCCAGATGGCACGGCGGGGCCAGCAGAGCCGCAGCTGGCAAGAGTAGGCCGAGCGACTTGCTGCCCCCCAGATGGGGTGGGGCCCCCGCCTTATGCCCTTCATCCTCCGTGTCGGGCTGTGCCCGCGGGGGCAGGGGGTCGCATCTTCTCACGCCCACCTCTTCTGGAGGCGTCGGGGGGACGGGGTCACACAGAGTGAGGATGATTTGGGGGACACAGAAGGCTCTGGGGATGGTCGAGGCCTGGAGGGGGAATGAAGGGGGGAGTGTGAGCGAGGAGGCTGGGGAGAGATCCCCACCCGCAACTCCCAGGGTGGCACCACAGCCTTCCTAGCTGATCCTGCCAGCCTCACCTGGCACGCTCTGCCTGGCAGGCAGGGCTGGGTCTCTTTGTCCCGCTCCCCACCCCCCCCAGCACCTGAGCCGGACTGCGGGCCCCAGCAGGTGAAGCCCTGCCACCCTCAGACCTCGACGGCAACCCAAACCCATCGGACGACAGGATGTCCTCAAGCTGAGGTAGCCAGATACGTAGCGGCCCCCCTCCGGCTGCAGACCTGGACGCGGGTGAGGGCACATCCCCCCGACCCCCCGCATGCCATGGAGTTACCTGGCCCGCCTGGGAGACAAAGCTTCGTGGAAGGCTCCCGGTGAGGATGCCCATGCTGGCGTGATGCCCACCAGTCTCCACTGCCTGACGGCACAACGGGACGCAGATGGGTTAGCTTGCCTCGGGCAGTGCCCGAGGGAAGCGTCGTCCTCGGTAGCGTGGCTGAGCCCAACCACGGCCATGGGGCCAGGCTCACCAGCCTGGCTTAGACCCCCCGCAGTGGAGGACGGGGGCCGGGCGGACCAGGAAAGCTGCCAGGCCGAGAGAACATTGGAAGGGAGCCCAGGGCCAACGCACCGCTCTCCAGAATGGGCACATCTCTCGACGGCACTACCCTACTCCCCGCCTGGGCACACCGAAGCCCTTCCCTGCCCACCTTGGACAGCTATCGGATCCTTGGGGGCTGCCCCAGGCACGCTGTACCCTCGTCTGCCAGGGGCCCCGGCAAGATTCCAGCGAGGATCTTATGTATATATCTGCCATTTACTTCTATTAATGTCTGTCTCCCTCTTTGTGGGCAGGGAATGTGTCTGTTTACTGTTACAGCGTACTCTCCCAAGCGCTTAGTACAGTGCTTTGCACACAGTAAGTACAACTGAATGAATCACACACAAACACACACAAGCGCCCGCCCCTCCCAAACTCCAAACCGCAAAACTATCATGCAGGGCCGGGAACCCCAGCCCTCAAGTTGCACAAGGGACAGGGTAAGAGGAAAGAAGATTTGACTGCAGCAGGAGGGATAGAAATTAGACAACAGGAAGGACTTCCTGACCGCAAGAAGTACAGGGAGAGGGAGCCCGGTGAGGACCCAACCGAACTTGGGACGGGAGGCTAAGAGATACTTTCCCCGGTTGCCATGGCTGAGAGGAATGCTGGCAAAGAGCACCACTGAGGCAGTCACTGGCCCAGACTGAGCTATCCAGTGCCCGGCAGTGCCCTTCCTAAAGTCTGGGCTCAAAGGTCATTTTCAGATCTCAAGGCCTGAAGTGGTGTACGGAGCCGTGCCAGGCTGGCGAGGGCACAGGCAGGCTGGCCCCCAGGGGATGCGGGGTCTAGTGCCCGTCTCGGTCACGCGGAGGTCAGTGGAGGGGACGCAGAGACAGTGAGCGGTGTCAGCGTGTTAAACCGGGAGCCGGAGAAGGGCAGGGCAGAGGCCAAGAGGGACAGTGGTCAGTGAGAGGAGCAGCAGCAGAGCAGGGAGGTGGCAGGAGTTGGAGGGTTGAGGGGGGGGTGGTTTTACCTTCCATCCGGGGCCCAGGGACGAGACCCTGGGGGGCCCCGAGAGGGGCCTGGAGGCCAGGAGCGGTTGGCAGCGGGGCATGGGGGGGAGGGAGGGCATGGAGCTTCTCTCAAACACCTGGGAAGTCAGAGGTCGGGAGCACTGAGGGGCAGTCGGGAGTCCCAGACGGGGCAGGGCCCTCTACCTACAACTCAGAGGGGCCGGCCCGGGGGGAGGATGGGCACAGCTGCTTATGGGCATGGAGGGGCCCAGCTGCCCACGGGTTTGGAGGTTGAGGAGGGAAGGGCAAAGAGTCTCGGTGAGGTGGTGGCGGCGGGGCTGGGTGCCGGGGTCTTTGGTTCAAGTTCCAGTGTGGGGGCAGGGAGGAGGAAAGGGGCAGGGGGGTGGAGGACGAGGAGGGGGCAAGGAAGAGGAGGAAGGGTGGAGGAGGAGGAGGGGGCAGAAAGGTGGTGGAGGAGGGGGCAGGAGGGTGGAAGAGGAGGAGGAGGAGGAGGAGACAGGAAAGTTAAGGAGGAGGAGACAGGAAATTTGAGGAGGAGGAGGAGACAGGAAAGTTGAGGAGGAGGAGGAGACAGGAAAGCTTAGGAGGAGGAGGAGGAGAAAGGAAAGTTGAGGAGGAGGAGGAGGAGGAGGAGACAGGAAAGTTGAGGAAGAGGAGGAGGAGGAGACAGGAAAGTTGAGGAGGAGGAGGAGGGGGAGACAGGAAAGTTGAGGAGGAGGAGGAGGAGACAGGAAAGTTGAGGAGGAGGAGGAGACAGGAAGGTTCAGGAGGAGGAGGAGGAGGAGGAGGAGACAGGAAAGTTGAGGAGGAGGAGGAGGAGGGGACAGGAAAGTTGAGGAGGAGGAGGGGACAGGAAAGCTGAAGAGGAGGGGACAGGAAAATAGAGGTGGAAGAAGAGTGGGCAGGGAGGTGGAAAAGGAGGAGGAGGAGGAGGAGGGGGCATGAAAGGGGGTGGTGGAAGGGGGGCATGGAGGTGGTGAGTGGGGGACATGAAGGTGTGTGTGGGGGGCATTGAGGTGGAGTGAGGCCCCACCCCCCTCCCCGGCGGAGAAGGTTTGTCCCCCGACTCCCTGGGCCCTGTCCCATCTGAGCTGGTCTACCCCTCGAAGGCCAGCGCCTTGGCTGTCAGAGAGCCCAGGGGCCAAGGCCCTCCCCCCTCCCCAGGCCCACCTTGTGGGTTTCGGCCTGGACCCCCAAGCCGGGGCCCCGGGTTCGGACCTCCAGGACAGCAGGGCCGAAATGGGGTCGGAGGCCAGCCGCCCGGTGGCACGGGGCAGAGCCGAGGACGGGACCGGGGCTCCTGCTCTCTCCTCCCTGACCCTCCGGCTGCCCCAGGGCCCGGGCGGACAGTCTGCCCCCCCTCCGCCCAGCCCCAGGGACCCCAGACCCACCTCCAGCTCGGCGATGATCCGCTCCTCGTCGTCCTCGTCTTTGACGGCGGAGGCCATGACGGGAGGCGTGGAGGCCGGGCGGGCCACCTCAGACACCGTCCGGCGCAGCCTCACCTGGGGCTTCTGCACCTCCAGCTCCTCCGATTCCGCCTTCTGCGAGAGCCGCCCCCCGTCAGGGCCCACCGCACCCCATCCGACCCCGATGGGCCTCGCTGCCCTCCGCCCACCCTGGGGTACGGAGATGCCCCTCTTGGGGGAAAAGGCTCACCCAGTGGGGGCCCAGTGAGGGTGACGGGGCACAGAAGCTCCATCCTTGGTCCCCTGGGAGGAACCCAGGTGGGCAGGGGCCGGGCAAGGAGTACCTTGATAAAGGCCGTGTCCTTCTTGCTGGTGACCACGACCTCGCCGGTACGGGTGGTGGTGAGCCCGTGGGATGAGGGGAAACTCCGACGCGGAGGGGGCGGGGGAGGCGACTTGGAAGGCTTCTCCGTCCGGTACCTGGGCACCGTCAGCTCGTCTGCAGATGGCATGGTGGAAGGGGGGCTGTCACGGTGCCAGCCTCAGCGCCCCAAACTGGGGCGGGGGTCTGGCTTCCCCGCTCCTACAGCGACTCTGACTCCCAACAGAATCAATCGTGGCTCACTGGAAGGAGCCCGGGCTTTGGAGTCAGAGGTCATGGGTTCAAACCCCGGCTCCGCCAAGTGTCAGCTGGGTGACTTCGGGCAGGCCGCTTCACTTCTCTGGGCCTCGGTTCCCTCATCTGGAAAATGGGGATGAAGACTGAGCCCGCTGTGGGACAACCTGATCACCTTCTATCCTCCCCAGCGCTTAGAACGGTGCTTTGCACAGAGTAAGCGCTTAATAAATGCCATCATTATTAATCGATCGTTTATTGAGCGCTTACTGTGTGTGGAGCTCTGTGTGTGTGCTCTGCACACAGTAAGCGCTCAATAAATACGATGGATGATGGAACATTGTACTAAGTGCTCGGGAGAGGACAGTATAACAATATCAGAAGCCCAGTAGCACACACTCATTACGGGCGGGGAACATTTCTGCTAATTCTCTCAAGTTGTACTCTCCCAGGTGGTTAGCACAGCACTCTGCCCATGGTAGGTGCTCAATAAATGAGAAGCAGCATGACTTAGTGGATAGAGCTCGGGCCTGGTCATCAGTAGGACCTGGGTTCTAATCCAGCTCCACCACCTAGCTGCAGTATGACCCTCCACTTCACTTCTCTGGGCCTCAGTTACCTCACCTGTGAAATTAATAATAATAATAATAATGATGATGGCATTCATTAAGCGCTTACTACGTGCAAAGCACTGTTCTAAGCACCGGGGAGGTTACAAGGTGATCAGATTGTCCCACGGTGGGGGCTCACAGTCTTCATCCCCATTTTACAGATGAGGGAACTGAGGCCCAGAGAAGTGAAGTGACTTGCTCAAAGTCACATAGCTGACAATTGGTGGAGCCAGGATTTGAACCCATGACCTCGGACTCCAAAGCCCGGGCTCTTTCCACTGAGCCACGCTCCTGAAATGGGGATTAAGATTGAGTGGGAGAGGGACTATGTCCAACCTGATTAGCTTGTACCTACCCCAGTGCATAGAACAGTGCTTGACACACAGTAAGTGCTTAACAAATACTATTATCATTAACAATTAATGTTAGCAATTAATATCAATTGATATTATTCATCAATGGTATTCATTATCAGTAATGATAATCATCATAATGAATTCCGTGCGTGGCATAGCGGGTAGACCACGGGCCTGGGAATCAGAAGTCATGGGTTCTAATCCCAGCTCGGTCGCTTGTCTGCTGTGTGACTTTGGGCGAGTCACTTCGCTTCTCTGGGCCTCAGTTCCCTCATCTGCAAAATGGGGATTGATACTGGGAGCCCCACATGCGACAAGGACTGCGTCCAACCCAATTTGCTTGTCTCCCCCCCAGCGCTTAGTACAGTGCCCTGCACATAAAGCAGCGTGGCTCAGTGGAAAGAGCCCGGGCTTTGGAGTCAGAGATCATGGGTTCAAATCCCAGCTCCGCCAATAGTCAGCTGTGTGACTTTGGGCGAGTCACTTCACTTCTCTGGGCCTCAGTTCCCTCGTCTGTAAAATGGGGATGAAGACCGTGAGCCCCCCGTGGGACAACCTGATCAGTCTGCAACCTCCCCAGCGCTTAGAACAGTGCTCTGCACATAGTAAGCGCTTAATAAATACCATCATTATCATTATTACTAAACGCTTAACAAATACCATCCCCCCTGCCGTACCTCCTTCCCCTCCCCGCAGCACCTGTATATATGTTTGTACATATTTATTACTCTATTTATTTTATTTGTACATATTTCTTCTAGACTGTGAGCCCAGTGTTGGGTAGGGACCGTCTCTATATGTTGCCAACTTGGACTTCCCAAGCACTTAGTCCAGTGCTCTGCACACAGTAAGCGCTCAAGAAATATGATTGATTGATATTTACTATTCTATTTATTTCATTTGGTTAATATGTTTTGTTTTGTCGTCTGTCTCCCCCTTCTAGACTGCGAGCCCGCCGTCGGGTAGGGACCGTCTCTAGATGTTGTCAACTTGGACTTCCCAAGCGCTCAGTCCAGTGCTCTGCACACAGTAAGCGCTCAATAAATACGACTGATTGATATTTACTATTCTATTCATTTCATTTGGTTACTATGTTTTGTTTTGTCGTCTGTCTCCCCCTTCTAGACTGCGAGCCCGCCGTCGGGTAGGGACCGTCTCTAGATGTTGCCAACTTGGACTTCCCAAGCGCTCAGTCCAGTGCTCTGCACACAGTAAGCGTTCAATAAATACGATTGATTGATATTTACAATTCTATTCATTTCATTTGGTTACTACGTTTTGTTCTGTCGTCTGTCTCCCCGTCTAGACTGCGAGCCCGCCGTCGGGTAGGGACCGTCTCTAGATGTTGCCAACTTGGACTTCCCAAGCGCTCAGTCCAGTGCTCTGCACACAGTAAGGGCTCAATAAATACGATTGAGTGAATGGATTGATTGATTTGCCCACGTCTCTGGGGCCGGGCGTACTGTCCCCTGGGGAGATGCCAACCTCCTCAGCCCGTCCTCCCGCCCGGGGCCGCCCCGTCCCGGCGTCGCCCACCGCGTTGGGGCTGCCGGGTCTTTCCGCTTCACCCACCCACCCACCCGTGGCCCGCACACCTGAGCCCCTCCGGCCGCTGGGCTCCACGCGGGCGCTGGCCTTCTGCCCGTGCTGGGCCTTGGCGGGCTTGTGTTCGGGCGTGGGAGAGGCGCTGCCCCCGCCGCCCGCCTTGTGCTTGCTGGCGAAGTCCAGGTCGGGGATGGCCTTCATGAGCTCAGCCTGCGTCTCCTCCAGCAGGCGACTGATGTCCTGAGTGCTGAACTGCGTCAGGGCCGCCCGCTTCTCCTCCCAGTCGCGCTCCGCTGCCTGCGGGCACGGAGGGGCCCCGGGTTCGACCCCCCGAGCTCGGCCCGACCCCTCACCCACTCTGCTCCCCGGGCACTGACTCAGGATGTTGGGTAGGGACCGTCTCGAGATGTTGCCAACTTGGACTTCCCAAGCGCTTAGCACGGTGCTCAATAAATACGATTGAATGAATATGGGGTGCGGAGGCGTCGTGTGAGAATCCCAGATCCCAGACCTGCGACCGGCCCCTTCCCCTCTCTACGTCAGTCTGCCGGCCGATCGTATTTATTGAGCTCTCGGGAGAGTACAATAATAATAATAATAATGATAGTAATAATAATGATGGCACTTATCAAGCGCTTACTATGTGCAGAGTACTGTTCTAAGCGCTGGGGAGGTTACAAGGTGATGAGGTTGTTAATGATAATAATGATAGTAATAATAATGATGGCACTTATCAAGCGCTTACTATGTGCAGAGTACTGTTCTAAGCGCTGGGGAGGTTACAAGGTGATGAGGTTGTTAATGATAATAATGATAGTAATAATAATGATGGCACTTATCAAGCGCTTACTATGTGCAGAGTACTGTTCTAAGCGCTGGGGAGGTTACAAGGTGATGAGGTTGTTAATGATAATAATGATAGTAATAATAATGATGGCATTTATCAAGCGCTTACTATGTGCAGAGCACTGTTCTAAGCGCTGGGGAGGTTACAGGGTGATGAGGTTGTTAATGATAATAATGATAGTGATAATAATGATGGCATTTATCAAGCGCTTACTATGTGCAGAGTACTGTTCTAAGCGCTGGGGAGGTTACAAGGTGATGAGGTTGTTAATGATAATAATGATAGTAATAATAATGATGGCATTTATCAAGCGCTTACTATGTGCAGAGCACTGTTCTAAGCGCTGGGGAGGTTACAAGGTGATGAGGTTGTTAATGATAATAATGATAGTAATAATAATGATGGCATTTATCAAGCGCTTACTATGTGCAGAGCACTGTTCTAAGCGCTGGGGAGGTTACAAGGTGATGAGGTTGTTAATGATAATAATGATAGTAATAATAATGATGGCATTTATCAAGCGCTTACTATGTGCAGAGCACTGTTCTAAGCGCTGGGGAGGTTACAAGGTGATGAGGTTGTTAATGATAATAATGATAGTAATAATAATGATGGCATTTATCAAGCGCTTACTATGTGCAGAGCACTGTTCTAAGCACTGGGGAAGTTACAAGGTGATGAGGTTGTCCATAATAATAATGATAGTAATAATAATGATGGCATTTATCAAGCGCTTACTATGTGCAGAGCACTGTTCTAAGCGCTGGGGAGGTTACAAGGTGATGAGGTTGTTAATGATAATAATGATAGTAATAATAATGATGGCATTTATCAAGCGCTTACTATGTGCAGAGCACTGTTCTAAGCGCTGGGGAGGTTACAAGGTGATGAGGTTGTTAATGATAATAATGATAGTAATAATAATGATGGCATTTATCAAGCGCTTACTATGTGCAGAGCACTGTTCTAAGCGCTGGGGAGGTTACAAGGTGATGAGGTTGTTAATGATAATAATGATAGTAATAATAATGATGGCATTTATCAAGCGGTTACTATGTGCAGAGCACTGTTCTAAGCACTGGGGAAGTTACAAGGTGATGAGGTTGTCCATAATAATAATGATAGTAATAATAATGATGGCATTTATCAAGCGCTTACTATGTGCAGAGCACTGTTCTAAGCGCTGGGGAGGTTACAAGGTGATGAGGTTGTTAATAATAATAATGATAGTAATGATAACGATGGCATTTATCAAGCGCTTACTATGTGCAGAGTACTGTTCTAAGCGCTGGGGAGGTTACAAGGTGATGAGGTTGTTAATGATAATAATGATAGTAATAATAATGATGGCATTTATCAAGCGCTTACTATGTGCAGAGCACTGTTCTAAGCGCTGGGGAGGTTACAAGGTGATGAGGTTGTTAATGATAATAATGATAGTAATAATAATGATGGCATTTATCAAGCGCTTACTATGTGCAGAGTACTGTTCTAAGCACTGGGGAAGTTACAAGGTGATGAGGTTGTCCATAATAATAATGATAGTAATAATAATGATGGCATTTATCAAGCGCTTACTATGTGCAGAGCACTGTTCTAAGCGCTGGGGAGGTTACAAGGTGATGAGGTTGTTAATGATAATAATGATAGTAATAATAATGATGGCATTTATCAAGCGGTTACTATGTGCAGAGCACTGTTCTAAGCGCTGGGGAGGTTACAAGGTGATGAGGTTGTCCCACAGGGAGCTCACGGTCTTAATCCCCATTTTACAGATGAGGGAACTGAGGCATGATGGCATTTATTAAGCGCTTACTATGTGCAAAGCACTTTTCTAAGCACTGGGGAGGTTACAAGGTGATGAGGTTGCCCCACAGGTAGCTCACAGTCTTAATCCCCACTTTACAGATGAGGGAACTGAGGCATGATGGCATTTATTAAGCACTTACTATGTGCAAAGCACTGTTCTAAGCGCTGGGGAGGTTACAAGGTGATGAGGTTGCCCCACAGGGAGCTCACGGTCTTAATCCCCATTTTACAGATGAGGGAACTGAGGCATGATGCCATTTATTAAGCGCTTACTTTGTGCAAAGCACTTTTCTAAGCGCTGGGGAGTTTACAAGGTGATGAGGTTGTCCCACGGGGGGCTCGCAGTCTTAATCCCCATTTTACAGATGAGGGAACTGAGGCACAGAGAAGTTAAGTGACTTGCCCAAAGTCACACAGCTGACACGTGGCGGAGCCGGAATTTGAACCCATGACCTCCGACTCCAAAGCCCGGGCTCTTTCCACTGAGCCACGCTGCTTCTAGAGTTATGGTATTTGTTAAGTCCAGTGTTAAGGCACTGGACTAAGCACTGGGGTGGATACGAGCAAATCGGGTTGGACGCAATCCCTGTCCCACGTGGGGCTCCCAGTCTCAATCCCCATTTTATAGATGAGGTAACTGAGGCGCAGAGAAGTGAACTGCCTTGTCCCAGGTCACGCAGCGCACAAGTGGCGATCTGGGACTAGAACCCATGACCTTCTGTCTTCCGGGCCTGTGCTTCGTTCACTACATCATACAAGATAACAGACACATTCCCTGCCGACAGTGAGTTTACAGTCTAGAGGACAGGAGGGAAGCGCCCAGGCGGAGAAACGGATAGAACCTGGAGCCCGGGAGTCAGAAGGAACTGGGTTCTAATACCGGCTCTGCCACTTGTCTGTCGGGTGACCTTGGGTGAGTCACTTCACTTCTCCGGGCTTCAGCTACCTCGTCTGCCAAATGGGGATTAAGACTGTGAACCCCACGTGGGACATAATCTTAGCCTGATTATCCGGCGTTTAGTTCTTAGCATATAGTAAGCGTTTAACAAATTCCATTTAAAAAAAGTCCACAATGGGGAAAGATGAAGGGGGAGACTGACTTGGACCCCAGGAGAGGCAGGTGGGCTGGGGACCAGGGGGAGGGAGGTGTGGCGTGGCCTGGCCTTCTCGCTGCCCTCCCAGCCTCCTGTCTCTCCCCACTTCAGTCCACACTTCACTCTGCTGCCTGGATCGTTTTGCTAAAAAAAGGGGTTCAGTCCACATCTTTCCATTCAAGACCCTCCAGCGGTTGCCCATCCGTCTCCGCGTCAAACGGAATAGCCTTACAGTCGGCTTTAAGGCCCTCAATCACCTTGCCCCCTCCTACCTTTCCTCCATAATTTCCCGCCACAACCCAGTCCGCTCATTTCGCTCCTCCAAAAGCCCCCTCACCGCACCTCAATCTCACCTATCTCGCCACCAACCCCTCGCCCACATCCTCCCTCCGATCTGGCACTCTCTCCCGCTCCACACCTCCTCCAAGAGGCCCGCCCCGATTAAATCCTCATTTCCCCATCTCCCTGACCTTTCTGCGTCACCTACACCTTGATATTCACCCCACCCTCAGACCCGCAACACTCACGTACACATCCGCTTATATTAATGTCTGCGCCACGTGGGCGGGGATCGTGTCTACCACCTCTGCTATACGGTACTCTCCCCAGAGCTTAGCACAGTGCTCGGCGCTCAGTAAGCGCTCACTAAATACCGCCGATCGGCCCCGGTCCTCGGGAGAGGAAGGAGGGAACGGTTCCCCACGCCCCGGCTAGCTGGTCATCCCCAGGTACCTCCACGGACACGGCTTTGTCCACGCTCCTCTTGCTGGGCGTTTCTGGCCCGCTGGCCACCTTGGCTGGCACCAAGGGGGCATCGGGACCCCGGGCGGGGTTGCCTCCTTTGGGGGGGTGTGGGCCTTCCAGGGACCCTCCCAGCTCATGAAGGGCCAGCGGGGGGCTGCCGGGCAACTCGAAGTCCAGGCTCTTGCCGAAGTCGTTCTCGGGTGCCATCTTCTTGGGCGACTGACTGAGCAAGGTGTGGGGGGGTGGCCATGCCCCCTCATCCACGTGCCTGCCCGGGTCGGGTGGGAGGGAAGAAGGGGGAAAAAGAGAGAGAGAGAGAGGGACAGGGAAGAGCAGGATTGGGGGAAGAAACGGGGGGGAGCAGGGTGAGGAGGGACATTTTGATGGGCGGCGCGGCTCCCGGCCTCCCCCTCCAGGAAGCCTCCCTGCCCACTCCCTCTGAGCCCTCTCTTTCCCTCCTGTTCTGATCTTCCCCTTCAGGCGGACCGCGGGGTCTCGGGGGTGTCTAGGCTCAGCATGGCGGGGAAGGGGAGAGGGGGACGCTTCTCCAGCAGGCCTGGACCCTGGTCGGGGGTGAGGAGCCCACTGTTGGGTAGGGACCGCCTCCGTATGTTGCCAACTTGGACTTCCCAAGCGCTTCGTCCAGTGCTCTGCCCACAGTAGGCGCTCAATAAATACGATTGATTGATTGACTGGGGAGGGGGCTGACCTGCGGGCCTGGGCCAGGGCATCGGTCACGCTCTTGCAGCGTTTGAGCAGCCCATCCAGGCGGTGCGGCTCCTCTTTCAGGAACTTGACGGCTTCCACCTCCACCCGCAGAACCACCCGCATCTTGCTCTGCAGGCCGGGGAAGTGCGCTGCGGGCCGCCGGGCAACATCGGGGTGAGCCGGGAGGGGCTCGGCGCCCCCCAAACCCCCCCCCCCACGAGGCCCCCCGGCCCTCCCCACCGGCCCCCCGGCCGCTCCCTCACCCTTGAGCTCGGTGAGCGTCTCCCCAAGCTGGCGCAGCAGCAGGGCCTTCTCCTCCAGCTCGGCCACGGGGATGAGGCGGTGGCTGTGGAGCACATCCCGCTGGATCTTCTCCACAGATTTCTCCAGGTCACTGAAACCACACAGCCATTCCAGACGGCGGGCGAGGGGGAGAGGGAAGTGCCGGGTGGGGTGGCCCCAGATCAATCAATCAATCAATCAATCGTATTTATTGAGCGCTTACAGTGTGCAGAGCACTGTACTAAGCGCTTGGGAAGTACAAGTTGGCAACATATAGAGGCAGTCCCTACCCAACAGTGGGCTCACAGTCCCCAGCCTTCTCTCCGGGAATCAGATCTGACCCCCTGCCACCCCCGACCTACCTCCCCATCTCCTTCGGCCTCTTTTCTTTATTAAAGTAGCATTTATTTCCGCGTTTATGGTATTTGTTCGGCACTCACTCTATGCCGGCTACTATTCTAGGCGCCGGGGGTCGAAACAAATTGGACACAGTCTCTGTTCCATGTCAGGCTCACAATCTTAATCCCCATTGTATAGGTGAGCTAACTGAGGCCCAGAGAAGTTAAATGATTTGCCCAAAGTCATACAGCTGATACATGATGCAGCTGATACGCAGTCTTCTAGACTGTGAGCCCACTGTTGGGTCCGGACCGTCTCTATATGTTGCCAACTTGTACTTCCCGAGCGCTTAGTCCAGTGCTCTGCACACAGTAAGCGCTCAATAAATACGATTGAATGAATGAATGAATGGAAGAGTCAGAATTAGAACCCAGATCCTTCCAACTCCCGGGCCTGTGCTCTATCCAGTCATTCATTCATTCAATCGCATTTATTGGGCGCTTACTGTGTGCAGAGCACTGGACTGGAGAAGCAGCGTGGCTCAGTGGAAAGAGCACGGGCTTTCATTCATTCATTCAATCGTATTTATTGAGCGCTTACTGTGTGCAGAGCACTGTACTAAGCACTTGGGAAGTACAAGCTGGCAACATATAGAGACGGTCCCCTACCCAACAGTGGGCTCACAGTCTAGAAGGGGGAGACAGACAACAAAACAAAACATATTAACAAAATAAATAGAATAAATATGTACAAGTTAAATAAATAATAATAATAATAATAATAATAATAATAATAATAGTGGCATTTGTTAAGTGCTTACTATGTGCAGAGCACTGTTCTAAATAATAAATAAATAAATTAATACAAATTTAATATAATTAATATATAATTAATATAATTAACATATATAATTTTACATATTATACTATATAATTAATATATAGTATATATATAGTATAGCATGGTATATATAGTATATATACTATATATAGTATATAATATAGTATGTAATACTGTATATATGCTATATGTAGTATATAATACTATAGTATATACTATATATATAGTATATAATACTATAGTATATAATGCTATATATACTATATATAGTATATAATGCTATAGTATCTAAGACTATATGTATACTATATAATTAATATAATAGTAATATAATAACTCTAAATAAATAGAGTAATAAATCTGTACAAACATATATACATATATACATACAGGAGGTGTGGGGAGGGGAAGGAGGTAAGGTGGGGGGGATGGGGAGGGGGAAGAGAGGGAGAGGAAGGAGAGGGCTCAGTCTGGGAAGGCCTCCTGGAGGAGGTGAGCTCTCAGTAGACCTTTAGTGGGCTTTGGAGTCAGAGGTCATGGGTTCAAATCCCAGCTCCGGCAACTGTCGGCTGTGTGACTTCGGGCAAGTCACTTCACTTCTCTGGCCCTCAGTTCCCTCATCTGGAAAATGGGGATGAAGACTGTGAGCCCCCCGTGGGACAACCTGATCGCCTTGTCACCTCCCCAGCACTTAGAACCGTGCTTTGCACGTAGTAAGCGCTCAATAAATGCCATCATCATTATTATTATTATTACTAAGCGCTTGGGAAGTACAAGTCGGCAACATCTAGAGACGGTCCCTACCCATCAGCGGGCTCACAGTCGAAAAGGGGGAGGCAGACGACGAACCAAAAGTCTAAGCTGCCTTTTCCGGTCCCCCGGAAGCCTCGATTTCCCTGGCTCCGGCTCCCCAAGGATACAGCAAAATCAGAGTGTGGGTGGGAATGAAACTCGGCGTAGGAGGAAGGCCGGAAGACTGAGAGGCAGCGTGACCTGGTAGAAAGAGTACAGTCCTGGGAGTGAGAGGACCTGGGTTCTAGTCCAGACTCCACACTCATGTGCTCCGTGACTTTGGGCAGATCGCTCGGCTTCTCTGTGCCTCGGTTATCTTATCCATAAAATGGGGATGGAGGCTGTGAGCCCTCTGTGGGAGTGAGAGGACCTGGGTTCTAGTCCAGACTCCGCACTCATGTGCTCCGTGACTTTGGGCAGATCGCTCGGCTTCTCTGTGCCTCGGTTATCTTATCCATAAAATGGGGATGGAGGCTGTGAGCCCTCTGTGGGAGTGAAAGGACCTGGGTTCTAGTCCAGACTCCGCACTCATGTGCTCCGTGACTTTGGGCAGATCACTCGGGTTCTCTGTGCCTCGGTTATCTTATCTGTAAAATGGGGATGGAGACCGTGAGCCCTCTGTGGGAGTGAGAGGACCTGGGTTCTAGTCCAGACTCCGCACTCATGTGCTCCGTGACTTTGGGCAGATCGCTCGGCTTCTCTGTGCCTCGGTTATCTTATCTGTAAAATGGGGATGGGGACCGTGAGCCCTCTGTGGGAGTGAGAGGACCTGGGTTCTAGTCCAGACTCCGCACTCATGTGCTCCGTGACTTTGGACAGATCACTTGGCTTCTCTGTGCCTCGGTTATCCTATCTGTAAAGTGGGGATGGAGACTGTGAGCCCTCTGTGGGAGCGAGAGGACCTGGGTTCTAGTCCAGACTCCGCACTCATGTGCTCCGTGACTTTGGGCAGATCACTCGGCTTCTCTGTGCCTCGGTTATCTTATCCGTAAAATGGGGATGGAGACTGTGAGCCCTCTGTGGGAGTGAGAGGACCTGGGTTCTAGTCCAGACTCCGCACTCATGTGCTCCGTGACTTTGGGCAGATCACTCGGCTTCTCTGTGCCTCGGTTATCTTATCTGTAGAATGGGGATGGAGACCGTGAGCCCTCTGTGGCAGTGAGAGGACCTGGGTTCTAGTCCAGACTCCGCACTCATGTGCTCCGTGACTTTGGGCAGATCACTCGGCCTCTCTGTGCCTCGGTTATCTTATCCGTAAAATGGGGATGGAGACCGTGAGCCCTCTGTGGGAGTGAGAGGACCTGGGTTCTAGTCCAGACTCCGCAATCATGTGCTCCGTGACTTTGGGCAGATCACTCGGCTTCTCTGTGCCTCGGTTATCTTATCCGTAAAATGGGGATGGAGACTGTGAGCCCTCTGTGGGAGTGAGAGGACCTGGGTTCTAGTCCAGACTCCGCACTCATGTGCTCCGTGCCTTTGGGCAGATCGCTCGGCTTCTCTGTGCCTCGGTTATCTTATCTGTAGAATGGGGATGGAGACCGTGAGCCCTCTGTGGCAGTGAGAGGACCTGGGTTCTAGTCCAGACTCCGCATTCATGTGCTCCGTGACTTTGGGCAGATCACTCGGCTTCTCTGTGCCTCGGTTATCTTATCCGTAAAATGGGGATGGAGACCATGAGCCCTCTGTGGGAGTGAGAGGACCTGGGTTCTAGTCCAGACTCCGCACTCATGTGCTCCGTGACTTTGGGCAGATCACTCGGCCTCTCTGTGCCTCGGTTATCTTATCCGTAAAATGGGGATGGAGGCCGTGAGCCCTCTGTGGGAGTGAGAGGACCTGGGTTCTAGTCCAGACTCCGCACTCATGTGCTCCGTGACTTTGGACAGATCACTTGGCTTCTCTGTGCCTCGGTTATCTTATCTGTAAACTGGGGATGGAGACTGTGAGCCCTCTGTGGGAGTGAGAGGACCTGGGTTCTAGTCCAGACTCCGCACTCATGTGCTCTGTGACTTTGGGCAGATCACTCGGCTTCTCTGTGCCTCGGTTATCTTATCCGTAAAATGGGGATGGAGACTGTGAGCCCTCTGTGGGAGTGAGAGGACCTGGGTTCTAGTCCAGACTCCGCAATCATGTGCTCCGTGACTTTGGGCAGATCGCTCGGCTTCTCTGTGCCTCGGTTATCTTATCTGTAAAATGGGGATGGGGACCGTGAGCCCTCTGTGGGAGTGAGAGGACCTGGGTTCTAGTCCAGACTCCGCACTCATGTGCTCCGTGACTTTGGACAGATCACTTGGCTTCTCTGTGCCTCGGTTATCCTATCTGTAAACTGGGGATGGAGACTGTGAGCCCTCTGTGGGAGTGAGAGGACCTGGGTTCTAGTCCAGACTCCGCACTCATGTGCTCCGTGACTTTGGGCAGATCACTCGGCTTCTCTGTGCCTCGGTTATCTTATCCGTAAAATGGGGATGGAGACTGTGAGCCCTCTGTGGGAGTGCGAGGACCTGGGTTCTAGTCCAGACTCCGCACTCATGTGCTCCGTGCCTTTGGGCAGATCGCTCGGCTTCTCTGTGCCTCGGTTATCTTATCTGTAGAATGGGGATGGAGACCGTGAGCCCTCTGTGGCAGTGAGAGGACCTGGGTTCTAGTCCAGACTCCGCACTCATGTGCTCCGTGACTTTGGGCAGATCACTCGGCTTCTCTGTGCCTCGGTTATCTTATCTGTAAAATGGGGATGGAGACCATGAGCCCTCTGTGGGAGTGAGAGGACCTGGGTTCTAGTCCAGACTCCGCACTCATGTGCTCCGTGACTTTAGGCAGATCACTCGGCTTCTCTGTGCCTCGGTTATCTTATCTGTAAAATGGGGATGGAGACCGTGAGCCCTCTGTGGGAGTGAGAGGACCTGGGTTCTAGTCCAGACTCTACACTCATGTGCTCCGTGACTTTGGGCAGGTCGCTCGGCTTCTCTGTGCCTCAGTTATCTTATCTGTAAAATGGGGATGGAGACCGTGAGCCCTCTGCGGGAGTGAGAGGACGTGGGTTCTAGTCCAGATTCCGCACTAATGTGCTCCGTGACTTTGGGCAGATCACTCGGCTTCTCTGTGCCTCGGTTATTTTATCTGTAAAATGGGGATGGAGACTGTGAGCCCTCTGTGGGAGTGAGAGGACCTGGGTTCTAGTCCAGACTCCGCACTCATGTGCTCCGTGACTTTGGGCAGATCACTTGGCCTCTCTGTGCCTCGGTTATTTTATCTGTAAAATGGGGATGGAGACTGTGAGCCCTCTGTGGGACAAGGGACTGTGTCTAACCCGACTATCTTATACCTACCTCGGCATTTAGGACGATGCCTGTCACATAGTAAGCGCTAAACAAATACCATTAAAAAAAAAAATGACAGGAAACTGTGAGCCCTATGTCTTCTAGTCTTCTAGACTGTGAGCCCACTGTTGGGTAGGGACCGTCTCTATATGTTGCCAAATTGTACTTCCCGAGCGCTTAGTACCGTGCTCTGCACACAGTAAGCGCTCAATAAATACAAATGAATGAATGAATGAATGAATGTCAGGGCAGGGACTATGTCCAACCCGGTTACCTTGTATCTACCCCAGCGCTTACTACAGTACCTGGCACAGAGCAAGTACTTAACAAATACCCTAAAAAAAGAAAATAACAAAAAAACCCTGTGAGCCCTTTGTGGGACAGGCACTGTGTCCAGCCTGATTATCTGGTATCTATCTAAGCGCTTAGTACAGTGCCTGGCACACAGTACAGTGCTTTGCACACAGTAAGCACTCAATAAATACGATCGAATGAACGATGATGATAATGGTATTTGTTAAGCGCTTACTATGTACAAAGCACTGTTCTAAGCACTGGGGAGGATACAAGGTAATCAGGCTGTCCCACATGGGGCCCAACCCCATTTTCCAGATGAGGGAACTGAGGCCCACAGAAGTGAAGTGACTTGCCCAAAGTCACCCAGCTGACAATTGGCGGAGCTGGGATTTGAACCCACGACCTCTGACTCCCAAGCCCGGGCTCTTTCCACTAAGCCCCGCCGCTTCTGTGAACATAGTAGGCGCTCAACAAACACCATAACAAAAAAACCAAAACACCGTGAGGCCCGTGCAACCCGATTATCTCGCATCCAGCGCTTAGAACAGCGTTTCGCACATAGTAGCGTGGCTCAGTGGAAATCAATCAATCAATCAATCAATTATATTTATTGAGCGCTGACTGTGTGCAGAGCACTGGACTAAGCGCTTGGGAAGTCCAAGTTGGCAACAGATAGAGACGGTCCCTACCCAACAGCGGGCTCACAGTCTAGAAGGGGGAGACGGAGAACAAAACCAAACATACTAACAAAATAAAATAAATAGAATAGATACGTACAAGTAAAATAAATAAATAAATAAATAAATAGAGTACTAAATATGCACAAAGAGAGAAGCAGCGTGGCTCAGTGGAAAAAGCCCGGGCTTTGGAGTCAGAGGTCATGGGTTCGAATCCCGGCTCCACCACAAGTCTGCTGTGCGACCTGGGGCAAGTCACTTAACTTCTCTGAGCCTCAGTTCCCTCATCTGTAAAAATGGGGATGAAGACTGTGAGCCCCACGTGGGACAACTTGATCACACTGTATCCCCCCCAGCGCTTAGAACAGTGCTTTGCACATAGTAAGCACTTAACAAATATATGTATATACTGTATATATGCACATATGTTTGTACATATTTATTACTCTATTTATTTATTTAATTTACTTGTACATATCTATTCTATTTCTTTTATTTTGTTAGTACGTTTGGTTTTGTTCTCTGTCTCCCCCTTTTAGACTGTGAGCCCACTGTTGGGTAGGGACCGTCTCTAGATGTTGCCAACTTGGACTTCCCAAGCGCTTAGTACAGTGCTCTGCACATAGTAAGCGTTCAATAAATACGATTGATGATGATGATGATGATAACAAATGCCATCATCATCATCATCATCATATATACATATATACAGGAAAGAGCCCGGGCTTTGGAGTCAGAGGTCATGGGTTCAGATCCCAGCTCTGCCAACTGCCAGCTGGGTGACTCTGGACAAGTCACTTCACTTCTCTGGGCCCCAGTTACCTCACCTGTAAAAACGGGGATGGAAACTGTGAGCCCCCGTGGGACAACCTGCTCACCTTGTAAGCTCCCCAGCGCTTAGAACAGTGCTTTGCACGTAGTGAGCGCTTAACAAATACCATCATCACCATTATTATTATAGTAAGCCCTTGTTGCCGACTTGTACTTCCCAAGCGCTGAGTCCAGTGCTCTGCATCATCATCATCAATCGTATTTATTGAGCGCTTACTCTGTGCAGAGCACTGTACTAAGCACTCTGCACACAGGAAGCGCTCAATAAATACGATTGATGATGATGATGATGATGGTGATCAATGCCATTATTATTATCTACCCCAGGGCTTAGTCCAGTGCCTAGGGCGAGGAAGGGGCCAAACCAACACCATTAAAAACAACCGCCCCGCCGGGTGGTGCCTCTCACTTGAGCTGCTGTGTGATGAGCTCCTCCTCGTTGAGGTAACGGAGCCGTTCCTCCTCCACGAGGGTCCTTTGGCGTTGCAGGGGGTCCTCCCGCTTGCGCATGGAGTCGGCCACTCGCAGGCTCAGCTCCGCCTCGGTCCTCTTCAGCATCGTCCGCACCGTCTCCTGGTTCTGCAGCTGCGGCCCGGCGGGAGGACACGGTCAGACGTGGAGGACAGAGGGGACAGAGGGGACAGAGGGGACAGAGGACCAGGGCTCCCAGCTGGACGGGACTGGGAAGTGTGGCTTGGTGGCTACAGCACGGGCCTGGCAGCCGGAAAGACTAGGAAGAGGAGCAGCGTGGTATTTTACCTCTATTTATTCTATTTTGTTGGTATGTTTGGTTTTGTCCCCCTTTTAGACTGTCAGCCCACTGTTGGGTAGCGACTGCCTCTATATGTTGCCAACTGGGACTTCCCAAGCGCTTAGTACAGTGCTCTGCACACAGTAAGCGCTCAATAAATACGATTGAAGATGACAGAGAGAAGGCGGGCCCTTCAGAGACCCGCCGGTTCTAACCTCATCCCACGTGGGACAACCCGATCACCTTGTATCTCCCCAGACTGAGCCCCATTTTCTGTTTTGTCGTCTGTCTCCCCCTTCTAGACCGAGCCCGTTATTGGGTAGGGACCGTCTCTATATGTTGCCAATTTGTACTTCCCAAGCGCTTAGTACAGTGCTCTGCACACAGAATAAGCTCCCATGGTAGAACGCTCGCTTAGCACGCGAGAGGTAGCGGGATCGATGCCCGCCTTCTCCAATTTTGCCCTTTCCCCGAGCAGTTACGAGTCCAGGTGACGCTATGGCTTTCTTTATCCAATTTGTGCTTCCCAAGCGCTTAGTACAGTGCTCTGCACACAGTAAGCGCTCAATAAATACGATTGATGATGAATAAATATGATTGATGATTGATTGGAAAGAGCCCGGGCTTTGGAGTCAGAGGTCAGGGGTTCTAATCCCGGCTCCGCCACTTGTCGGCTGTGTGACTCTGGGCAAGTCACTTCGCTTCTCTGGGCCTCAGTTCCCTCATCTGGAAAATGGGGATGAAGACTGTGAGCTCCCCGGGGGACAGCCTGATCACCTTGTAACCTCCCCAGCGCTTAGAACAGTGCTTTGCACATAGTAAGCGCTTAATAAATGCCATTTTTTTTAAAAAAGGTCATGGGTTCTAATCCCGGCTCCGCCGCTTGTCAGTTGTGTGACTCTGGGCAACTCACTTCACGTCTCTGCGCCTCAGTTACCTCATCTGAAAAATGGGGATTAGGATTGTCTATCTATCCATTTATTTTATTTTGTTAGTATGTTTGGTTTTGTTCTCTGTCTCCCCCTTTTAGACTGTGAGCCCACTGTTGGGTAGGGACTGTCTCTGTATGTTGCCAACTTGTACTTCCCAAGCGCTTAGTACAGTGCTCTGCACACAGTAAGCGCTCAATAAATACGATTGATTGATTGACTGATTGATTGTGAGCCCCACATGGGACAACCTGATTACCCTGTATCCTCCCCAGAGCTTAGAACAGTGCTTTGCACGCAATAAGCGCTTAACAAATACCAACATTATTATTATTATTATTAATCCTAGCTCTGCCACAAGTCTGCTGTGTGGCCTTGGGCAAGTCACTTCACTGGGCCTCGGTAACCTCATCTCTAAAATGGGGATTAAAAACGTGAGTTCCATGTGGAACAAGGACTCAGTCCAACCTCATTAACGTGTATCTACCCCAGTGCTTAGAACAGTGCTTGGCACAAAGTAAGTGCTTAACACCATAATTATTTATTATTACATAATGAATTATAATTATATAACATGTAATTATTGGACAAGTCACTTCATTGGGCCTCAGTTACCTCATCTCTAAAATGGGGATTAAAAGCGTGAGTTCCATGTGGGACAGGACTGTGTCCAACCTCATTAACATGTACCGACCCCAGTGCTTAGAACAGTGCTTGACACATAGTAAGTGCTTAACAAACACCATAATTATTTATTATTACATAACTAATTATAATTATATAACATGTAATTACTGGACAGGTCACTTCACTGGGCCTCGGTTACCTCATCTCTAAAATGGGGATTAAAAGCGTGAGTTCCATGTGGGACAAGGACTGTGTCCAACCTCATTAACATGTATCGACCCCAGTGCTTAGAACAGTGCTTGACACACAGCAAGTGCTTAACAAACACCATAATTATTTATTATTACATAACTAATTATAATTATATAACGGGTAATTATTGGGCAAGTCACTTCACTGGGCCTCGGTTACCTCATCTCTAAAATGGGGATTAAAAGCGTGAGTTCCATGTGGGACAAGGACTCTGTCCAACCTCATTAACACGTATCAACCCCAGTGCTTAGAACAGTGCTTGACACACAGCAAGTGCTTAACAAACACCATAATTATTTATTATTACATAACTAATTATAATTATATAACCTATAATTATTGGACAAGTCACTTCACTGGGCCTCAGTTACCTCATCTCTAAAATGGGGATTAAAAGCGTGAGTTCCATGTGGGACAAGGACTCTGTCCAACCTCATTAACACGTATCGACCCCAGTGCTTAGAACAGTGCTTGACACTTAACAAACACCATAATTATTTATTATTACAGAACTGATTATATAACATGAATTATATACCCCAGTGTTTAATGCATAGTAAATGCTTAACAAATACCATGAAAAGCTGCTACTGAGTGCTCCGGGAAGCTTTCCCTCCTCCAGGAAGCCTTCCCTGACTGAGCCGTCCTCTCTTTTTCTCCTCCCACTCTCTTCTGCGCCCTTCTGACTTGCTCCCTCATTCATCCTCCCTCCCATCCCCTCAGCACACATGAATAGATCTGTAATTTATTTCTATTAATGTCTGTCTCCCCCCGCCAGACTATGAGCGCGTTTTGGGCAGGGAACGCGTCTGTTTATTGTTGTGCTGTACTCTCCCAAGCACTTAGTACAGTGCTTTGCACATAGTAAGCAGTCAGTAAATACAATTTGAATAAACGAATGAAAATCCCACCCTCTCACGCTGCCTCTCCCCTGGCCTGTTCCTCCCCAGGGCAAAGGTGCCTGGCGGAAAGGGCATCAACCTGCCCTGGTTTGACTGAAGGAGGCATGTGATAGGCTGAGGACAACGTATGCCTCCCCCTATTTAATAATAATAATAGCATTTATTAAGTGCTTACTATGTGCAAAGCACTGTTCTAAGCGCTGGGGAGTTGACAAGGTGATCAGGTTGTCCCATGTGGGGCTCACAGTTTTAATCCCCATTTTATAGATGAGGTAACTGAGGCACAGAGAGGTTAAGTGACTTGCCCAAGGTCACACAGCTGACAAGTGGCGGAGCCGGGATTTGAACCGATGACCTCTGACTCCAAAGCCACTGAGCTACGCTGCTTCCCTATTTCTGCTGCGTGACCTTAGGCAAGGCACTTCCCTTCTCTGGGCCTCAGTCACCTCGTCTGTAAAATAGGGATTGAGACTGTGAGCCCCTCGTGTCCACCCCGGGGCTTAGTACGGTGCCTGGCATTCGTTCATTTGTTCAATCGTATTTATTGAGCGCTTACTGTGTGCAGAGCACCACACGAAGCGCTTGGGAAGTACAAGTCGGCGACATATAGAGATGGTCCCTACCCAACAGTGGGCTTACAGTCTAGAAGGGGGGAGACGGGCAACCAATCGAACCATGGAGACGGGTGTCAAAATGGTCAAATAAACAGAATTAAAGCTCTATGCACATCATTAACAAAATATTAAGCGCTTCACCATCATTACCTGGAGTTTGCGCAGCTGCTGCAGCTGGTTGCGGAGGTCACTGGCGTTGTGCTGCAGGTCGTGGAGATGCAGCTGCATGTGGAGGCGGGTGATGGCGGTTGGCTGGCCCGCTGGGGTGCTGCCCGAAGAGGCGGGCGGGGGCCCGGGCACCGGGGGGACCCCGCCACTGCCACGGGGCCCGTGCCCGGACACTGCGGAGGGAACGGGGCAGGGGAGTGGGCTCGGGGGAGGCCACCACGGCCCGATCCCCTCACTCAAACGGTCCAGTAGAGTCATCATCATCATCACCATCAATCGTATTTATTGAGCACTTACTGTGTGCAGAGCACTGTACGAAGGCCTTGGGAAGTACAAGTTGGCAACACATACAGACAGCCCCTACCCAACAGTGGGCTCACAGTCTAACAGGGGGAGACAAAACCAAACATACTAACAAAATAAAATAAGTAGAATAGATATGTACAAGTCAAATAAATAGAGTAATAAATCTGTACAAACATATATACAGGTGCTGTGGGGAAGGGAAGGAGGTAAGATGGGGGGGATGGAAAGGCGGACGAGGGGGAGAGGAAGGAAGGGGCTGAGTGTGGGAAGGCCTCCTGGAGGAGGTGAGCTCTCAGTAGGGCCTTGAAGGGAGGAAGAGAGCTAGCTTGGAGGATGGGCAGAGGGATTGGGGGCATTCCAGGCCCGGGGGAGGACGTGGGCCGGGGGTCGATGGCGGGACAGGGGAGTCATCCCCTGATCAACTTGCATCCCCCCAGAGCTTAGAACAGTGCTTTGCACATAGTAAGCGCTTAACAAATACCATCATCATCATCCCCCCCAGCCCTTCCCCAGCCTCTGGTCGACACAGCAGTCTGTGAATAATAATAATAATAATAATGGCATTTATTAAGCGCTTCCTATGTGCAAAGCACCTTTCTAAGCGCTGGGGAGGTTGCAAGGTGATTAGGTTGTCCCACGGGGGGCTCACAGTTTTAATCCCCATTTTCCAGATGAGGTAACGGAGGCACAGAGAAGTGAAGTGACTTGCCCAGAGTCACACGGCTGACAAGTGGTGGAGCGGGGATTTGAACCCATGACCTCTGACTCCAAAGCCCGGGCTCTTTCCACTGAGCCACGCTGCTTCTCGAAGTCACCAGTGGCCAAGCCCCCTCCTGCCCTTGCCAGAACAGCAGAGAATAATACGAGAGGCAGCGCGGCTCGGTGGAAAGAGCCCGGGCTTGGGAGTCGGAGGTGGTGGGTTCTAATCCCGCCTCGGCTACTTGTCAGCTGCGTGACTTTGGGCAAGTCGTTTCACTTCTCTGGGCCTCAGTTACCTCATCTGTAACATGAGGATTAAGGCTGGGAGCCCCACGTGGGACAACCTGATTACCTTGTATTTACCCCAGTGTTTAGAACAGTGTTTGACACATAGTAAGCACTTAACAAATATCAGCATTATTATTATTATTATTACTAGTAGTAGTAGTAGTAGTAGTAGTAGTAGTAGTAGCCCAAGAGGTTAAGGATGATCCAAAGTAGCACTCTGGAGTAACAGGCCCCCTGGCTCCTCTCCCCAAATAGGAGTCGAAGAGCAGTGTGGCCTAAAGCTCCTCTCTCTCCCCCTCTCTTTCCCTCAGTTTCCCTCCCTCTTCCCTTCTCTCCCTCTCTCTCCCCCTTTCCCTCTCTCCCTCCATTGTGTGTATTGTATACACTGTATATATACCTGTATACATGTGTGTACATATTTATTACTCTATCTATTTATTTATTTTACTAGTACATATCTATTCTATTTATTTTATTTTGTTAGTATGTTTGGTTTTGTTCTCTGTCTCCCCCTTTTAGACTGTGAGCCCACTGTTGGGTAGGGACTGTCTCTATATGTCAACAACTTGGACTTCCCAAGCGCTTAGTACAGTGCTCTGCACACAGTAAGCACTCAATAAATACGATTGATTGATTGATTGATTCCCTCGCTCCCTCTTTCTTTCCCTTCTTCTCTCCCCCTCCCTCCTTCTCCCTCCCCCCTCCCTCCCCTCCTTCCTCTCTCCCTCTTCCCTTCTCTCCCTCTCTCTCTCCCCCTCTCTTTCCCTCCCTCTCCCTCCGTTTCCCTCCCTCCCTCTCTCTCCCCCTCCCTCTTCCCTTCTCTCCCTCTCTCTCCCCCTTTCCCTCTCTCCCTCCATTGTGTGTATTGTATACACCTGTATATATACCTGTATATATGTGTGTACATATTTACTACTCTATTTATTTATTTTACTAGTACATAGCTATTCTATTTATTTTATTTTGTTAGCATGTTTGGTTTTGTTCTCTGTCTCCCCCTTTTAGACTGTGAGCCCACTGTTGGGTAGGGACTGTCTCCATATGTCACCAACTTGGACTTCCCAAGCGCTTAGTACAGTGCTCTGCACACAGTAAGCGCTCAATAAATACAATTGATTGATTGATTGATTGATTCCCTCGCTCCCTCTTTCTTTCCCTTCTTCTCTCCCCCTCCCTCCCTCCCTCTCCCTCCCCCATCCCTCCCCCCTTCCTCTCTCCCTCTTCCCTTCTCTCCCTCTCTCTCCCCCTCTCTTTCCCTCCCTCTCCCTCCATTTCCCTCCCTCCCTCTCTCTCTCCCCCTTCATCTTTCTCCGTCTTTCTCTTTCTTTCCCTCCTTCTCCCTCCCTCCCGCTCTCCCTCTCTCCCTTTCTCTCCCTCTCTTTCCCTCTCCCTCCCTCCCTCTTTGTCTCCCTCTCTCTCCCCCTTTCCCTTTCCCCTCTTGTATTTATTACTCTATTTATTTATTTATTTATTCATTCATTCATTCATTCATTCATTTATTTATTTATTTTACTTGTACATATCTATTCTATTTATTTTATTTTGATAGCATGTTTGGTTTTGTTCTCTGTCTCCCCCATTTAGACTGTGAGCCCACTGTTGGGTAGGGACTGTCTCTATATGTTGCCGACTTGTACTTCCCAAGCGCTTAGTACAGTGCTCTGCACACAGTAAGCGCTCAATAAATATGATTGATTCATTGACAGTGGATACAGCGTGGGCCCAGGAGTCAGAAGGACCTGGGTTCTAATCCCGGCTCTGCTGCGTGACCTTGGGCAAGTCGCTTCGCTTCTCGGGGCCCCAGTTACCTCATCTGTAAAATAGGGATTAAGACTGTGACCCCCCCATGTGGGACAGGGACTGTGTCCAACCTGATGACCTTGTATCTACCCCAGCGCTTAGTACACATAGTAAGTGCTTAACAAATACCATAAAAAAAAAGAAAAAAGGGGTGGGAGGCCCCTCCATCTTCCCACCCAAGTAGCAGGGCTCTACTCACAGGGGGAGGGTATCACAGCTTCATCAGTGCCTTCTGTCTTCTCACTGGAACGCCGGAGGGACAAGGAGAGAGGCAAGGAGAGGTCTCCCCTTAGATGTGTGAAGGGGGCTGGAGCCCACTATGCACATATCTTTAATTATTCTATTAATTATTTATTCATATTAACGTCCCTCTGGACTGTAAGCTCGTCGTGAGCAGGGAATGCGTCTGTTTATTGGTCTGCTGTACAGGGTCTTAGTACAGTGCTCTGCACGTGGTAAGCAATTAATAAATACGACTGAATGAACTAATGCCTGTCTCCCCCTCTAGACTGTAAGCGCGTTACGGGCAGGGAACACGTCTGCTAACTCTGTCATATTGTATTCTCTATGTGCTCTTTTCCGCACATAGTAAGCATGCACTAAATACAATTGATTGTCTGCTTTGAGGACTTCAAACTCCGGGATCCGGGGCATTTTCCCTTCTCTTGCTCCCACCCGCCCACCTCCAACCCAGAAAGGTTAAGATATGTCCCTGGGGACACAGAGCAAAGCCAGTTCGAGGGCGGTTGCCCCATTCCCCAGCGGAAGGGAGAGAGAACGTGTCTCCACGGGCAGGTCTCTTACCTGGGGGTCTCGCCGTCGGAGTTACGGAGCAGAGCGCTCTGGACTAGCCCGGTCAGACTGGCGATCTGCTTCTCCATGGCCTCCATCCGTTCCCTGGCCGGGGGGGATGATGAAAATGAAAATGGCATTGGCTAAGCTAAGGGCGGTACTGAGCTCTGGGGTAGGCACAGATAATCGGGTCTGACACCGTCCCTGTCCCACCTGAGGCTCACAGTCTAAGGGGCAGGGAGAACAGGTGTGGCATCCCTGTTTTACAGATGAGGACACTGAAGCACAGAGAAATGACTTGCCTAAGGTCACAGAGCAAGTTAGAGGCGGAGGCAGAATTAGACCCCAGGTTCCCTGAATCACAGGCCCAGGAGCTTTCCATTAGGCTGTGCTGCTTTCCAGGGGTGTTTTGGGGCGGGGAGGGGGGCAGGGAAAGGGGAGAGGATAGCCCCAAAGGACCCCCAGAGCCACAGAAGTGGGGGAATCCTCCCCTGAGCCTTCCTCTGCCTCCTCTGTCAGTTCCCCTGTTGCCTCTTTCAGAGGAACAGTGAAAGGGGGAGAGCCAAAATCTAGACCAAAATCCCTTCTAGACTGTGAGCCCGCTGTTGGGTAGGGACCGCCTCTATATGTTGCCAGCTTGGACTTTCCAAGCGCTCAGTCCAGTGCTCTGCACACAGTAAGCGCTCAATACATACGATTGAATGAATGAATGAATGAAAATGCACAGCACCTCAGCCCGCGCCCCGAACAACCCCGAGACCACCCCCCATCCCACCCTCCAACTCGGGGCCTCCCACTCCCAGGATCGCGTCCCACGGGCCACCTCTCGCCCTGGGCTAGCGCCCAGTCTGTACTGGGGAAGGGAAGGCCGGGCAGAGGACGTGGTGCTCAGGGACCCCGGGGGGACGAGGGGTCAGGGGTCACCTGCCTGGTCTCGGCGTCCTTGGCGGGCACGGGGGAGCCGAACCCCGAGAGCGGGCGGTCGCCACCCCCGGGGAAGAGGTCGGGAGCCCCGGCGGAGGAGCCGGAGCCACGTGGTGGCTTGGCCCCGGGACTGTCCGCGAAGACGGAGGAGGAGGCCGAGTCCTTGCGGAAGGACTGCCGGACCGGCGAGCAGCGGCTGGGGGAGCCCGAGTAGGGGCTGTGTGGGCCCGGGCCGGCCGGGGGCCCGTCGCCCATCTTCTGGGGCGAGGAGGGCGGGTGTCGGAAGGCCCCGCCAGGGGTCCCGTAAGGGTCGCCGTACAGAGGCCCTCCGGCCTTGTAAAGCGACTCCTCCAGCTCCGCGGCCGCCGAGTAGGTGCTCAGGGAGCGGACCGAGCCGCGCTTGTAAAACGCGCCCGGGTAGGGGAAGGGGTCGCCGACCCCCTGTCCGGCCCCCACGCCCCCCGGCCCGGCCCCCACGCCCCCCGGCCCTCCGGCCAGCGCCTGGGCCGAGGCGATGCTCAGGCGGCCCTCGTGGACCAGCCCGTAAGGGTCGGCGTAGAGGCCTTCGCCCTTGAGCAGCATCACGCCCTTCCCGCTCAGGTCCTCGTCCGGTTTGACGTCCCGCCGCTCCAGGATGGCGCTGGGGCTGGGGGAGACGCCTCCCAGCCGCTCCGCGGGGTGGACCGGGCTGCCCGCGTAGGACGGGGGTCGCCCGCCGCCCGCGTACGACGTGCGGGAGCGGGAGGGCGACGACGACGACAGGCCCGGCGGCGGGGAGCTCGAAGCCAGGTGGTTCAGCCGACGGGGCGGGGACGAGTCCCGGGAAGTGTACACCATCTCCCTCTGCGGGGTGGAGGGGAGCAATAATGATAATAATAATAAACTGGATTTGCTAAGCGCTGCGCGCCGAGCCCTGTTCTGAGCGCTAGGGGAGATACGGGGTCATCGGGGCGTCCCACGAGGGGCTCGCGGTCTTTATCCCCTTTCGACAGATGAGGGAACGGAGGGGCGGAGAAGTGACGTGACTTCCCCAAAATCACATGGCTGGCAAGTGGGAAGGAGGGAGGGAGATAGAGGGAGGAGACCCTCCCTCATCCCCCATCCCGGGACCCGAGCTATCGCTGCAGACCCCCTGCCTCCTTCTCCCCCGACCCCTGACTCTCATTCTAATCAATCAATCAATCAATCGTATTTATTGAGCGCTTACTATGTGCAGAGCACTGTACTAAGCGCTTGGGAAGTACAAATTGGCATCACATAGAGACAGTCCCTACCCAACGGTGGGCTCACAGTCTAAAAGGGGGAGACAGAGAACAGAACCAAACATACCAACGAAATAAAATAAATAGGATAGAAATGTACAAGTAAAATAAATAAATAAATAAATAAATAGAGTAATAAATATGTACAACCATATATACATATATACAGGTGCTGTGGGGAAGGGAAGGAGGTAAGACGGGGGGATGGAGAGGGGGACGAGGGGGAGAGGAAAGAAGGGGCTCAGTCTGGGAAGGCCTCCTGGAGGAGGTGAGCTCTCAGCAGGGCCTTGAAGAGGGGCCTGCAGCTTCACAGTCTTCCCTTGGCCTGGCAGAACAGTCCTGGCTCCCTGTCCGGTCTATACTGGTCAAGTGGGTACGTGTTTTCTTTCTTTTTCTTCCTCTCCCTGTCCCTCTTTATCTCCCTCCCTTTCTTTCTCTCCCTTTCTCCTCCTTATTCATTCATTCAATCGTATTTATTGAGCGCTTACTGCGTGCAGAGCGCTGTACTAAGCGCTTGGGAAGTACAAGTTGGCAACAGACAGAGACGGTGCCTACCCAACAACGGGCTCACAGTCTAGAAGGGGGAGACGGACAACAAAACCAAACATGTGGACAGGCGTCAAGTCGTCAGAACAAAACGCAAGGGCCCCCGACCCCATACAGAGGCACAGAGAAGCGGCGTGACCTAATGGATGGAACGCGGGCTTGGGAGTCAGAAAGACCTGGGTTCTAATTCCGACTCCACCACGTGTCTGCTGTGTGACCTTGGGCAGGTCGCTTCACTTCTCTGGGCCTCAGTTCCCTCATCTAGAAAACGGAGATGTGGGACAGGGACTGTGCACGGCCCAACTATCTCGTCTCTTCCCTGGCGCTTCGCACGGGGCCTGGAACTTAGGGGCTTAACAAATACCGCCGTTATTATTATTATTACATGCCCTCATACACACCCCGGACACGCCGGCCTTCCTCCCACAGTGGTGAGGGGGGAAACGCTCTGGACAGAAATAAGGCAGCCAAGCCCCAGATCAGCATCGCCCCCTCCTCCAGGCTGGACCCCCAACCCGCTCCCCCCGACACCCAAACGGAAAGGACCCCTCTCCTCCCATGCGGCCCACCCTTACCCGCAGATCCCCGTTGCTGATGTGGGATGCCGGGAAGGAGGCGTAGAGGGGCTCCTTCCTGTAGATCTTGATAATGCTTCGGTCCTGGATGTCTCTGTCGGGAGAAAGCAATCAATCGGTGCTATTTATTGAACTCTCCCTGGGTACGGAACACTCTACAGAGCGCTCGGGAGATTACAGTGTAACAGAATAAGGAGACGTGATCAGAATGCTGTACTCTCCCAAGCGCTTAGTACGGCTCACTGCCAGTAGGAAGCACTCAAATACGACTGGCTGGTTGAAGAAGGGTCCTCAACCTCAAGGTAGGTGGTCGGGGAGTGGGGGGAGAGGTCACTCGGGATGGGGGAGGGTGGAGGAGAGCAAGAACAGCTCAGGAAAGACGCCCGTGTCCACAGGTCTGCCCTCCGGCCTCCCCATTAGCCCTCCCATCCCACCCCCAGGCGATAGCCGGGAGTCCACCGTCTACGGAGGGTTTTCCAGATAGACGCCCCCGGGCTCGGAGCTGGGGGTCCGGGGCGCCCCGGGGCCCTTCTCGCACCGGACGTCTTCGAGCTCGTAGAAGACGTTGCGCGCCTCGTCCTTGATGAGGATGGCCGTGTTGGGAGACTTGAGCAGCCCCATGGAGAGCTTCTGGGGGAACATGTGGGCGATGAGGGCGTGGAGCGTGTCCATGCTGCTGACCTCGTGCGTGATGTGCACGCGACGCGTCTCCTCCCCGAACTGCAGGAACAGCACCCCTGGAAGGGTGCGGGGGAGAGGCTGGGGTCCCGGGGGGACGAAGGCACCGGCCCCACCCCACCCTCCCCTCTCGCTCTCCCTCCCCGGAAAAGCTGTCAGCGTGGTCTAGCGGATACAGCCTGGGTTTGGGGGTCAGAAGGACCTGGGTTCTAACCCCGGCTCTACCACTTATAATAATAATAATAATAATAATAATAATAATAATGGCAATTGTTAAGCACTTACTATGTGCAAAGCACTGTTCTAAGCGCTGGGTCTGCTGGGCGACCTGGGGCCAGTCACTTCGCTTCCCTGGGCCTCGGTGACCTCGTCGGTAAAATGGGGACTAAGACTGTGAGCCCCACCCGGGACAAGGACTGGGTCCAACTTGATTAGCTTGTATCTACCCCAGTGCTTATTAATAATAATAATAATAATAATAATAATGATAGCATTTATTAAGCACTTACTATGTGCCAAGCACTGTTCTAAGCGCTGGGGAGGTTACAAGGTGATCAGGTTGTCCCATGGTGGGCTCACAGTCTTCATCCCCATTTTACAGATGAGGTAACAGAGGCCCAGAGAAGTGAAGTGACTCGCCCAAAGTCACACAGCTGGCAGTTGGCGGAGCCGGAATTTGAACCCGTGACCTCTGACTCCAAAGCCCGGGCTCTTTCCACTGAGCCATGCTGCTTCTCTAGTACAGTGCTCTGCACACAGTAAGCGCTCAATAAATACGAAAGCCCGGGCTCTTTCCACCGAGTCACGTTGCTTCTCTAGTACAGTGCTCTGCACACAGTAAGCGCTCAATAAATACGAAAGCCTGGGCTCTTTCCACTGAGCCATGCTGCTTAACAAGTACAAAGCCAAGCGCTTAACAAATACCATTTAAAAACAAACCAAAAAACCAAGGGGCGCCATGACCCCAAGCGCAGACCCCCCCAAACTGGCCACTCCTCTGGCCCTTCAAGCCCCCACCCACCCCCAGGGCAGTGCAAGTGGCTCTGTATACTTGTATATATCTATTCTATTTATTTTATTTTGTTAGTATGCTTTGTTTTCTTCTCTGTCTCCCCCTTTTAGACTGTGAGCCCACTGTTGGGTAGGGACTGTCTCTATATGTTGCCAACTTGTACTACCCAAGCGCTTAGTACAGTGCTCTGCACACAGTAAGCGCTCAATAAATACGATTGATTGATTGATTGATTGATTGATTGTATACATCCCATGTATACAATCCCTTCTCCTCCCACCTCTATAGATTCCTAACATGGCATTCAAAGTACTAGCCCCCCATTTTCCTCCGCTCCCCTTCCCCATCGCCCCAACTTGCTCCCTTTGTTCTAGCCGGCTCCCCGCCCCACAGTACTTGTATATAGACACACACGTTTATCATTCTATTTATTTTAATGATGAGTATATATATCTATAATTCTATTTTTATATTAGTGCTACTGATGAGTATATATATATATATATCTATAATTCTATTTATATTAATGCTACTGATGCCTGTTTACTTGTTTTAACGTCCGTCTCCCCTCTTCTAGGCCGTGAGCCCGTTGCGGGCAGGGACTGTCTCTCTTTGTTCCAGAATTGTACTTTCCAAGCGCTTAGTAGAGTGCTCATTCATTCATTCATTCACTCAATCGTATTTATTGAGCGCTTACTGTGTGCAGAGCACTGTACTAAGCGCTTGGGAAGTACAAGTTGGCAACATTCAGTGAATGAATGACCTAGCTAGATCCACTTAACAGAAACACAGTGCAGTGTACAATTGTGGGCCGGGAATGTGCCTCCTCTGCACACTTGGGTAAGCGCTCAGTACATTCATTCATTCAATCGCATTTATTGAGCGCTTCCTGTGTGCAGAGCACTGGACTAAGCGCTTGGGAAATCCAAGTTGGCAACATCATCATCATCATCAATCGTATTTATTGAGCGCTTACTGTGTGCAGAGCACTGTACTAAGCGCTTGGGAAGTACAATTTGGCAACCTCTAGAGATGGTCCCTACCCAACAACGGGCTCACAGTCTAGAAGGGGGAGACGGACAACAAAACAAGTAGACAGGTGTCCAAACCGGCAGAATAGAATTATAGCTTTATGCACATCATTAATAAAATAGTGTAGTAAAGATGTACAAGTAAAATAAAGCAATAAATACGTACAAATATATACAAGTGCTGTGGGGAGGGGAAGGGGGGAGGGCAGAGGGAGGGCGATGGGGAGGGGAGGAGGAGAGGAAAAAAGGGGCTGAGTGTGGGAAGGCCTCCTGGAGGAGGTGAGCTCTCAGGAGGGCTTTGAAGGGAGGAAGAGAGCTGGTTTGGAGGATGTGAGGAGGGAGGGCATTCCAGGCTAGGAAGGATGTGGGCCAGGGATTGATGGCGGGACAGGCGAGAATGAGGCACAGTGAAGAGGTGAGCGGCAGAGGAACGGAGTGTGCGGGCGAGGCTGGAGAAGGAGAGAAGGGAGGTGAGGTAGGAGGGGGCGAGGTGATGGAGAGCTTTGAAGCCAAGAGTGAGGAGTTTCTGCTTCACGCAAAGGTTGACAGGCAACCACTGGAGATTTTTGAGGAGGGGGGTGACATGCCCAGAGCGTTTCTGTAGAAAGATAATCTGGGCAGCAGAATGAAGTATAGACTGAAGTGGGGAGAGACAGGAGGATGGGAGATCAGAAAGGAGGCTGATGCAGTCAAGACGACTGAATGAATGGCTACTTCCCTCAGTGCTCCTGAGCATTTACCCAGGCGGAGCACCGTTGGGGTACCTGGGGAGCGGAGCTTGGTCTGGCTGGTGGAGCGGGACAGGGGCAGGCTCTGCCGGAATCGGTTCATCCTGCTGAAGCCGAGGGGCAGCTCCGCCTCAGACATGGTCTCCAGGGACTCGGCCGAGGCGAACGACAGTTTGGCTGCTTGGTCGGCCAGGCCGGGCTGGGTCCCTTGCGAGTGCCGGGAGCTGCGAGTCTGTGGGGAGAGCAAGGCTCAGAGGCGCCGTGGCCGGGATGCCAGCCCGGAGACGGAACAGGGAGAAAAAGGGCTCAAGCGGCAGCGGGAGGGAGCAAAGTTAGACACGAGGCAGAACTTCCCCAACGCGTCGGGCCACTGAACCTCCAGAGCAGGCCAACGGGAGGGGGTGAGCCCATCTCCCAGACCCCTGGAGCCCCCACAGCTCATAAAGAATGTCCCTCCCATTTTCCTCCTCCCTTATAATAATAATAATAATAATGACGATGGTATTCGTTAAGCGCTTACTCTGTGCAAAGCACTGTTCTAAGCGCTGGGGAGGTTATACAGAAGAGGACCCCGGAAGCCACTGGCAAAGGGATGAGAGCGAATTCCTAGCTTCTCGTCCCAGTTTAGCTCCCCCTCGCCCAGCTGTGTGACCTTGGCTAAGTCCCCAAACCTCTTCGGGCCTCAGTTTCCCCACTGGGCAAGGGCGCCGCTCCTCTGAAGGGAAAGCGTAGCGAGCTCGGCGGTTTCACGGCTCTTTCCTTCCCAAGGCTACTTTAAAAACGGCCCCCGTCCCGCTCCCCCTTCCAGGAAGCCGGCCCGGATTCATCCCACCCGAGTCCGATCGCGGCAATCTGGCCGGATTCCGCCCTCCCCTTCCTCTTCCAGTCCCCCGCAGAAAATCTGGGGGCTGGGGTCGCCCCTTCCTTTGCGGTGTCTGACCGCCCCTCACGTCCAAATCATTTCGGCCCCGATTGTGGAATTTGTTGAGCGCCTACTACGTATTAAGCACTGTATTAAGCTCTGGGGGAGATACAAGATCATCAGCTTCCTCATCGGGCTCGCAGTCCAAGTAGGAGGGAGAACAGATGGTTGAATTCCCTTTTGGCAGACGAGGGAATTGAGGCCCAGTGAAGTGACCTGCCCACACGGCGGACGAGTGGCGGAGCCAGGATTAGAACCCAGGTCCTCTGATTCCCAGGCCCGGGCTCTATCCACTAAGTATGGTTTGTTCTGGCCGGAAACACGTGGGTATGATGAGGCCCCAATCATTCTGACCATCGACTCCCCTGAGGACCTTCCGAAATGGTCTTTTTAACCTGCAGCGGGAGGGACCTGAGTTAGAAGCTGAGGGGGAATTCAAACAACTAGATGTTGTCGGCTGGGGCAGGAGCTGCAGATGGGGGGGCGGTGATAATCATAATAATAATAATAATGATGGCATTTATGAAGCGCTTACTATGTGCAAAGCACTGTTCTAAGCTCTGGGGGGGATACAAGGTGATCAGGTTGTCCCACGTGGGGCTCACAGTCTTCATCTCCATTTTACAGATGAGGGAACTGAGGCCCAGAGAAGCGACTTGCCCGAAGTCACCCAGCTGGCACTTGGCGGAGCCGGGATTTGAGCCCATGACCTCTGACTCCGAAGCCCGGGCTCTTTCCACTGAGCCATGCTGCTTGGCTGAGTGGGCTCTGGGTAGAGTCCGAAACACAGGAATAATAAATAAAAATTATGGTATTTGTGAAGCGCTTCCTCCGTACCAAGCACCGTCCTAAGCGCTGGGGTTCATGCCAGGTAGCCAGGCTTGTCCCACCTGGGGCTCACGGTCTTAATCCCCATTTTCCAGATGAGGTAACCGAGGCCCAGAGAAGTGAAGCGACTTGCCCACAGTCGTCGCGCTCGGCCGGCGCGGGTCGAGCGGAGGGAATGGGGGTGACGGCGAAAGAAACCGACGCAAGCTCAGACGGAGGGCTGAGGGCCACTAGCCACCATCTGCCCTGGGGCCTGGGGTAAGAAAAGTGGCAGAACTGGGGTCGCTGGAATTATTATTATTATTATTATTTCACTTCCAGCCCTGGAGGAGCAAGCATCGACCCCCGGCCCACGTCATCCTTCGGCCCTGGAATGCCCTCCCTCTGCCCATCCGCCAAGCTAACTCTCTTCCTCCCTTCAAGGCCCTACTGAGAGCTCACCTCCTCCAGGAGGCCTTCCCACACTCAGCCCCTTCCTTCCTCTCCCCCTCATCCCCCTCTCCATCCCCCCCATCTTACCTCCTTCCCTTCCCCACAGCACCTGTATAGATGTATATATGTTTGTACATATTACTCTATTTATTTATTTATTTTACTTGTACATATCTATTCTATTTTGCTTTGTAGTATGTTTGGTTTTGTCTCCCCCTTTTAGACTGGGAGCCCACTGTTGGGTAGGGACGGTCTCTCTACGTTGCCAATTTGTACTTCCCAAGCGCTTAGTACAGTGCTCTGCACACAGTAAGCGCTCAATAAATACGATCGATGATGATGAGAGAGGCAGGAGCCCAAGGCCCAGGCGGAGGGAGAGGTGCCAGGCCCCTCCTCACACCAATGAAGCAATCAGCGTGGCACAGCTAGCAGCCCTAATTGTTCCGTAAATTGGGCATTAATTCCACCCTTTAATTAATCTGGCGGTTCTTTATGGGCCCGGGGTGCTCCCGTCATAAATAATCCCCCAAACCGGCGACTCTGGCGAAGACCAGGGGAGGTGACAAAACGGAGGAGGAGAGGAAGCAAATTTCCAGATCGGTGGGGGCAAGCTGGAGCGAGGGCGGGATTTCCTCTCTCTTGTCGCTCTCTCAATCCCTGGATCTGTCGTCTCCCTCAAACGCAGAGCAGCATCCCTTCTCCACCATCCACTCCAGCCGGGCAGGCCGCATAATAATACTAATAAAGATGGCATTTGTTAAGCGCTTACTATGTGCAAAGCACTGTTCGAAGCGCTGGGGAGGATGCAAGGTGATCAGGTTGTCCCCCGTGGGGCTCACAGCCTCCTTCATCCCCATTTTACAGACGAGGGAACTGAGGCCCAGAGAAGTGAAGTGACTTCCCCGAAGTCACACAGCTAGCTGGGATTTGAACCCACGACCTCTGACTCCCAAGCCCGGGCTCTTTCCACTGAGCCACGCTGCCGCTCATCGCATAACGACAATATTTGATAAGCGCTTACTATGTGCCAAGTACTGCTCTAAGCATTGCGGTGGGCACGAGGTTGGGCCCAGTCCCCGGCCCACATGGGGCTCACAGTCTTAATCCCCATTTTACAGATGAGAGAACTGAGGCACAGAGAAGTGAAACAACTTGCCCAAGGTCGCACAGCAGAGACGAGGCAGAGTCGAGATTAGAACCCACTTCCTCTGACACCCAGGCCCATAAACAATCACTGAAATTTCTTGGGGGGTTTAATCAGTAGTATTTACTGGGTACCTACTGAGTGCAGAACACTGTACTAAACTCTTGAGAGGATACACTAGAATTACTAGGCAAAACCCCTCCCTTCAAGAAGTAGTCTAGCAAAGGAGACTGAGGGTAACTTGTTTTCTTTCAAGCACAGCTGCGTCCCTTTTTTTTAAAAAAAAAACATATTTTTAAGTGCTTACTACGTGCCAGGCTCTGTACTAGACACTAGGAATAGATACGAGGCCTTCAGGTTGGACACAGTCCATGTCCCACACGGGGCTCCCAGTCTTAACCCCCATTTTACAGATGAGGAAACGGAGACCCAGAAGACAAGTGGCGGGGCTGAGATTAGAACCCAGCTCCTCTGACTGCTCAGCCTGTGCTCTTCCCGCTAGTCCGGGTCGCTTCTCACACTAGGTCCCTTACTGGTAAGGTGTCATTTTGCTACGGCCAAGTTAGCTATGCCCCCTGTAAGGATTGTTTTAGACGGCCATTCTGGGTCAGTCGGCCGTTCTCCCCTCAGCTGGGAAGAGGGTGAGAAATTCTTCAGGGGGTGGCACAGGAAGGGACTGGCAGACGGCAGGGAGGCTGCTGGGGGCAGGGGGCAGAGAGGATGCTGGGAGACTGGGGGAGCAGAGGATGCTGGGAAGGGGCGGGTGGCAGAGGGCAAAGGATGCTGGGAAGGGGCGACTGGCACAGGGCAGGAGGCTGCTGGCCATGCCGGCCTGCTGGCACAGGGAGACTGGGAGAGCAGAGGATGCTGGGGAGGGCCGGGTGGCAGAGGGCAGAGGATGCTGGGAAGGGGCGACTGGCAGAGGGCAGAGGATGCTGGGAAGGGGCTGGTGGGTGCAGAGGGCAGAGAGGATGCTGGGAAGGGGCTGGTGGGGGGCAGGGAGACTGGGGGAGCAGAGGATGCTGGGAAGGGCCTGGTGGGGGCACAGGGCAGAGAGGATGCTGGGAAGGGCCTGGTGGGGGCACAGGGCAGAGAGGATGCTGGGAAGGGGCTGGTGGGGGCAGGGAGACTGGGGGAGCCGAGGATGCTGGGAAGGGGCAGGTGGCAGAGGGCAGAGGATGCTGGGAAGGGGTGGGTGGCAGAGAGTAGAGGATGCTGGGAAAGGCCTGGTGGGGGCAGAGGACAGAGAGGATGCTGGGAAGGGGCTGGTGGGGGGCCAGGGAGACTGGGGGAGCAGAGGGCAGAAGATGCTGGGAAGGGGCGGGTGGCAGAGGGCAGAGAGGATGCTGGGAAGGGGCGACTGGCAGAGGGCAGGAGGCTGCTGGGAAGGGCCTGGTGAGGGCACAGGGCAGAAAGGATGGTGGGAAGAGGCTGGTGGGGGCAGGGAGACTGGGGAGCAGAGGATGCTGGGAAGAGGCGGGTGGCAGAGGGCAGAGGATGCTGGGAAGGGGTGAGTGGCAGAGAGCAGGAGGCTGCTGGGAAGGGCCTGGTGGGGGCAGAGGGCAGACAGGATGATGGGAAGGGGCTGGTGGGGGGCTGGGAGAATGGGGGAGCAGAGGGCAGAGGATGCTGGGAAGGGACAGGTGGCAGAGGGCAGAGAGGCTGCTGGGAAGGGGCTGGTGGGGGCAGGGAGACTGGGGGAGCAGAGGATGCTGGGAAGGGGCGGGTGGCAGAGGGCAGAGGATGGTGGGAAGGGGTGACTGGCAGAGGGCAGGAGGCTGCTGGGAAGGGCCTGGTGGGGGCAGAGGGCAGACAGGGTGCTGGGAAGGGGCTGGTGGGGGCAGGGAGACTGGGGGAGCAGAGGATGCCAGGTGGCAGAGGGCAGAGGATGCTGGGAAGGGGCGGGTGGCAGAGGGCAAGGAGGATGTTGGGAAGAGGATGGGGCAGAGGGGAGGGAGGCTGCTGGGAAGGGGATGGGGGCAGAGGGCCGGGAGGCTGCCAGAAACGGTCAAGTTGGTGCTCTGGGATCCTTACTGCCCATGATGGGGTTAGGACGGCTGTGAGAGGTTGGGTCTGAGGGTAGGCGGTATCCCCCGGCGGCCCCTCTGTTCCCAGTTCCCTGCCACCCACCCCTTTCCGTCCGGACCCCCACAGCTGAGTTTTCGCTCCCCGGGTCCTGATCCCGATTAGCTCAGCATTAACCTTCCTCTTCATGTTAACGAGATGAATGCGACAATCCGATTAGGCCCGGTCCCACGGGGATCACGGAGGCTCGTGGGGGGACCATGGGGGACCGTGGAGGGCCGGGGGGACACCTCCAGCTGGGCGCACCGGCCAGATGTGACTGAGCCGGGACACCCGGAGCGGATGGCTCGGGGACACGGGGGAGCATCGCCCCGATCCCCCAAAGTGGGCCAAGAGTTGGGGTCACCCACGGCCAAGACTCCCCTCGATCCCCATAATCCCACCCAAGGCTCCAGCATCTTCTGCAGGCCACAGCCTCTAGGCACACACCCTTCTGCGGGGAGGGTTGGCAATGAGCTGGAAATCGGGCCTTATCTTTTCTTTCCTTTTTTTAAAAAATGGTATTGGTTAAGCACTTACAATGTGCCAAGCACTATGCTACGCGCTGGGGTAGATAGAAGCTAATCAGGTTGGACACAGTCCCTGTCCCACATGGGGCTCACAGTCTTAACCCCCATTTTCCAGAGGAGGTAACAGACCCAGAGAATAGTAATAATAATAATGATAATTCTGGTATTTGTTAAACGCTTACTATGTACCAGGCGCTGTACTAAGTGCAGAAGCTAATCAGGTTGGACACAGTCGCTGTCCCACACATGGGGCTCACAGTCTTAAACCCCCATTTTACAGAGGAGGTAACAGACCCAGAGAATAGTAATAATAATAATAATTCTGGTATTTGTTAAACGTTTACCATGTACCAGGCGCTGTACTAAGCGCTGGGGTAGATAGAAGCTAATCAGGTTGGACACAGTCCCTGTCCCACATGGGACTCACAGTCTTAACCCCCATTTTACAGAGGAGGTAACAGACCCAGAGAATAGTAATAATAATAATAATTCTGGTATTTGTTAAACACTTACTATGTACCAGGCACTGTACTAAGCGCTGGGGTAGATAGAAACTAATCAGGTTGGACACAGTCCCTGTCCCACATGGGACTCACAGTCTGAACCCCCATTTTACAGAGGAGGTAATAATCAGGTTGGACACAGTCCCTGTTCCACATGGAGCTCACAGTCTGAACCCCCATTTTACAGAGGACGTAACAGACCCAGAGAATAATAATAATAATAATTCTGGTTTTTGTTAAACGCTTACTATGTACCAGGCACTGTACTACGCGCTGGGGTGGATACAAGCAAATCGTGTTGGACATAGTCCTTGTCCCACGTGGGGCTCACAGTCTCAATCCGCACTTTACAGATGAAGGAACTGAGGCACAGAGGAGTGAAGTGACTTGCCCAAGGTCACCCGGCAGACCAGCGGCCGAGCCGGAGGCAGAGGAGTTGGGCATTGCTTGGCATCCTTCGCTGGATGCCACCCTAATAATAATAATGGCATTTATTAAATGCTTACTATGTGCAAAGCACCATTCTAGGCGCTAGGGAGGTTACCAGGTGATCAGGTTGTCCCACGGGGGGGTCACAGTCTTAATCCCCATTTTACAGATGAGGTCACTGAGGCCCAGAGAAGTGAAGTGACTTGCCCAAAGTCACCCAGCTGACAATTGGTGAAGCCGGGACCTCTGACTCCAAAGCCCAGGGAAGCGAAGTGACTTGCCCAAAGCGGAGCTGAAATTTGAACCCCCGACCTCTGACTCCAAAGCCCGGGCTCTTTCCACTGAGCCCGCTGTTGGGTAGGGACCGTCTCTAGATGTTGCCAACTTGGATTTCCCAAGCGCTTAGTCCAGTGCTCTGCACACAGTAAGCGCTCAATAAATACGATTGATTGATTGATTGATTCTGTAATGAGTTGGCAGGGGGGCCTGGCCCAGCCTGCCTTCTCTTTCCCTTCCCTCCTGCTGCCACACATAATCCCCGCCTCTTCGTGCCCTGCCCAGCGGCACGGAGGGAAACCGAGCTTCTCCCAACTAAACCCTGCAGGGCCTGGGCCGGAGGGGAGGGGGCACAGCAGTAGCCAGACCCGGGGCACATGGTGCCCGGCATGGATGAGGCTGAGGTTGCTAAGCAACTGAAAGGTCACTGGTTGCCAGGGGGAGCTGGGTATCAGGCCTTGGAACCAGTGGGAGCGCTTTTATTTATTTATAAATGCATTTATTGAGCGCTTACTGTGTGCAGAGCACTGTACTAAGCGCTTGGGAAGTCCAAGTCGGCAACATCTAGAGACAGTCCCTACCCAACCACGGGCTCACAGTCTAGAAGGGGGAGACAGACGATGAAACAAAACGTGGACGGGTTTCAAGTCATCAGAATAAATAGAAGTAAAGCTAGATGCACCTCACTAACAAAATATATAAAATAGTACATATTCATTCATTCCATCGTATTTATTGAGCGCTTCCTGTGGGCAGAGCACTGTACTAAGTGCTTGGGAAGCCCAAGTCGGCAACATCTAGAGCCGGTCCCTACCCAACCGCAGGCTCATAGTCTAGAAAGGGGAGACAGACGACGAAACAAAACGTGGAGGGGTTTCAAGTCATCAGAATAAGCAGAAGTAAAGCTAGATGCCCCTCACTGACAAAATATATAAAATAGTACATATTCATTCATTCCATCGTATTTATTGAGCGCTTGCTGTGGGCAGAGCACTGGACTAAGCGCTTGGGAAGTCCAAGTCGGCAACGTCTAGAGACGGTCCCTACCCAACCACGGGCTCACAGTCTAGAAGGGGGAGACAGACGACGAAACAAAACGTGGAGGGGTTTCAAGTCATCAGAATAAGCAGAAGTAAAGCTAGATGCCCCTCACTGACAAAATATATAAAATAGTACATATTCATTCATTCCATCGTATTTATTGAGCGCTTGCTGTGGGCAGAGCACTGGACTAAGCGCTTGGGAAGCCCAAGTTGGCAACATCTAGAGCCGGTCCCTACCCAACCGCGGGCTCACAGTCTAGAAAGGGGAGACAGACGACGAAACAAAACGTGGAGGGGTTTCAAGTCATCAGAATAAGCAGAAGTAAAGCTAGATGCCCCTCACTGACAAAATACATAAAATAGTACATATTCATTCATTCCATCGCATTTATTGAGCGCTTGCTGTGGGCAGAGCACTGGACTAAGCGCTTGGGAAGTCCAAGTTGGCAACGTCTAGAGACGGTCCCTACCCAACAGCAGGCTCACAGTCTAGAAGGGGGAGACGGACGACGAAACAAAACGTGGACAGCTTTCAAGTCATCAGAATAAACAGAAGTAAAGCTAGATGCCCCTCACTAACAAAATATATAAAATAGTACATATTCATTCATTCCATCGCATTTATTGAGCGCTTGCTGTGGGCAGAGCACTGGACTAAGCGCTTGGGAAGTCCAAGTTGGCAACGTCTAGAGCTGGTCCCTACCCAACAGCGGGCTCACGGGCTAGGAGGGGGAGGCAGAGAACAAAACTAAACGTATTAACCGAATAAAATAAATGGAATAAATAGGTACAAGTAAAATAAATCAATAAATAGAGTAATAAATCCGTACAAACGTATATACAGGTGCTGTGGGGAGGGGAAGGAGGTAAGGCGGGGGGGATGGAGAGGGGGAGGAGGTGTTCCCGGCTGAAACTACAGGGGAAAAGGGGGGGGAAAGTAAAAATCTCAGTAGGACTATCTGGCTGCAAGGACGGGGGAAGAGGAGCGGGCAGAAGCGACGTGGCCGAGTGGTTAGAGCACGGGCCTGGGGGTCAGAAGGACCCGGGTTCTAATCCTGACTCCGCCACTGGTCTAGCCTGCGAGCCCACTGTTGTTGGGTAAGGACCGTCTCTCTATGTTGCCCACTTGGACTTCCCAAGCGCTTAGTCCAGTGCTCTGCACACAGTAAGCGCTCAGTAAATACGATTGAATGAATGAACGAATGAATGGTCTGCTGGGTGACCTTGGGCAAATCTCTTAACGTCTCTATGCCTCCGACACCTCATCTGTAAACTTGGGGATTAAGACCGTGAGCCCCATCTGAGACAGGGACGGGGTTCAACCTGATTATCTTGGGCCTACCCCAGAGCTTAGAACGGCGCTCGCTACATAGTAAGCGCTTAGCAAATATTGTTACCAAAAAAAAAGGGAGAGAGAGAGAGAGAGGAAGGGAGCAGGGGACAGAGGTAGGGAGCTTGTGGCTTCTCTGCTCCGGGAAACAACTAAGGCCCGAGTTCCCCCTTCCCCACAGTGAGTGGGTAGGGGAGGTGACCTAGCCTCAGTTTCCTCCTGAGCCCCCAGGTGAAGTAGCCTTGAGTAGCCTGAAGTAGCCAGGCCACAACATCCCCAGGGAGAAGGTGGGCAAGGCGTCCAACACAGGCTAGGCACCTCCTCCTGTCAGGGGCAGTGGCATCAGAGTGGTAATAATAATAATAATAATAATAATAATAATAATAATAATGGTGTTTGTTAAGCGCTTACTACGTGCCGAGCACTGTTCTAAGCGCTGGTAATAATAATAACAATGATGGCATTTGTTAAGCGCTTACTATGTGCAGAGCACTGTTCTAAGCGCTGGGGGGATACAAGGTGATCAAGTTGCCCCACGTGGGGCTCACCGTCTTAATCCCGATTTTACAGATGAGGTAACTGAGGTTCAGAGAGGTTAAGTGACTTGCCCAAGGTCGCACAGAAGACAGGTGGTGGAGTCGGGATTCGAACCCATGACCTCTGACTCCAAAGCCCAGGTAGAGAAGCCACGCTGCTTCTCTAGATACAAGGTAATTAGGTTGCCCCACGTGGGGCTCACAGTCTTAATCCCCATTTTACAGACGAGGTAACTGAGGCCCAGGGAAGCGAAGCGACTTAATCGCCCAGCAGATCAGCGGCGGAGCCGGGATTAGAACCCGCGTCCCCTGACCGCCAAGCCCGGGTTCTTGCCACTGGCCGTGCTGCTTCTCCCGGCCTAGTGGGTGTCGGCCATGCCCGCCGAGCCAACCTGTATTTCCCAAGCGCTTAGTACAGTGCTCTGCACACAGTAAGCGCTCAATAAATATGATTGATTGATTGATTGATTGGGTGGTCCCGCCGGGGGTCAGGGGTCATCCGGGCCCTTCCCCTGCTGCGGACCTGGGCCGTGGGCGAGCAGCGGGGCTTGGGGATTCATTCAGTCGTGTTTATCGAGCGCTTGCTGTGTGCAGAGCACTGTACTAAGCGCTTGGGAAGTCCAAGTTGGCAACGTATAGAGACGGTCCCTACCCAACAGCGGGCTCCCAGTCTAGAAGGCTGTTGGTCAGGCCGGCCCCCACCGATGCCCCCGTGCCCGCGGCCCCGGCCGCCCCCGTCCCCCGCGGCCTGCGCCCCGGCCGGGCCCCGTCCCGCACACGCCAGCCTGTGCCCGCGCCCACGCGTGGGGGGCAAGCGCATGCGTGGGCCCAGAAGCGGGAGAAATCGGAGGTACTGACCTTAAAGCTCCAGTAGTTGGGTTGCTAACGGAAACGAGAGAAAACACCATTAAGACCCCGTTTTTGGGTTGGGGGGGCCTGCGAGGGGGGGACGGACTCTTCCCTGGAGCCCCCCAAGGCTGGGCTGAGGGGCGGAGGGCGGCTGACGGCCGCACCCCCTGCCCCGTCCTGATCCGGGGGTTGGGGGAAAAGGTGAGGAGAGCGCCCTAAATTCCAGGAAGGGATGAGGAAGAAGGGGTCATGCCCCCAGTCCTCTCCATCCCGCCGCTACGGAAAGCATCCGTTCCTCGGGGGGCTTGGGTGGGGGTCTCCCAGTACATCCCCTTTCGCCCCAAGAGTTAGGAGCCTCCCTCTAGACGGCCCCGAACCCGGATCCGAGTGAGATGAGAGAGAAGGCCGCACGGTGTGGACGGCGGGCCCTCTGCCCGCAAGAGCCGGCGGGAGGACGAGAGAGGCGGCAGATGGCAGCGGCCCCGCCGGGGGCCTGGCACGGGGGGCCTGCCCCTCATGCCCCCCGACCAGAGCCGGCCCACCCAAGGCCGGGGACGGGGGAGGCTTGGAGGGCACCGTGCCAGGGCACGGGAGGGGAAGGGAGGATGCGGCGTTGGGGGGTCAGGGTGGGCACCGCAATGGCGGACGACGGTAGTCCAGTGCCAACGAAAGCGGGCGCGCCCGGCGGGTTGGGGGGCCGGCAGCCCGGACCCACGTGGGCGGTGGGGCGGGTGACGACCACATGGAAGGACACAAGGGGACGGAGAGGGGCGGGGGGACGGAGCTGATTGGAATGGGAGTCATGTCCGCGCAGCTCAGCAATGATGAAAGGCCCTGCAGAGGACGGAGAGCTTCCTCGACACACACACACACGCCGAGATGCATATTGTCACAAAGCCACACGCACATCTACGGGCAGGCTGAGGCCACAGGGCCCGAGATCAATGCCGCCACAAACACACACGCACATCTACGGGCAGGCTGAGGCCACCGGGCCCGAGATCAATGCCGCCACAAACACACACGCGCGCAAGATGTAGTCCCAGACGTACGGGCAGAAAGGGACACAGGGACCGAGATACATACTGTCACAGACACACCAACACGCACACGCCCATCCAAGCAGTCGGGGCCACAGAGAGCAAGACCCAAACAGGCGGAAACGGACACACGCCCAGAGAAGCAGAGACGCAGACACACACACAACCAGACACCCGGGCAGACACACAGACGCTCACACACGCAGAGACAGGCACATACACGCGCAGGGCCTGACACCCAGAGAGACGGATTTTGCACACACTCAGAGACGCAAACGGGTAGAGGTACGCACGTAGACACAATCAGAGTCCCCCGCACAAATTGCTGATGTGTTGGACCTTCCCAAGCGCTCAGTACAGTGCTCTGCACACGGTTGGCGCTCAATAACTACTAGTGAACGCAACAGGGGTGAAGACGCGAGTCCACAAATACAAACGGACTCCGGGCGACAGCCGGAGCCCGAAGACACAGACTCACGGTGTCACAAATCCACCGAGACCCAGAGTCGCTGACCCACTCGGAGACACGCAGAGAAAACATCGGGACACACAGACGCAGGCACAAGATGGAGACGGGAATGCTACCAACGCACGCACCCACTACAACACACACAATCAGACGGAACGACACAACGTCGCCCGTGCTCCCCTGCCGACTAGGTGCCCACATGCCAGACGTCTGGAAGAGATGACGGCGGGTTAGAGGGGGGGGAAAAGACCCCAAAGAGGCGACAGGTGAGTAAAGAAACCAGACGGCGGGTGAGTAAGAGCTCGGGGATAAGCAGCCGTGCCAACCCTTCCTCTGCGAGCAGCCCCGCCACCCGATACTGGCCCTAACCCCACTCATCAGCCCATTTCCCTGAAGGGGTGACTGAGGTCCATGAAGCGGGTAGGACGCTCCACGGAGAGCCTCTGAGGCCCCTTCCTCTCCAGAGACCCAGCAGTCGCGTTCCCCTCTACACTGGGCTGGGGGTGGCAATGTCTCCGACACACTCGAGTCCTCGGGCCCCTAGACGGAGTCCTAGATATATATATATATATATATATATATATATATATATATATATATATATATATATATATATATATATATATATATATATATAAATACACATATACATATATATACATATATACACATATATATACATATATACATATATATACACATATATAAATACGTACAAACATATATACATATATATACATATATATACATATATAATACGTACAGACATATATACATATATATGTGTATATATATATGTATATATGTCTGTACGTATTTATATATGTATATATATATATGTATATATGTTTGTACGTATTTATTACTCTATTTTACTTGTACATATTCTATTTATTTTATAATAATAATAATACTGATGGCATTTATTAAGCGCTTACTATGTGCAAAGCACTGTTCTCAGCACTGGGGAGGTTACAAGGTGATCCGGTTGTCCCACGGGGGGGCTCACAGTTTTCACCCCCATTTTACGGATGAGGAAACTGAGACCCAGAGAAGGGCTCACAGTTTTCACCCCCATTTCCCAGATGAGGAAACTGAGACCCAGAGAAGTGAAGTGACTTGCCCCAAGTCACCCAGCTGACAACTGGCAGAGCCGGCATTTGAACCCACGACCTCTGACTCCAAAGCCCGGGCTCCTTTCCACCGAGCCCCGCTGCTTCTCATGTGCCAACATTTTATTTTGTCAATATGTTTGGTTTTGTTCTCTGTCTCCCCCTTCTAGACTGTGAGCCTGCTGTTGGGTAGGGACCGTCTCTAGATGTTGCCAACTTGGACTTCCCAAGTGCTTAGTCCAGTGCTCTGCACACAGTAAGCACTCAATAAATACGATTGATTGATTGATTGATTGATTGATTAGAGATGCCCGAGAGCGGCAACCAGGTTCTCCACCCCAGCGCCCGGGCCGGGGAGCACCCTTCCCTCCAGCCCCAAAGCGAGTTACGATCGTCCCCGCTGGCGTCCTCCCCTTTTTGGGGTTTTCGCCCAAGGCCGGATCCCACCCTGGTGGAGTTTTCTCAATCAATCAATCAATCAATCAATCAATCGTATTTATTGAGCGCTTACTGTGTGCAGAGCACTGTACTAAGCGCTTCTGAAGGCTGAAGAACCAGAGGAGAGCTGCCCACGAACCAGATGTCACCAGCCCCGGCTGACCCCTGAAGGGGGAAAAGAGGCATCTAGGTTCTCGGCGGGTTGAGGCGGCCCAGCCTTGCCCTTAAGCGCTCAGTACAGTGCTCTGCACACAGTAAGCGCTCAACAAATACGACTGAATGAAAGAAGCCGTGCCCACCCTCTTTGTCCCCCCGCAACCAGCGCCCATGTGGCACAGACTTGGGGGACGGCAGCTCCGCGGACACTGGCTTGGTAGAGACCTTGGGCACACTCAGATGCCCCAGGAGCCTGGGCATCCGAAGGCCACGGGTTCTAATCCCGGCTTCGCCACGTGTCTGCCGTGTGACCTCGGGCAAGTCACTTCACTTCTCTGGGCCTCGGTTACCTCATCTGTAAAACGATGATGATGATGATGGCATGTATTAAGCGCTTACTACGTGCAGAGCACTGTTCTAAGCGCTGATAATGGCATTTGTTAAGCGCTTACTATGCGCAAAGCGCTGTTCTAAGTGCTGGGGAGGTTACAAGGTGATCAGGTTGTCCCTCGGGGGACTCGGTTTTAATCCCCATAACTGAGGCACAGAGAAGTGAAGTGACTTGCCCAAAGTCACACAGCCGACGGTTGGCGGAGCGGGATTCGAACCCATGACCTCTGCCTCCAAAGCCTGTGCTCTTCCCACTGGGCCACGCTGCTTCTCAATGAGAGGGTGGAATTCCCTGAATTCCTGATTCCACGGGCCTTGGCTCAGAACCTTTTCCCAAAGAGAACGGGGGCCGGGGGTTGAAGAGACGGAAGGAGCCCAGCGTCCCGGGGTTCTCAGCCGGCATAGCCCGTCACCTCCTGGTGCCAATCAATCAATCAATCGTATTTATTGAGCGCTTACTGTGTGCAGAGCACTGCACTAAGCACTTGGGAAGCACAAGCTGGCAACATATAGAGACGGTCCCTACCCAACAGTGCCAGATATGGTTGCCCAGGCGTCCTCCGGGTGTGTCCAGCGTCAGTTCCTGGAGTCAGACCCTTGTCCTCAGGGGTGTGGGAGGAAGCCATCATCATCATCATCATCAATCGTATTTATTGAGCGCTTACTGTGTGCACAGCACTGTACTAAGCGCTTGGGAAGTCCAAGTTGGCAACATATAGAGACAGTCCCTACCCAACAGTGGGCTCACAGTCTAGAAGGGGGAGACAGAGAACAAAACCAAACATACTAACAAAATAAAATAAATAGAATAGATATGTACAAGTAAAATAAATAAATAGAGTAATAAATATGTACAGACATATATATACAGGTGCTGTGGGGAAGGGAAGGAGGTAAAATGAGGGGATGGAGAGGGGGACGAGGGGAAGAGAAAGGAAGGGGCCCCGTGTGGGAAGGCCTCCTGGAGGAGGTGAGCTCTCAGTAGGGCCTTGAAGGGAGGAAGAGAGCGAGCTTGGCAGATGGGCAGAGGGATTGGGGGCATTCCAGGCCCGGGGGAGGACGGGGGCCGGGGGTCGATGGCGGGACAGGCGAGAACGAGGCCTAACGGTGAGGAGATTAGCGGTGGCAGAGGAGCGGAGGGTGCGGGCTGGGCTGGACAAGGAGAGAAGGGAGGGGAGGTAGGTAAGCCAGTACCCCTGTTATCCACGGGCTCAAATCCTTGGGCATCTCCTGACAAATCCCCAACTCACTAAGCCCGGGGGGGCATCGAGACCAGGACGGGTAGGGACCGTCTCTATATGTTTCCAACTTGTACTTCCCAAGCGCTTAGTCCAGTGCTCTGCACACAGTAAGCGCTCAATAAATACGACTGATTGATTGAGAAGCAGGGTGAGAGGGGCGCCGCCTCCGCACCACCCCAGGCCCCCTCTGTCTGACCCTGGATGGTGCCACCCCACCCCCGGCACATCCCCCGGGGAGCCAGTCAACCCCACAGGTGGGCAGGACAGAACACGGGCCTGGGCTTCGCCACCTGTCTGCCGTGTGACCTCGGGCAAGTCACTTCACTGCTCCGGGCCTCGGTTACCTCATCTGGAAAATGGGGACTAAGACTGTGAGCTCCATGCGGGACAGGGACTGGGTCCAGTCTGATCTATCCCATTGCTTAGGACAGTGCTTGGCACACACTAAGCGCTGAGCCCGCTGTTGGGTAGGGACCGTCTCTATGTGTTGCCAACTTGGACTTCCCAAGCGCTTAGTCCAGTGCTCTGCACACAGTAAGCGCTCAATAAATACGATTGAATGAATGAACTTCTCCATGCCTCAGTTCCTCCTCCCCCTCGCCACCCCCCCACCTTACCTCCTTTCCTTCCCCACAGCACCTGGATATATCTTTGTACGTATTTATTACTCTGTCTATTTTACTTTTACATATTCTATTTATTTTATTTGGTTAATATGGTTTGTTCTCTGTCTTCCCCTTCTAGACTGTGAGCCCGCTGTTGGGTAGGGACCATCTCTAGATGTTGCCAGCCTGTACTTCCCCAGCTCTTAGTCCAGTGCTCTGCACACAGTAAGCGCTCAATAAATACGATTGAATGAATGAATGAATGAGAACCATCATCGTTATTACGAGTATTATCACTCCTGCCAAGTGACACTCAGGGCAAAGGGGAAGAAAAACTATCTCCTGAGGGCAGGGGCGGGTCCGGGTTGGAACCAGAGCTTCGAGGCTCTGTTACCCCTCCACCCTGGATCCCAGGGTGACAGGTTGAAGCAGCGTGGCTCGGTGGAAAGAGCCCGGGCTCTGGAGTCGGAGGTCACGGGTTCGAATCCCGCTCTCCCACATGTCGGCTGTGTGACCTTGGGCGAGTCACTTAACTTCTCTGAGCCTCAGTTGCCTCATCTGTAAAATGGGGATTAAGACTGTGAACCCCACATGGGGCAACCTGATCACTTTGTATCCCCTCCCAGCGCTTAGAACAGTGCTTTGCAGACAACCTGATCACCCGGTAACCGCCCCAGCGCTTAGAACAGTGCTTTGTGCATAGTAAGCGCTTAACAAATGCCATCATTATTATTATTATTATTATTGATAGGATGGGATTATTTGGATAGAGCCTACAGAACAACACAACCTGTATATATGTATATATGTTTGTACATATTTATTACTCTATTTATTTATTTATTTATTTTACTTGTACATATCTATTCTATTTATTTTATTAGTATGCTTGGTTTTGTTCTCTGTCTCCCCTTTTTAGACTGTGAGCCCACTGTTGGGTAGGGACTGTCTCTAGATGTGGCCAATTTGTACTTCCCAAGCGCTTAGTACAGTGCTCTGCACATAGTAAGCGCTCAATAAATACGATTGGTGATGATGCTGATGATATAGTAAGCGCTTAACAAATGCCAATATCATCATCATCATCATCATCTCATCCATCCCTCTGCCTCTGGGCTGGATGATTCCTCCTCCGGCCCTGAAAGCCTCCCTTCTCGCTCCAAGTCTCCGAAGCAAGGGACGGATCCGTTTCCCAACGCCTCCGGCCCCAGCGACTCACCGAACCCTTGGAAATCCTTCCTCTGCCTCTCTCCTGCTGCCATTTCCCGGAGGAAATATCGAGTAGGATCCCCTTTCCCGGGAGCGGTAAGAATAAATAATTCAACGGCGCCAAGAGGTGGGGACTTGGATTTGCTCCCTTTTTTCCTCCTGCACTCATCCCTAATTCATTTGTATCTATATCCATGCCTGTCTCCTCAGCTCCTTGTGGGCGGGCATGTTGTTATAGGGTCATCATCATCATCAATCGTATTTATTGAGCGTTTACTGTGTGCAGAGCACTGTACTAAGCGCTTGGGAAGTACAAGTTGGCAACATATAGAGACGGTCCCTACCCAACGTCCTGTCCCAAGCGTAGTCCAGTGCTCCGCGCACGGTAAGGGCCCGATAAATATAACCGATAGACGGACTGCACTTCTGGAGATATCTGTAACTCATTTATTTATTTCTACTAACGTAAGTCTCCCCCTCTAGACAGTAATAATAATAATAATAATAATAATAATAATGACATTTATTAAGTGCTTACTATGTGCAAAGCACTGTTCTAAGCACTGGGGAGGTTACAAGGTTATCAGGTTGTCCCAAGGGGCTCACAGTCTTGATCCCCATTTTACAGATGAGGTAACTGAGGCCCAAATGCTAGCTGTGGGCAGGGAACGGGTCTCTTTAAGGTCACAAGTGTCCTCTCTCAATCTCTGGTCCAGTGCTCTGCACACAGTCAGCGCTCTAGCCTGTGAGCCCGCTGTTGGGTCGGGACCGTCTCTATATGTTGCCAACTTGGACTTCCCAAGCGCTTAGTACAGTGCTCTGCACACAGTGAGCGCTCAATAAATACGACTGAATGATAAATACGATTAAATGAACGATCGCTTAGAGCGCTTTGTACATAGTAAGCCCTTAATAAATGCTATTTTTTTAAAAAAAGTACTTCCCAAGCTCTTAGTCCAGTGCTCTGCACACAGTGAACGCTCAATAAATACGATTGAATGATATATACGATCGAATGAACAATCGCTTCGAGCGCTTGGAACAGTGCTTTGCACATAGTAAGCGCTTAATAAATGCTATTTAAAAAAAAATGTACTTCCCAAGCTCTTAGTCCAGTGCTCTGCACACAGTAAGCACTCAATAAATACGACTGAATGATAAATACGATCGAATGAACGATCGCTTGGAGCGCCTGGAACAGTGCTTTGCACATAGTAAGCGCTTAATAAATGCTATTTTTTTAAAAGAATGAATGGTGTGGGGGGAGAAGGGACCAGGATACCCTAGGGGGGGATCTCAAAGGCCTTGGGATACCACTCCTATTGAATGATAAATACGATCGAATGAACGATCGCTTAGAGCGCTTAGAACAGTGCTTTGCACATAGTAAGCACTTAATAAATGCTATTTTTTTAAAAAAAAAATGAATGGTGTGGGGGGAGAAGGGATCAGGATACCCTAGGGGGGATCTCAAAGGCTTTAGGATACCACTCCTATTGAATGATAAATACGATCGAATGAATGATCGCTGAGAGCGCTTAGAACAGTGCTTTGCACATAGTAAGCGCTTAATAAATGCTATTTTTTTTAAAAAAAAAATGAATGGTGTTGGGGGAGAAGGGATCAGGATACTCTAGGGGGGATCTCAAAGGCCTTAGGATACCACTCCTATTGAATGATAAATACGATCGAATGAACGATCGCTTAGAGTGCTTAGAACAGTGCTTTGCACATAGTAAGCACTTAATAAATGCTATTTTTTAAAAAATGAATGGTGTGGGGGGAGAAGGGATCAGGATTCCCTAGGGGGGGGATCTCAAAGGCCTTAGGATACCACTCCTATTGAATGATAAATACGATCGAATGAATGATCGGTTAGAGCGCTTAGAACAGTGCTTTGCACATAGTAAGCACTTAATAAATGCTATTTTTAAAAAAATGAATGGTGTGGCGGGGGGAGAAGGGATCAGGATTCCCTGGGGAGGGGATCTCAAAGGCCTTAGGATACCACTCCTAGGTGGCAGGTCCTGGGAAAGGATCCCCGGAGTCCTGGCTCTGGGGCGACCAGTTCCTGCTTCTGTCCCCCAAAGTCCCCCAAGGTGTCCCTGCCCCCCATCCCGCGTGGCTCAGTGGAAAGAGCCCGGGCTTTGGAGTCGGAGGTCATGGGTTCAAATCCCAGCTCTGCCACTTCTCAGCTGTGTGGCTTTGGGCAAGTCACTTCACTTCTCTGGGCCTCGGTGACCTCATCTGTCAAATGGGGATGAAGACTGGGAGCCCAACGAGGGACAACCTGATCACCTTGTGTCCTCCCCAGTGCTTAGAACAGTGCTTCGCACGTAGTCAGCGCATAATAAATGCCATCATTTAATGAATGCTCCAGGGGACAACCTGATCACCTTGCATCCTCCCCAGCGCTTAGAGCAGTGCTTCGCACATAGTAAGTGCATAATAAATGCCATCATTTAATAAATGCTCCATGGGACAACCTGATCACCTTGCATCCTCCCCAGCGCTTAGAGCAGTGCTTCGCACATAGTAAGTGCATAATAAATGCCATCGTTTAATAAATGCTCCATGGGACAACCTGATCACCTTGTATCCTCCCCAGCGCTTAGAACAGTGCTTTGCACATAGTAAGTGCATAATAAATACCATCATTTAATAAATTCCCCATGGGACAACCTGATCACCTTGTATCCTCCCCAGCGCTTAGAACAGTGCTTCGCACGTAGTCAGCGCGTAATAAATGCCATCATTTAATGAATGCCCCATGGGACAACCTGATCACCTTGTATCCTCCCTAGCGCTTAGAACAGTGCTTCGCACGTAGTCGGCGCATAATAAATGGCATCATTTAATGAATGCCCCATGGGACAACCTGATCACCTTGTATCCTCCCTAGCGCTTGGAACAGTGCTTCGCACGTAGTCGGCGCATAATAAATGGCATCATTTAATGAATGCCCCATGGGACAACCTGGTCACCTTGTAACCTCCCCAGCGCTTAAAACAGTGCTTTGCACATAGTAAGTGCATAATAAATGGCATCATTTAATAAATGCCCCATGGGACAACCTGATCACCTTGCAACCTCCCCGGCGCTTAGAGCAGTGCTTCGCACGTAGTCAGCGCCTAATAAATGCCATCATTTCATGAATGCCCCAGGGGACAACCTGATCACCTTGCATCCTCCCCAGCGCTTAGAGCAGTGCTTCGCACATAGTCAGCGCGTAATAAATGGCATCATTTCATGAATGCTCCAGGGGACAACCTGATCACCTTGCATCCTCCCCAGCCCTTCGAGCAGTGCTTCGCACGTAGTCAGCGCCTAATAAATGCCATCATTTCATGAATGCCCCAGGGGACAACCTGATCACCTTGCATCCTCCCCGGCGCTTAGAACAGTGCTTCGCACGTAGTCAGCGCCTAATAAATGGCATCATTTAATGAATGCTCCAGGGGACAACCTGGTCACCTTGTAGCATCCTCCCCGGCGCTTAGCACATAGTCAGCGCATAATAAATGCCATCATCATGATTATTATTATTATTATTATCCCCCCCCGCTCCGCGGGCTCTGGAGAGAGGCCGGAGGTGCCCCCCCCCTGAGCCAGGCGGGTGCCCAGGATGGCAGGGGCGGAGAAGATGGATGCCCTGCCCGTGCCAAGGTGACTGACAGATGTCCCGGTGCCCGGGGGTGATGGGGGGGGGCAGGGACACCCGGGGCGGCCGCCCCCCCCCCCCCCGGCCCCCGGCCCCCGGCCCCCGTTACCTGCGGCCCCAGGCTCCTCTCCTCTCCGCTCCGCGCGCGCCCCCGCCCCCCCGCGCGCCCCCGCCGCGGTCGCCACGGCAACCGGGACTCCGCCGGGCCCGCGCCCCCCGCCCCCCCCCGCGCGGACACGCGCACGCGGACACGCGCACGCGGACACGCGCACGCGGACACGCGCACGCGGACACGCGCCCGCGCGCGCTCCGGGGCGGCGGCGGCGGCGGCGGCCCCGCCCCTTTGGGGTCCGCCTCTCTGGGCGGCCGGCGCAGCGGGAGGGATGGGGGTTAGAGCGGGTGGCCCCAAGGGGGACGACACAGGGCGCCTATCACACCCCACCCCCCGCCCTCTCTGACGGTCTCTCTCATCTCTTTCATCTCCCCGTCTCTCCATCTCCCTCCTTTTCTCTCTTTCCGTCTCTCCTCTCTCCCTCCGTCTCTTTCTTTCCCTCTCCCTCTCCCTCTCTCTTTTTGCCTCTCTTTCATCTCTCCGTCTCTCCATCTCCCCCTTTTTGTCTCTTTCTGTCTCTCCCTCTCCCTCTGTCTCTTTTTGCCTCTTTCATCTCTCCGTCTCTCCATCTCCCTCTTTTTGTCTCTTTCTGTCTCTCCCTCTCCCTCTGTCTCTTTCTGCCTTTCTCTCATCTCTCCGTCTCTCCATCTCCCTCCTTTTCTCTCTTTCCGTCTCCCCTCTCTCCCTCCGTCTCTTTCTGCCCCTCTCCCTCTGTCTCTCTTTTTGCCTCTCTTTCATCTCTCCGTCTCTCTATCTCCCTCTTTTTGTCTCTTTCCTTCTCCCCTCTCTCCCTCTGTCTCCTTCTGCCCACCTGTCTCCCTCTTTTTGCCTCATCTCTCCGTCTATCTCCCTCTTTTTGTCTCTTTCCGTCTCTCCCTCTCCCTCTCTCTTTTTGCCTCTCTTTCATCTCTCCGTCTCTCCATCTCCCTCTTTTTGTCTCTTTCCGTCTCTCCCTCTCCCTCTCTCTTTTTGCCTCTCTTTCATCTCTCCGTCTCTCTCCCTCTTTTTGTCTCTTTCTGTCTCTCCTCTCTCCCCCTGCCTGTCTCTTTCTGCCCCTCTGTCTCTCCTCTTTTTGCCTCTCATCTCTCCGTCTCCCTCCCTCTTTTTGTCTGTCTCTCCTCTCTCCCTCTGTCTGTCTCTTTCTGCCCCTCTGCGTCTTTTCCTCTGTCTGTCTCTTTTTGCCTCTCTTTCATCTCCATCTCTCTGTCTCCTTCTTTTTGTCTCTTTCTGTCTCTCCTCTCTCCCTCTGTCTGTCTCTTTCTGCCCCTGTCTCTTTCCCTCGGTCTCTCTCTTTTTGCCTCTCTTTCATCTCTCTGTCTCCCTCTGTTTCTTTCCCTCTGTCTCTCTTTTTGCCTCTCTTTCATCTCTCCGTCTCTCTGTCTCCCTCTTCTTGTCTCTCTCCCTCTGTCTCTCATGTATCTCTTTCTCCATCTCTGTCTCCCTCTTTTTGTCTCTCTGTCTCTCCTCTGTCTCTTCTCTCTCCCTCTGTCTCTCTCTTTCTGCCCCTCTGTCTCTTTCCCTCTGTCTCTCTCTTTTTGCCACTCTTTCATCTCTTTCTCTCTCCATCTCCCCCTTTTTGTCTCTGTCTCTCCTCTCTCTCACCCTCTGTCTCTTTCTCTTTCTACCTCTCTGTCTCTCCCCTCTCTCTCTTTCTCCCTTTCTCTCTCCGTCTCTCATCTCCCTCTTTTTGTCTCTTTCTGTCTCTCCTCTCTTTCCCTCTGTCTCTTCTCTCTCCCTCTGTCTGTCTCTTTCTGCACCTCTACCTCCTTCTGCCTCTCTTTCATCTCTCTCTCCATCTCCCTCTTTTTGTCTCTTTCTGTCTCTTCTCTCTCCCTCTGTCTGTCTCTTCTCTCTCCCTCTGTCTCTCTCTCTGCCTCTCTGTCTCTCTCCTCCCTCTGTCTCTCTCTTTCTGCCCCTTTCTCTCTCTCTATTTCTCTCTCCCTCTGCCTGTCTGTCTCTCTCTCTCTCCCGATCTCTCTCTTTCTGCCTCTCTGTCGTTCCTCTGTCTCTCCCCTCTCTCTCTCCCCCTCTGCCTCTCTATCTTCCTCCTTTTGTCTCTTTTTCTCTCTCTCTTTCTCCCTCTGTCTCTTCTCTGTCTCTCTCCTCTTTCTCTACCTCTGTCTCTTTCTGCCTCTCTTTTCTCTTTCTCTCGTCCCCTCTCTCTTTCTGCCTCTGCCTCTCCGTCTCCTCTGTCTCTCCCTCTCCCCCTTTCTGCCTCTCTGTCTCTCCCTGTCTCTTTCTGCCTCTCTTTTCTCTTTCTCTCTCCGTGTCTCTCTTTCTCTTTCTGCCTCTCTGTCTCTCCCTGTCACTCTCCCTCTTTCTCTGTCTTTCTGCTTCTCCGTCTGTCTCCTCTTTCTCTCTCTGTCTCTCCTTCTCTCCCCCTCTATTTCTGCCCCTTTCTCTCTATTTCTCTCTCCCTCTGTCTCTCTATCTCCCTCTTTTTGTCTCTCTTTTTCTCTCTCCTCTCTCTCCCTCTGTCTCTCTCTCTCTCTCTTTCTGCCTCTCTGTCTCTCCCTCTGTCTCTTCCTGCCTCTTTATCTCCCTCCTCTCTCTCTCTCCGTCTCTCTCTCTCCCTGCCTCACTTTCTCCTGTCTCTCTCCCCCTCTCTCTTTCCCTATCTCTCTCCCACTGTCTCTTTTCTCTCTCTTTCTCTTTAATAATAATAATGATGATGATGGTATTTGTTAAGCGCTTACTATGTGCCAAGCACTGTTCTAAGCGCTGGGGTAGATACGAGGTGATCAGGTTGTCCCACGTGGGGCTCACAATCTTCATCCCCATTTTACAGATGAGGTAACTGAGGCATAGGGAAGTTAAGTGACTGGCCCAAAGACACCCAGCTGACACGTGGCAGAGCCAGGATTAGAACCCACGATCTCGGGCTCCCAAGCCCGGGCTCTCTCCACTAAGCCACGCTGCTTCTCTTTCTGTCTGCCTGTCTCTCTGTCTCTCCCCCTCTTTCTCCTTTTCTGTCTGTCTCTCTCCTCTCTCTCATTCTCTGTCTCTGTCTCTCCTCTTTTTCTCTTTGTCTCTCTGTCTCTGTCTCTCCCTGTCTCCTCGCAATGTTCCAGGTCTCTGGGCAAAGCGCTCACTGCTCGTGGGTTGGAGCCTCCCTTCTTCCAGGCAGAGAGCGGCCCGATAGCTATGGCGATGGAGACCCCGACCCCCCTCCAACCAAACACACACACACTTTCACCTTCCTGGGCCTCAGTTTATCTCCCTGTGCACTGGGCATAATCCATGTCTCGGCCTCCCTCCCGGGCCCAGAGGGAAGACAAATCAAAGGCGAAGGGGGGTTGGGGGGAAGGCTGGTAATAACATTCATCATCATCATCATCATCATCATCATCATCATCATCATCACCACCATTAAGCCCAAATCTGCAGCTGCCACACACCGTCCTGGCCTCCTTCTCCTCCTCCTTCCCGCTCTGCCTGGATCCAGAATCAGGATCAGGAACAGGAGGAGGAAGTTTGCAGGGGCCTCGGGCGCTGTTTCCCCCCGCGAGTCCGGAGACCTTAAGCCCCCACTCTGGGTTTGCCGCCACCCCCATCCTGCCCCCAGAGTGAGCTCCTCATCTCAGATCCATTTTCCAGGCGGGGAAACTGAGGTCCGGCGAGGGGCGCGTCAGAGCCGGGGTGACCCCTCTCCGGCCACTGTGGAGGAGGCGGGAACCGCGGCAGCCCGGGCCTAGGAGCGGAGTCACCTGACCTCAACCTGCAGCACGAGGGATTGAGGGTAGCGCTGTATGGCGGGGACGGGACAGAGGGGGTGTTGCATGGCAGAGCGGGTCAAAGAGGGGAGCTTTGGCTCCCTGAAGATTCATTCATTCATTCATTCATCCAGTCGCATTTATTGAGCGCTTACTGTGTGCACAGCACTGTACTAAGCGCTTGGGAAGTCCAAGTTGGCAACATATAGAGATGGTCCCTACCCAACGGTGGGCTCGCAGTCTAGAGGATCCCAAAAGAGGCCCATGAGGGAAGCAGTAGGCGAGGAAAGATGCCCCCCGCTCCCCGGGCATCCTTCGGGGGCATTGGCCTGGTCCCGGAGCGAGGGCGAGTCCAACCCTTCCTCCCTGGGCCAAAGGCGCCGACCCCCTGGGCCGCCCCCCGTCAGGCCTCTGCAGGGGCGAGGGAGGGGACTCACCTCGGCAGGGGGGGGCGGAGTAGCAGTGGAGGTGGGAGCACAGGGAGCTGAGGAGACACACGTGGTCCACGGTCCAGCCGCCAACCTGTGTGCGACCAGGGGGAGGGGGGCGACGGGCACCCCGTTAGGGCCGGGGACGGGGGCGCGACCCCCGACGGCAGCAGCTGCCAGAGACCCGGGCCCAACGGGGGCCGTTGGCACGCCTGGACCGGAAGGCTTACTGCACCAGCCTTCTCTCTGATCTCCCATCCCCGTGTCTCTCTCCACTTCAATCCATACTTCATGCTGCTGCCCGGATTATTTTTGTCTAGAAACGCTCTGGGCATATTACTCCCCTCCTCAAAAATCTCCAGTGGCTACCAATCAATCTGCGCATCAGGCAGAAACTCCTCACCCTGGGCTTCAAGGCCGTCCATCCCCTCGCCCCCTCCTACCTCACCTCCCTTCTCTCCTTCTCCAGACCAGCGCACACCCTCCGCTCCTCCACCGCTAATCTCCTCACCGTTAGGCTTCGTTCTCGCCTGTCCCGCCGTCGACCCCCGGCCCACGTCCTCCCCCGGGCCTGGAATGCCCCCAATCCCTCTGCCCACCTGCCAAGCTAGCTCTCTTCCTCCCTTCAAGGCCCTGCTGAGAGCTCACCTCCTCCAGGAGGCCTTCCCACACTGAGCCCCTTCCTTCCTCTCCCCCTCGTCCCCCTCTCCATCCCCCCATCTTACCTCCTTCCCTTCCCCACGACACCTGTATATATGTATATATGTTTGTACATATTTATTACTCTATTTATTTCACTTGTACATATCTATTCTATTTATTTTATTTTGTTAGTATGTTTGGTTTTGTTCTCTGTCTCCCCCTTTTAGACTGTGAGCCCAATGTTGGGTGGGGACTGTCTCTATATGTTGCCAATTTGTACTTCCCAAGCACTTAGTCCAGTGCTCTGCACATAGTAAGCGCTCAATAAATACGATTGATGACGGGGCAGCCGGCTAATGCCCCCTTCCGTCTGCCCCTCGGGGCGGGTGGTGGCAGGCTGGCAAGCCTGAACCTCGCAAATCCTGCCCCTCCCCGGCCCCAGATCCGGGAGCAGCGTGCCTCGGTGGCTACAGTAGTGGCTAGCTAGTGGCTAGGGGATCCTCTAAGGCCTAGCTTAGTGGCAAGAGCCCCGGCTCGGGAGGCAACCGATCAATCGTATTTATTGAGCGCTTACTGTGCGCGGAGCACTGGACTGAGCGCTTGGGAAGTACAAGTTGGGAGCTGGAGGTCCCGCCTCCGCCACTCGGCAGCTGTGTGACTTTGGGCCAGTCGCTTCACTTCTCTGGGCCTCGGTTCCCTCATCTGGAAGATGGGGGTGAAGGCTGTGAGCCCCACCCGGGACAACCTGATGACCTTGTCCCTACCCCGGCGCTTAGAACAGTGCTTGGCACATTGTAAGCCCTTAACCGATACCATCATTAAGCGCTTAATACAGTGTTCTGCACACAGTAAGTGCTCAATAAATACGAATGAATGAATGAACGAATACAGCCCGGGCTTGGGAGTCGGAGGTCTTGGGTTCTAATCCCGGTCCCGCCACTTGTCAGCTGTGTGATTTTGGGTGAGTCACTTCACTTCTCTGTGCCTCAGTTCCCTCATCTGTAAAATGGGGATGAAGGCGGTGAGCCCCACGTGGGACAACCTGATATCCCTGCATCTCCCCCAGCGCTTAGAACAGTGCTTGGCACGTAGTAAGAGCTTAACAAATACCATCATTAAGCACTTAGTACAATGCTCTGCACACAGTAAGTGCTCAATAAATACAACCGAATGAATGAATGAATGAATAGAGCCCGGGCTTGGGAGTCAGAGGTCGTGGGTTCTAATCCCGGTTCCGCCACTTGTCAGCTGTGTGACTTTGGGCGAGTCACTTCACTTCTCTGGGCCTCAGTTCCCTCATCTGTAAAATGGGGATGAAGACGGTGAGCCCCACGTGGGACAACCTGATATCCCTGCATCTCCCCCAGCGCTTAGAACAGTGCTTGGCACGTAGTAAGAGCTTAACAAATACCATCATTAAGCACTTAGTACAATGCTCTGCACACAGTAAGTGCTCAATAAATACAACCGAATGAATGAATGAATGAATAGAGCCCGGGCTTGGGAGTCAGAGGTCGTGGGTTCTAATCCCGGTTCCGCCACTTGTCAGCTGTGTGACTTTGGGTGAGTCACTTCACTTCTCTGGGCCTCAGTTCCCTCATCTGTAAAATGGGGATGAAGACGGTGAGCCCCACGTGGGACAACCTGATATCCCTGCATCTCCCCCAGCGCTTAGAACAGTGCTTAGCACGTAGCAAGAGCTTAACAAATACCATCATTAAGCACTTGGTACAATGCTCAGCACACAGTAAGTGCTCAATAAATACGACCGAATGAATGAACGAATAGAGCCTGGGCTTGGGAGTCGGAGGTCGTGGGTTCTAATCCCGGTCCCGCCACTTGTCAGCTGTGTGACTTTGGGCGAGTCACTTCACTTCTCTGGGCCTCAGTTCCCTCGGCTGCAAAAAGGGGATGAAGACCGTGAGCCCCACGTGGGCCAACCCGATGACCCTGTATCTACCCCAGCGCTTAGAACAGTGCTTGGCACATAGTAAGCTCTTAACAAATACCATCACCGGCATCAGATCCCTTTCCCGGTCTGCACCACTCGGGGGTGAAGATGGATGGCGAAGGGGCGAGAGGTGGGGTGGTGGTGGTGGGGGGAATCCTCAGAAACGTTTCCCAAAGTCCAACTTGAGTCCAACTTATATGTTGCCAATCTGTACTTCCCAAGCGCTTAGTACAGTGCTCTGCACATAGGAAGCGCTCAATAAATACGATTGATGATGATGATGAACTGGAGTCACCCCTGCTGAGGAAATGGCAGCAGGAGGGACTGCTCTCGGTAAGGATTTCTTGCCAAGGCGGGGAAATCCTGGAGCGCACGGGGCTGTGGGGTCCCCGGGTGTGGAGACAGAGCTGTGGCCGGGGACGGGGAAGGAGGAGGAGGAGACAGGGGGATGGACGAGATGACCCCGAGGTCGCTACCAGATTGTAAACCTGTGCTCTGGGGGTCGGCCGCCGGGCCCCACGCCCCCTCACCGCCATTCCCGCCGCACCCACCGTCAGACAGAGACACGGACAGGACAGAGAGGGGTCCCCCAGATAACCCACCCCACGGGCAAGGCAGACTCGGCACTGGAAAACGCGGGGCGTCCTGGGAGAGCGGGTGGTGGGGTGGGTAGGCCTTTCCTTCCTCCCGCTTGCTCCCCTCCCCAGAAACACGGCTCCTCCCCGCCCCTCGCCCCCCAAACTCCAGCCACGCGTGTCCCGCCATCTCCCCACCCCTCTGGCGGCGGACCTGATTTCCGGGCAGGGGCGGGGCGGGCACTGCAAGGAAACGAGGCCCAGAGAAGGACAGACACCTGCCTGAGGTCACACAGCAAAAGGCGGCATCTCACGGGGGTCCGGGCCCCGCTCCCCGGTGGATGCGTTTCTGGAGCCTTAGCCCTGCCCTCGTCCAGGGACGGTCCCCCCACCTCGCTGAAGCGGGGTCCCCATAGGCCGTGCCCTCCCCCACAAAATTGATGCCACAGAAAGCGGGCCCCACATGGACCCCACGCTCAAACCAATCTACGCCCCCGCTGTTGCACTGGATTTTTCCCCAGACCCCCTCGGGAGATGGGGGGAGGTCAACGGGGGGAAGCCGGGACCACCCAAATGGCCCTGACGGGCCCGTCCTCGTTGAACTCAAGCTGGTAGAGTGGGACATGTTGGCACCCTGCTGCCCCCCACCATCCCCTTCCCGTCCCGGGCCCTCCGGTCAGGGGCCAAACGTGCCAGTCCCCTGCCTCCGGGCGCCCGGGATTCCCCCACCCGGCGGCTCCAGCCGGGCCTGTGGTGCCCGTGGGCGACTTACCTGGTCGCGGAGTCTCTCCTGCTGCCCTCGCAGGGCCAGGGCGTGCTGCGGGTACTTGTTCTTCAGGTGATCCATGAAGGCGTCCCGCTTCCGGTCCATGTCGGCCTTCTGCAGGCCGGTGAGGGCCTCGAGGCTCTGGGCGGCGATGACCGTGTGCCTCCGCTCGGACGTGTGCACCAGGCCCACGTTGGAGAAGCGACGGGCGCCGCCGCTGCCCCCGCCGCCGCCGCCGCCTCCGCCCAGCGTCCGGTACTCCCGTGGGTACTCGGCATCGTCGGCCGCGGAGATCATGTGCGGGCTGGTCCGCTCCGAATCTGCCGGGGCGGCGGGGCACGGTCAGCCGGGCGGGGAAGGGCACCCAACCCCCTCACACCCTCTGGCACCCCGGGACGGGGATGGGCACCAGTGCCAGCTTTCTGGACCAGTGACAGAGGGCACTGGGTCCCTTCTGGCTACTGGAAGGGGGGCACCTAAAGAAGGGAGGGCCAGTGCGGCCTGCTGCGGCCAGAGAGCCCACCGGGTCCCTTCTTCTCAGGGGAGGGGGCAGGAGGCTGCGCATGTGGGGTCTCGGGGCTCAATCTATCATATTTATTGAGCGCTTACTGTGTGCAGGGCACTGTACTAAGCGCTTGGGAAGTACAAGTTGGCAACATATAGAGACGATCCCTACCCAACAGCGGGCTCACGTCCCCCCAGTACCCTCCTCTCTCCCCATTTCTGCCACGCCGCCGTCACGGGCCTTAGCTGGTCTCCCACCAGTAGGACGGGAGTGAGGGGGCCTCGGCTTGGGGGGAAAGGAGGGGGTCTGATTTCTTCCCTAGATGCCGGACTCTGAGCAAGAAACTCGCAGGAGAGGGAGGGTGAGGCTGGCTGGGGGGCGGAGGGGGGGCCCACCTCCGTTCTGGGGAGACAGACGGACGGATGGAAGAGGCCTGGTGAAGACGAAAGGGGGAAATCAGCATGGAAAGAAATAAGAGGAGGAGGAGGGAAAAAAGGAGACGAGACAGAAAAGAGTCCAGGAGGTCATTCCCTCCCTCTCTCCAGTCCACCAGGTCAGATGGGCCGGAAAACTGGACAGACGGGGGGATGGGGCGACGCGGACAAAGCAAGACAGAAAGAGAGTAGGCGGGCGAGCGGCAACGGGGATGTCTTTTTCTCTCCCGACTCCCTGTCATCATCATCAATCGTATTTATTGAGCGCTTACTGTGTGCAGAGCACTGTACTAAGCGCTTGGGAAGTACAAATTGGCTACATATAGAGACGGTCCCTACCCAACAGTGGGCTCACACTGACCCCCCATCCCCACCACAAACGGCGCCGAGATACTCCGCCTTGCCACCCCTCCGGCTCTTAGCTGCCCCCAACTCCCCCTTTCCCCTCCCACAGTCTCACAGACGCTCAGAAGTCAGAAGGGGACCCCCAAATATCTACCCCCCAGCCCCTGACTCCCCCAGGAGCTCAGCGGGGACCAGCGAAGCAGGGGAGGGGACTCCTGGCAAGGCATTCTCTGTTTCCCAAGCTGAATCCTCCTGGGCCTGGGGCACAGGGGGACTGGGACGGGGATTGCAGAGGTGTCCCATCTAGGGACCCCCCAGGGTGTGGTTCTCCTTGCCCTGGACTCCGGCCCACGACCCTGGGGTCCAGCTGGGGAGGCGTATGTGGGGTGCAGGGGTGGGGGGTCGCGAAATCGGTCCTGCAGACCTCTCTGTCCCCCTTTCTCTCTCCTTGCTCAGTAAGAGTGACCACAATTTGGGTGGGAAAACTGGGGAGGGAGAGGTGCCCGGCCTTCCGCCCTTCTCGGTCGCAGCCCCACCAAACTCCGGGGTCCAAATTGGGGAAGGGGTGACAAAAGGGGGCGTGGAAAGAGGTGGGGGGCTTCCAGGGGTGGCCTTTACCCCTTATACTCGCACCCTGAGAGAGACGAGGAGAAGCTGGGGTCTGGGGTCACCCTGAGTCTCTTCTAGACCGTGAGCCCATTGTTGGTAGGGACCGTCTCTATACGTTGCCGACTTGGACTTCCCAAGCGCTTAGTCCAGTGCTCTGCACACAGTAAGCGCTCAATAAATATGGTTGAATGAATGAATGAGGCCTCACCTCCACCCTCGCCTGGCTGGTTCTGGTCGCCGAGACGCTCTGCTGAGCCAGCAACGATCGGGTGTGAAGGGAGGGGATGCGGGATCAATCAGTCAATCGTATTTATTGAGCGCTTACTGTGTGCAGGGCACTGTGCTAAGCGCGCTTGGGAAGTCCAAGTTGGCAACATCTAGAGACGGTCCCTACCCAACAGTGGGCTCCCAGTCGAGAAGGATGAGATGGGCCTTCTGGCTCTTCCCTCCCCTCGCTGCCCAATTTGGTGCTCTCCTGGGAAAGAGCACAGGCTTTGGAGTCGGAGGTCATGGGTTCAAATCCCGGCTCTGCCACTTGTCGGCTGTGTGACTTTGGGCAAGTCACTTCACTTCTCTGGGCCTCAGTTACCTCAGTTAGAGAAGCAGCGTGCCTCAGTGGAAAGAGCCCGGGCTTTGGAGTCAGAGGTCATGGGTTCAAATCCCGGCTCCGCCACTTGTCGGCTGTGTGACTTTGGGCAAGTCACTTCACTTCTCTGGGCCTCAGTTACCTCAGTTAGAGAAGCAGCGTGGCTCAGTGGAAAGAGCCCGGGCTTTGGAGTCAGAGGTCATGGGTTCAAATCCCGGCTCCGCCACTTGTCGGCTGTGTGACTTTGGGCAAGTCACTTCACTTCTCTGGGCCTCAGTTACCTCAGTTAGAGAAGCAGCGTGGCTCAGTGGAAAGAGCCCGGGCTTTGGAGTCAGAGGTCATGGGTTCAAATCCCGGCTCCGCCAATTGTCGGCTGTGTGACTTTGGGCAAGTCACTCACTTCTCTGGGCCTCAGTTACCTCAGTTAGAGAAGCAGCATGGCTCAGTGGAAAGAGCCCGGGCTTTGGAGTCAGAGGTCATGGGTTCAAATCCCGGCTCTGCCACTTGTCAGCTGTGTGACTTTGGGCACGTCACTTCACTTCTCTGGGCCTCAGTTACCTTATCTGTCAAATGGGGATTACGCCTGTGAGCCCCACGTGGGACAACCTGATCACCTTGTAAACTCCCCAGCCCTTAGAATAGTGCTTTGCACATAATAAGCGCTTAATAAATGCCATCATCATCATCATCACCTTGTATCTTCCCCTTAGAACAGTGCTTTGATGATGATGATGATAATGGCATTTATTAAGCACTTACTATGTGCAAAGCACTGTTCTATAGTGAGCATATGTTCTATATGTGCTTTGCACATAGTAAGCGCTTAACAAATGCTATCATTATTATTATTATTATTATTATTATTATTATTATTATTATTCTCTGGGCCTCAGTGACCTCATCTGTAAAATGGGGATTAAGACTGTGAGCCCCCTGTGGGACAACCTGATCACCTTGTATCTTCCCCACTGCTTAGAACAGTGCTTTGCACATAGTAAGCACTTAATAAATGCCACTATTATTATTATTCTTATTATTATTCTCTGGGCCTCAGGTACCTCATCTGTCAAATGGGGATTAAGACTGTGAGCCCCCCGTGGGACAAGCTGATCACCTTGTAACCTCCCCAGCGCTTAGAACAGTGCCTTGCACATAGTAAGCACTTAACAAATGCCACTATTATTTTTATTCTTATTATTATTCTCTGGGCCTCAGTTACCTCATCTGCAAAATGGGGATTAAGACTGTGAGCTCCCCATGGGACAACCTGATCACCTTGTAACCTCCCCAGCATTTAGAACAGTGCTTTGCACATAGTAAGTGCTTAATAAATGCCACTATTATTATTATTCTTATTATTTATTCTCTGGGCCTCAGTTACCTCATCTGCAAAACGGGGATTAAGACTGTGAGCCCCCCGTGGGACAGCCTGATCACCTTGTAACCTCCCCAGCACTTAGAACAGTGCTTTGCACATAGTGAGTGCTTAATAAATGCCACTATTATTATTATTCTTATTATTTATTCTCTGGGCCTCAGTTACCTCATCTGCAAAACGGGGATTAAGACTGTGAGCCCCCCGTGGGACAACCTGATCACCTTGTAACCTCCCCAACACTTAGAACAGTGCTTTGCACATAGTAAGCGCTTAATAAATGCCACTATTATTATTATCCTTCTTATTATTCTCTGGGCCTCAGTTCCCTCATCTGCAAAACGGGGATTAAGACCGTGAGCCCCCCGTGGGACAACCTGATCACCTTGTAACCTCCCCAGCTCTTAGAACAGTGCTTTGCACATAATAAGCGCTTAATAGATGCCATCATTATTATTATAATGTAGGGAAAGAACCGCTTCTCACAGGACATGGGAGGCCTAGAATACAGGGCAGCCCCCAGCAGTCCTTCCTCCTGACCTCCTTCGATCCCTCTTGCTGCAGCCTGCGTCGGTACTGGATCCTTCTAGACTGTGAGCCCACTGTTGGGTAGGGACTGTCCTTGTACTTCCCAAACGCATAGTACAGTGCTCCGCACACAGTAAGCGCTCAATAAATACGACTGAATGAATGGTTTCCTCTCAGCCTGATCTCTACTGCCTCATCACCTGATTTCCTGCTGGCCCGCTGCCTTATTCTGCCTGGGCCCGTTGCCTGATTTCCATCAGTCCCTCCCCTCCTCCAACGCTTGTGCCCTTCTCCTTTCCAGGGAATGAGGAAGTGAACCCAGACTTGGAGCAGATTTACAAGGCCCAGGGTGGCGAAGCGATTTCCCCAAGGTCACACAGCACTGAGATGAGGGAGGCCAAGCGGGGTTGAGACACTCAGGGACCCCCGCCGCTCTCCCCCTCGCCTCTGTGTCCCCTGGGCCCCGTCCACAGGACACAAGGACGATGCCCAGCCCGCACCCTCCGCTCCTCCACCGCTCATCTCCTCCCCGTACCTCGTTCTCGCCTGTCCCGCCATCGACCCCCGGCCCACGTCCTCCCCCGGGCCTGGAATGCCCCCAATCCCTCTGCCCATCCGCCAAGCTAGCCCTCTTCCTCCCTTCAAGGCCCTGCTGAGAGCTCACCTCCTCCAGGAGGCCTTCCCAGACTGAGCCCCTTCCTTCCTCTCCCCCTCGTCCCCCTCTCCATCCCCATCTTACCTCCTTCCCTTCCCCACAGCACCTTTATATATGTATCTATGTTTGTACATATTTATTACTCTATTTATTTATTTATTTTACTTGTACATATCTATTCTATTTATTTTATTTTGTTAGTACGTTTGGTTTTGTTCTCTGTCTCCCCCTCTTAGACTGTGAACCCAATGTTGGGTAGGGACTGTCTCTATATGTTGCCAATTTGTACTTCCCAAGCGCTTAGTACAGTGCTCTGCACACAGTAAGCGCTCAATAAATATGATTGACTGATTGATTGATGAGAGTGAGGGGAGGAAGGGGAGCGCTCGGAGCCGGGAAGGAGGCCGCAGCGCGGTGGTGTCTCGCAGAGAGGAAGAACACAACCCAATTTGCACAGATTTAAAACCCACCCAAGGCCACTTAGCTGGTAAATGAGGCGCAATCTAATCAGAGGGCCTTGTGTAGGGACGGGGCTCACCTGCTCCAGAGGCGGCGGCTTAAACACAGCGCTTAGTACAGTGCTCTGCACACAGTAAGCGCTCAATAAATACGATTGAATGAAACACAGGGTCCCCCCCACAACCCAGCTTCCTTCCCGCAAAGCGGAGGGGCCCTCGCCCCACTTTGTTTCGCTCTCCTGGCCGTCCCCCGCCTAACCTAGGCCCCTGGCTGCTCTCTGCAGCCGAAACAGCTTTTATCATCATCAGTCGTATTTATTGAGCGCTTGCTATGTGCAGAGCACTGTACTAAGCGCTTGGGAAGGACAAATTGGCAACATCTAGAGACGGTCCCTACCCAAAAGTGGGCTCACAGTCTAGAAGGGGGAGACAGAGAACAAAACCAAACATACTAACAGAATAAAATAAATAGAATAGATATGTACAAGTAAAATAAATAAATAAATAAACAAGCAAAATAAATAAATAAATGAATGAATGAATGAATGAATGAATAAATAAACAAACAAATAAATAAATATTAAATTATTTCGCAGCAGCCCCTGGGATGGTCACCTGATAGGGGACCGCAGAAGGGTCTGCCTCAGACTGAGAGTCTGTACCACAGAGGGGTGGGGGTGCAGATAATAACATCATCAATCACATTTATTGAGCGCTTACTATGTGCAGAGCACTGTACTAAGCGCTTAATAGATGCCATCATTATTATTATTATGTAGGGAAAGAACCGCTTCTCACAGGACATGGGCGGCCTAGAATACAGGGCAGCCCCCAGCAGTCCTTCCTCCTGACCTTCTTCGATCCCTCTTGCTGCAGGGATCATGATAAGGAATGCTAATCGTGGTAACTGTTAAGCGCTTACTATGTGCCAGGCACTGTACTAAGCGCTGGGGGGGCGGTACAAGCAAAGCGGGTTGGACGCAGTCCCTGTCCCACGTGGGGCTCACCCCCTTCATCCCTGTTTTACCGATGAGGTACCAGGCCTGGAGAAGTGACTTGCCCAGAGTCACACAGCAGACAAATGGCAGAGCCAGGATTAGAACCCATGACCTTCTGATTCCCAGACCCATGCTCTAACCACTACACCACGCTGCTTCTCAAGACACTGCCCCCACCCTCCGGGGTCAGAAAAAGGATGAGGAGAGTGATTGTACATATTTATTACTCTATTTATTTATTTATTTACTTGTCCATATCTATTCTATTTATTTTATTTTGTTAGTATGTTTGGTTTTGTTCTCCGTCTCCCCCTTTTAGACTGTGAGCCCACTGGTGGGTAGGGACTGCCTCTATACGTTGCCAACTTGTACTTCCCAAGCGCTTAGTACAGTGCTCTGCACACAGTAAGCGCTCCATAAATACGATTGATGATGATGATGATTGTCTCTCATCTCTCCCGACCGCTCCCCATCCCGGACTTTTTTTTTTTTAAATGGTATTTGTTAAGGGCTTACTATGTGCCAGGCGCTGTTCTAAGCGCTGGGGTGGAAACAAGGTAATCAGGTTGGACAGAGCTCATGTCCCCCACGGGGCCTACAGTCCCCAAGCTACAGATGAGGTAACTGAGGTGCAGAGAAGTTAAGGGACTTGCCCAAGGTCCCACAAGTGGCGGGGCCCAGGTCTTTGTGAGTCCCAGGCCCGGGTTCTACCTACTAGGCTCCGCTGCTCCGCCGCGGGACCTGGTCCTGTGGGGAGAGGGGCCTGGGCTGGGGCTTCCAGTTGACCCCAGAGGTCACCTTTATTTTTTTGGTGGCATTTGTCAAGCGCTTACTATGTGCAGAGCACTGTTCCAGGCACCTTCATTTACTTCCCCGCCGCCAGGCCCACCCCGGCTCCGAGACCCGGGCTCCGCTGCCATGGGAGAATCCTTCTTGTGGTCCAACCCCGATCCCTCACGATGCTTTTCCGACCATTTCCTACTGCCCTGGCCTCAGGGAAGGTGAGGCGCCGCAGATTTCTCAGGACCACTCTTTCTGCCTCTCCTCCCCGTCGTCGTCCCCCACCCTCTCAGGAGAGAGTCACGGAGCGAGCGAGTCCTAGAAACGGGGCACGGGGACCTGCCTCTGGGACCAGGCTTCCGGGAGGGGCCGCCCCGGGGACAGGCAGATTAGCAGAGTCCCACAAGCCCAACTCCTGGTTCCCTGCTTTGGGAACGGCCGGGTCCCTTGGGGGGAGAGGGGCAGCCAAGGGGAAGGGAGGCGGGGGGGGGGGGGGCCGGGATCAGGACACCCTGAGGTTGAGAAGCAGAAAGGGCAGGCAGGGGGATGACCGGGATGACCTCCATCCAAGCAGTATGCAAACAACGGCAGGGGGTGACCCGCAGGACTAGCCACTGCTGGAAACCCTAGCCCGCCTTCCCCCGCCACCACAATAATGGAAAGATGGAGCTAGACTTTAGAGAGAGACTCTGACTGCTGCGAGATGTCCCCCCCCCAGCCCCTGGGGTGAAGACAGACCCCCAGAATACTCTCAAACTCCACCCAAACCAAACCCTCCTCTCTGAGGTCTTCCACCTAGCCAGAATCCCCTCACCCCAGCTGTATAACCAAGTCCAAAGCCTTCCCACCCATCAATCAATCAACGGTACTGAATGAGGGCTAACACTGTAGCGCACCGTCCAGAGCACTTGCCTTCAGCCGTAAAAACTCCCTTCGCTTCTTCCTTTCCGAATCAGCCTCGCCCCCTCCTTCTGCCAGCACATCTCTCAGTTTAGAAAACCCAACAAACACACCCTGAATCCCCCGGCCCCCGCGTGCCCCCTCCGAAGACACACACAAACACACATACGCGCACATCGGGCACAGCCCCATGAAAAGGGACCACAGAGAGGGGAGTTGGTAACTTAACACGCCCGCTGCCAGGTTTCCATTGGCGCCCGCTGCCTGGTTTCCATGGGGCCCTGGCCCCGGGGCTGCCGCTGTTTTCTCGGTGACGGGAAAAATGAAGGCCCCGCTCATTAGCGCCCTGCTAAGCGCCTGGCTCTTCTCTCCCAGCTTTGTCACTGCTTTCTTCCCAAGACCAGGGCCCAGGCAGCTTAATATAACTCCGACACATCCTGGCAGGCCCAAGCCGGACTTTCAAAACGCACTCCCTCGCACTCGTGCCCTCTCCCCGTTCCTTCCTCACTATCCCTCTCCCTCTCTCCACCTCCATCTCGCCCCTGCCTCTCCCCACATTCTCCCCTGGTCTCCCTCCGTCTCTCTTTCCTCTGTCTCACTTTCTTCATCCCGTGGCTATCTCTGCCTCCATCACTCATTCTCTCTGCTGCCTCACCACCATTCCGGCGAATCAATCAATCAGTGGTATTTACGTTTAGAACATGGGATTCATTCCATCGTACGCACTGGGTGCTTACTATGTGCCGAGCATTGTACTAAGCGCTTGGGAGAGTATAATATGACAATAAACAGACATGTTTCCTGCTCACAAGGGCCTTGGGAGAGGACAGTAGAATTAGATGACACGATCCCTGCCCTTGAGAAGCTTTGTTCTCTCCTCTTTTCCCTCTTCTTTCTGTCAGAGTCTCTCTCCATCTCTCTCCCTCTCTCCCTATCTCTCTCTGTCTCTGTGTCTCTGTCCCTAGCATCCTGTTAAACTCCATCTTATCAATCAATCGTATTTATTGAGCGCTTACTGTGTGCAGAGCACTGTACTAAGCGCTTCCAGAGCCTCCAGAATGGGTTTTTGTCCTTCTAGACTGTAAGCTCATCGTGGGCAGTGTCTGCTTATTGTTGAACTGTACTCTCCCAAGCAATCAATCAATCAATCATATTTATTGAGCACTTACTGTGTGCAGAGCACTGTACTAAGTGCTTGGGAAGTACAAGTTGGCAACATCTAGAGATGGTCCCTACCCAACAGTGGGTGCACAGTCTAGAAGGGGGAGACAGAGAACAAAACCAAACATATTAGCAAAATAAAATAAATAGAATAGATATGTACAAGTAAAATAAATAAATAAATAGAGTAATAAATATGTACAAACATATATGTGTATATACAGGTGCTGTGGGGAAGGGAAGGAGGTAAGACGGGGGGATGGAGGGGGGATAAGGGGGAGCACATAGTACAGTGCTCTGCACACAGTAAGCGCTCAATAAATAATGATGATGGTATTGGTTAAGTGCTTACTATGTGCCAAGCACTGTTCGAAGCACTGGGGGGATACAAGGTTGATCAGGTGTCCCACGTGGGGCTCACAATCTCAATCCCCATTTTACAGATGAGGGAACTGAGGCACAGAGAAGTGACTCAGTAAGTACGACTGACTGAATGAATAAAGCAGCATGAAGTAGTGGATAGAAGAAGGACATGGGGTCAGAAAGTCATGGGTTCTAATCCCGGCTCCGCCACCTGCCTGCCATGTGGCCTTGGGCAAGTCACTTAGCTTCCCTGTGCCTCAGTTACCTCATCTGTAAAACGGGGGTTAAGACTGCGAGCCCCATGTGGGACGTGGACTGCGTCCAACCTGATTTGCCTGTATCCGCCCCAGTGCTACCTGGCACCTAGTAAGTGCTTAACAAATTAGAACAGTGCATTGCACGTAGTAAGCGCTTAATAAATGCCATTATTATTATTATTATTATTATTAAATACCATAATTATTATCGTTATTAATAAATATGATTGACTGGAGAAGTTTAGAGACAGCGGCAGGCAAATTTGGAGAGGGGGGAAAAAAGAAGGGAGGAAGAAGGTGCCAAAGAAGGTGCCAACTTGTACTTCCCAAGCGCTTAGTACACTGCTCTGCACACAGTAAGCGCTCAATAAATCTGATTGATTGAAGGAATGAATGGAAGCAGGGAAGCGAGCTGCTGCCCGGATGGCAGCAGCGTCTCCCAAGGCGGGCCCTGCCCAAGAGACGTGGCCCAGGGCCCGTTGGCACCGACTCCGCGACAGAGCCGTCCTGTGCCAGCTGGGAGGTGGCCACCAGCCGAGGAGCAGCCAGGACCCCCGCCCGGCCCACATGGTGTCCCCCCCCATGGCCTCGGGGTGCCTCAAAGGGCTGGAACCGGGAGGAACTAGGAGGAGGCAAGTTGAGGCCGCAGCAAGACGGATGGGAGTTAGACACCAGGGAGAACCGTGGGCAGTTGGGGCCGGGGAGGGGGAAGCAGGGATCACAGCTTGGGGCCCAACCTGGGGGCCCTGGGACCCCAACCAACCTTGGGGGGTGGGCCAGAGAACATCACATAATAATAATAATAATAATAATGGCATTTGTTAAGCACGTACTATCAATCAATCAATCAATCAATCAATCGTATTTATTGAGCGCTTACTATGTGCAGAGCACTGTACTAAGCGCTTGGGAAGTACCAATTGGCAACACATAGAGACAGTCCCTACCCAACAGTGGGCTCACAGTCTAAAAGGGGGAGACAGAGAACAGAACCAAACGTACCAACAAAATAAAATAAATAGGAGAGAAATGTACAAGATAAATAAATAAATAAATAAATAGAGTAATAAATATGTGCAAATGTGTGCATATGTGTGCATATGTGTACTACGTGCAAAGCACTGTTCTAAGCGCTGGGGGGATACAAGGTGATAATAAGAATAATAATAATGGCATTTGTTAAGCGCTTACTATGTGCAAAGCACTGTTCTAAGGTGATCAGGTTGTCCCACGCAGGGCTCACAGTCATCATCCCCATTTTACAGATGAGGGAACTGAGGCTCTGAGAAGCGAAGTGACTTGCCCGAGGTCACACGGCAGACATGGGGCGGAGCCGGGATTCGAACCCACGACCTCTCACTCCAAAGCCCGGGCTCTCTCCACTGAGCCACGTGGCTTCTCTGGAGAAGGGCAGAAGGCTCTCCAATACACACAAACACATACACATATACACACACACATCATCATCATCAATCGTATTTATTGAGCGCTTACTATGTGCAGAGCACTGTACTAAGCGCTTGGGAAGTACAAATTGGCAACATAGAGAGACAGTCCCTACCCAACAGTGGGCTCACACACACAGACGCACAATAAGGCACTAAGCAGCGTGGCTTGGTGAAGCAACGTGGCTCAGTGGGTAGAGCACGGGAGTCAGAAGCACCTGGGTTCTAATTCCGCTCCGTCCCTGGTCTGCTGTGTGACTCTGGGAGAGTCACTTCCCTTCTCTGAGACTCAGTTACCTCGGCTGTAAAATAGGGAGGAAGACTGTGAGCCCATGGGGGACAGGGACTGGGACCAACCTGATTAACTTGGATCTACCCCAGTGCTTTGAACGGTGTTTGGCACATAGTAAGCTCTTAACAAGTTCCTTAATTATTATTACTACGTGCCACTTTTCATTACGAGTGCAAGTGTGAAGCAGTGGAAAGAGCCCGGGCTTTGGAGTCCGAGGTCATGGGTTCAAATCCTGCCTCCGCCAATTGCCAGCTGTGTGACTTTGGGCAAGCCGCTTCACTTCCCTGTGCCTCAGTTCCCTCATCTGGAAAATGGGGATGAAGACTGTGAGCCCCCCCGTGGGACAACCTGATCCCCAGCGCTTAGAACAGTGCTTTGCATATAGTAAGCGCTTAATAAATGCTATCATTAAACGTGAAAAGGGGCACATGATTTGAATGGGGGGGTGGACCAGGAGGGGCAGGGATTTTATGGGGCGTGGACAGGATTTTAAGGGATGGGGTGGACTGGAGGGGATGGGATTTTAGATGGGGGAGGGGGGTCGAGAGGGGCCAGGATTTTAAGAGAAGCAGCGTGGTTCAGTGGAAAGAGCACGGGCTTTGGAGTCAGAGGTCATGGGTTCGAATCCCGGCTCCACCACAAGTCTGCTGTGTGACCTTGGGCAAGTCACTTCACTTCTCTGAGCCTCAGTTACCTCATCTGTAAAAATGGGGATTAAGACTGTGAGCCCCACGTGGGACAACTTGATCCCATTGTATCCCCCCAGCGCTTAGAACAGTGCTTTGCACACAGTAAGCGCTTAACAAATGCCATCATTATTATTATTATTATTAAGGGGGTGGGGGGAACTAGGGCTGAACAAGATTTCAAATCGGGGTGGACCAGGATGGAGGTTTTAGGAGAGGGTGGAACCGAGGGGGGACAGGATTTTAAAGGGGGGTGGATTGTGAGGGGGCTGGGATTTTAATGGGATGGGGTGGACTGGAGAGGCAGGACTTTTAGGGGGGGTGGACAGGGAGGTGATAAGCTTCCAAAAAGCGAGCAGAAAGCTGCTCTTTTGGGTCATTTCAGGTCCAGCCGGAAATTCAGGTCACGTCAGAGGCCTAGAATGAGTAAGGCTGACGTCTGGCTCACGCTGCTGTGGGGGCCGTTGCCCGCCCCGCTCCCAACACCCCCCCACACCGAACTTGGCACATAGTAAGAGTTTAACAAATACCATAATTATTATTACTAATCAATCAATCAATCGTATTTATTGAGCGCTTACTGTGTGCGGAGCACTGGACTAAGCCCTTGGGAAGTCCAAGTTGGCAACATCTAGAGACGGTCCCTACCCAACAGTGGGCTCACAGTCTAGAAGGGGGAGACGGAGAACGAAACCAAACATATTAACAAAATAAAATAAATAGAATAGATATGGACAAGTAAAATAGAGTAATCAATCAATCAATCGCATTTATTGAGCGCTTACTGTGTGCAGAGCACTGGACTAAGCGCTTGGGAAGTCCAAGTTGGCAACATCTAGAGACGGTCCCTACCCGACAGTGGGCTCACAGTCTAGAAGGGGGAGACGGAGAACAAAACCAAACATATTAACAAAATAAAATAAATAGGATAGATATGTACAAGTAAAATAAGTAAATAAATAGAGTAATAAATCCGTACAAACATATATCCATATATACAGGTGCTGTGGGGAAGGGAAGGAGGTAAGGCGGGGGGGATGGAGAGGGAGAGGAAGGAGGGGGCTCAGTGTGGGAAGGCCTCCTGGAGGAGGTGAGCTCTCAGTAGGGCCTTGAAGGGAGGCCACTTCAAAACCCCTGTGGAGTGGGCACCTAGGCCCAGCATACCCAAGGACACACACACACACACACATACATTTACACCCCACAGATACAAACACCCCTACAAACACATTTCCCCCCCCGACACGCACAGACACGCAGACGCCCCCAACACCCACAGGAACACACATTATGGATTTACTAGCACGCCGCAGATACACTTTGACAAGTGAGAAGCAGCGTGGTTCAGTGCAAAGAGCCCGGGCTTTGGAGTCAGAGGTCCGGGGTTCGAATCCCCGCTCCGCCAATTGTCAGCTGTGTGACTTTGGGCACTTCACTTCTCTGGGCCTCAGTTCCCTCATCTGGAGAATGGGGATGAAGACTGGGAGCCCCCCGTGGGACAACCGGATCACCTTGTAACCTCCCCAACTTTGCACACAGTAAGCGCTTAATAAATGCCACTATTATTATTATATGGGCATAAATGCTATTGAGGTTGTAAATATTCCCCCCCCCCCCATCCCCCTGGCCTTACCTCCTTCCCTTCCCCACAGCACCTGTATATATGTATATATGTTTCTATATATTTATTACTCTATTTATTTATTTATTTTACTTGTACATATCTATTCAATTTATTTTATTTTGTTAATATGTTTGGTTTTGTTCTCTGTCTCCCCCTTCTAGACTGTGAGCCCACTGTTGGGTAGGGACCGTCTCTAGATGTTGGCAACTTGGCCTTCCCAAGCGCGTAGTCCAGTGCTCTGCACACAGTAAGCGCTCAATAAATACGACTGATTGATCGACTGACTGAAAGCACTAAAGTGGTAGAAGGACGAAGATTGATTGATTGATTGATTGAAAGCACTAAAGTGGTAGAAGGAGGAAGCGCTTATATGGGCTTAAATGCTATTAAGGTTGTAAGTATTTCCGTGTATAGCTGGTGTGAAAGCACTAAAGCAGTAGAAGGAGGAAGCGCTTAGAACAGTGTAAGCGCTTAATAAATGCCATTGTTATTATTATATTATTACAAACACACTCCCAAATGCCATCGTTATTATTATTATTATTATTATTGCAGAAATGCTACTGAGGTTGTATTTCCGTGTATAGCTGGCGTGAAAGCACTAAAGTGGTAGAAGAGGAAGCGCTTAGAACAGTGTAAGCGCTTAATAAATGCCATCGCTATTATTATCTTATTACAAACACACTCCCAAATGCCATCGTTATTATTATTATTATTATTGCAGAAATGCTACTGAGGTTGTAAGTATTTCCGTGTATAGCTGGCGTGAAAGCACTAAAGCGGTAGAAGGAGGAAGCGCTTAGAACAGCGTAAGCGCTTAATAAATGCCATCGTTATTATTATCTTATTACAAACACACTCCCAAATGCCATCGTTATTATTATTATTATATTATTATTATTATTATTATTGCAGAAATGCTACTGAGGTTGTAAGTATTTCCGCGTATAGCTGGCGTGAAAGCACTAAAGCGGTAGAAGGAGGAAGCGCTTCGAACAGCGTAAGCGCTTAATAAATGCCATCGCTATTATTATCTTATTACAAACACACTCCCAAATGCCATTGTTATTATTATTATCATTATTATTATTATTGCAAACACACTTCCAGGCACACACATGCACACTTACTGACCTTCACAGACACAGTGACCTTCAAACCCACCTGCTGCCGAGGCCCCAAAGCCAGACAGACACACAGGCCCGTGGGCACGCACGCCTATTTGCCGTCCACCAGCTCAGGCGTGTGGCGGATCTCTGCCACCTGACAGGCACCGTGACTCACAGATTCCCAGACGCTGGCAGGGCTGGCATGGGAGCCCCCCGCGGTGCCCTGTCTGTCTGAAGCGATGAGCGAGGAAGCGGGGGTGGGAATGGGGAGAGGATGGAGGAAGGAAGAAGGGAGGGAAGGCCGAAGAAAGGTAGAGGATGGGGAAGATGGGGAAGATGCCCCCTCTCTGGGGCACCACCCCTTGGGACTGGCAGGAAGGCGGCCCTCAGATGCACAATCATCAATTGATCAATCAGGAAGATTTACTGAGCGCTTACTGTGTGCACAACCCTGTACTAAGCGCTTGGCAGAGCGCGGTGCCACAGCGTTGGCCGACGCGTCCTCTGCTCACGACGAAATTTGCGGTCTGGAGGGAGAGATGGGCAGGAGAGGGAATCTCTGTAGGGAGAGAAGTTCTTTGTCCGTGGAGAGGTGTTAGAGAAGCAGCGTGGCACATAGTAAGCGCTTACTTAACAAATGCCATTATTGTTATTATTATGGGGATTAAGACTGTGAGCCCCCCGTGGGACAACCCGATCACCTTGTAACCTCCCCAGCGTTTAGAACAGTGCTTGGCACATAGTAGGCGCTTAATAAATGCCATTAAAAAAGTGCAAGGGTGATGCAGAAGGGAGAGGGAGATGAGGGATTTGAGGGCTTAGTCAGGGAAGGCCTCTTAAAGGAGATTTGTTTTTTCCCCGAGCTTCCCAGCTCCTGCTCTTCACTTCTCCCTGGCAGACTTTCTTATTGATCTTCCCTCGTGACATTCCCATCTGATCCATGGTTCTCCCCCTTTCCCCCGCCCGAAACTCTTCCGCCCGATCAAATCCAACAAGCAACGGTATTTAGTGAGCACTTACTCACTTTGGTGAGCAGAGCGCTGTACTAAACTCTCGGAATTGCACAAGAGAATAAGTAGCTTCGATCCCTGGAGCTTGCCATCTAGTCAGGGAGGCAGATATTAAAATAAATGTCAGGGAGGGCAAGAAACCGAGTCCAAAATCACGTATATAACCACCGTGTGGGGTGGCGGGGGTGGGGTAAGAATGCCTCGGTGTTTAAGGGGTAAGGATCTGTCGTCCTCTAGACTGTAAGCTCGTTGTGGGCAGGGAAAGTGTCTCTTTATTGTTGTATTGTACACTCCCAAGCGCTTAGTATACAGTGCTCTGCACCCAGGACATGCTTACCCCGCCTTACCTCCTTCCCTTCCCCACAGCACCTGTATATATGTATATATGTTTGTACGTATTTATTACTCTATTTATTTTATTTATACATATTTATTCTATTTATTTTATTCTGTTAATATGTTTTGTTTTGTTGTCTGTCTCCCCCTTCTAGACTGTGAGCCCGCTGTTGGGTAGGGACCGTCTCTAGATGTTGCCAACTTGGACTTCCCGAGCGCTTAGTACAGTGCTCTGCACACAGTAAGCACTCAATAAATACGAATGAATGAATGAATGAATGAATGAATGAATGAATAAAGACGATTGAACAAAGTGACACGGCAGGGAGAGAAAACAGGTTTTCTGTACTGTGAGCCCGCTTTTGGGTAGGGACCGTTTCTAGATGTTGCCAACTTGTACTTCCCAAGCGCTTAGTACAGTGCTCTGCACACAGTAAGCGCTCAATAAATACGATTGAATGAATGAATGATGGCATTTGTTAAGCGCTTACTATGTGCAAAGCACCGTTCTAAGCGCTGGGGAGGATAGAAGGTGATCAGGTTGTCTCACGTGGGGCTCACACCCTTCATCCCCATTTTCCAGCTGAGGGAACTGAGGCACAGAGAAGTGAAGTGACTTGCCCAAAGTCACCCAGCTGACAATTGGCGGAGTCGGGATTTGAACCCATGACCCCTGACTCCCAAGCCCGGGCTCTTTCCACTGAGCCACGCTGCTTCCCTGTAGCTGAAAACAAGATGAAACTCCTCCTTTGGTGGGGTGGGGTGGGGTGTGAACAAGGTAGTAAACCTCACCCCAAGGGGTGTTGCTGGGCATCCCGATGCATTTATTCTATACTGTATTTTGATTAATCAATCAATCAATCGTATTTATTGAGCACTTACTGTGTGCAGAGCACTGTATTAAGCGCTTGGGAAGTCCAAGTTGGCAACATATAGAGACGGTCCCTACCCAACAGTGGGCTCACAGTCTAAAAGGGGGAGATGGAAAACAAAACCATACTAACAAAATAAAATAAATAGAATAGATCATCATCATCATCATCATCAATCGTATTTATTGAGCACTTACTATGTGCAGAGCACTGTACTAAGCGCTTGGGAAGTACAAATTGGCAACATCTAGAGACAGTCCCTACCCAACAGTGGGCTCACAGTCTAAAAGGGGGAGACAGAGAACAAAACCAAACATACTAACAAAATAAAATAAATAGAATAGATACGTACAAGTAAAATAAACAAATAAATAGAGTAATAATAGTAATAATAACAATGGTTTTTGTTAAGTGCTTACTATGTGCCGGGCACTGTACTAAGCGCTGGGGAGGATACAAGGTGATCAGGTTGTCCCTCGGGGGGCTCACAGTCTGCATCCCCATTTTAATAATGATGGAATTTATTAAGTGCTTACTACGTGCCAAGCAGATGAGGACTGTAACTGAGGACCACAGAATAATAATAATAATAATGATGGCATTTGATTAGCACTTACTAGGTGCGAAGCACTGTTCTAAGCGCTGGGGAGGATACAAGGTGATCAAGTTGTCCCACGGGGGGCTCACAGTCTTCATCCCCACTTTAATAATGATGGAATTTATTAAGTGCTTACTATGTGCCAAGCAGATGAGGACTGTAACTGAGGACCACAGAATAATAATAATGATGGCATTTGGTAAGCGCTTACTAGGTGCGAAGCACTGTTCTAAGCGCTGGGGAGGATACAAGGTGATCAGGTTGTCCCTCGTGGGGCTCACAGTCTGCATCCCCATTTTAATAATGATGGAATTTATTAAGTGCTTACTATGTGCGAAGCAGATGAAGACTGTAACTGAGGACCAGAGAATAATAATAATAATAATGATGGCATTTGTTAAGCACTTACTAGGTGCGAAGCACTGTTCTAAGCGCTGGGGAGCATGCAAGGTGATCAGGTTGTCCCTCGTGGGGCTCACAGTCTTCATCCCCATTTTAATAATGATGGAATTTATTAAGTGCTCACTATGTGCGAAGCAGATGACTGTAACTGAAGACCACAGAATAATAATAATAATAATGATGGCATTTGTTAAGCGCTTACTAGGTGCAAAGCACTGTTTTAAGCGCTGGGGAGGATACAAGGTGATCAGGTTGTCCCTCGGGGGCCTCACATTCTTCATCCCCATTTTAATAATGATGGAATTTATTAAGTGCTTACTATGTGCAAAGCAGATGACTAACTGAAGACCACAGAATAATAATAATAATAATGATGGCATTTGTTAAGTGCTTACTAGGTGCGGAGCACTGTTCTAAGCGCTGGGGAGGATACAAGGTGATCAGGTTGTCCCTCGTGGGGCTCACAGTCTTCATCCCCACTTTAATAATGACGGAATTTATTAAGTGCTTACTATGTGCGAAGCAGATGAGGACTGTAACTGAGGACCACAGAATAATAATAATAATGATGGCATTTGTTAAGCGCTTACTAGGTGTGAAGCACTGTTCTAAGCGCTGGGGAGGATACAAGGTGATCAGGTTGTCCCTCGTGGGGCTCACAGTCTTCATCCCCATTTTAATAATGATGGAATTTATTAAGTGCTCACTATGTGCGAAGCAGATGACTGTAACTGAAGACCACAGAATAATAATAATAATAATGATGGCATTTGTTAAGCGCTTACTAGGTGCAAAGCACTGTTTTAAGCGCTGGGGAGGATACAAGGTGATCAGGTTGTCCCTCGTGGGGCTCACAGTCTTCATCCGCATTTTAATAATGATGGAATTTATTAAGTGCTTACTATGTGCGAAGCAGATGACTGTAACTGAAGACCACAGAATAATAATAATAATAATGATGGCATTTGTTAAGCGCTTACTAGGTGCGGAGCACTGTTCTAAGCGCTGGGGAGGATACAAGGTGATCAGGTTGTCCCTCGTGGGGCTCACAGTTTTAATCCCCATTTTAATAATGGTGGAATTTAAGTGCTTACTATGTGTGAAGCAGATGAGGACTGTAACTGAGGACCACAGAATAATAATAATAATGATGGCATTTGTTAAGCGCTTACTAGGTACGAAGCACTGTTCTAAGCGCTGGGGAGGATACAAGGTGATCAGGTTGTCCCACGGGGGGGGCTCACAGTCTTAATACCCACTTTAATAATGATGGAATTTATTAAGTGCTTACTATGTGCCAAGCAGATGAGGACTGTCACTGAGGACCACAGAATAATAATAATAATGATGGCATTTCTTAAGTGCTTACTAGGTGCGAAGCACTGTTCTAAGCGCTGGGGAGGATACAAGGTGATCAGGTTGTCCCACGGGGGGGCTCACAGTCTTCATTCCCATTTTACAGATGAGGGAACTGAGGCCCAGAGAAGTTGTGACTTGCCCAAAGGTCACACACAGCAGACAAGTGGCAGAGGCGGGATTTGAACCCATGACCTCTGACTCCAAAGCCCGGGCTCTTTCCACTGAGCCACGCTGTTTCTCTAGGAGGAGAAATGGATATGAAGAGGGAGGGGTTTGCAGGCCAGAGGAATTCTCATATTCCCTGTTCCTGCAGAAACGGAGCCTGCAGGGGATGGGAGCGACTTCACTCATTCAATCATACTTACTGAGTGCTTAGTGTGTGCAGAGCACTGTACTAAGCGCTTGGGAGAGTACAGTGGCCTAGTGGCAACAGCACGGACTTGGGAGTCAGAGGACGCGGGTTCTAATCCCGGCCCTGCTACATGTCTGCTGGGTGACCTTGGGCAAGTCGCTGGCCTTCTCTGTGCCTCAGTTACCTCATCTATAAAACGGGATCAAGACTGTGAGCCCCACGTGGAACAACCTGATTACCTCGTATCTACCTCGTATCGTTTCTGAGAAGCAGCGTGGCTCAGTGGAAAGAGCCCGGGCTTTGGAGTCAGCGGTCATGGGTTCAAATCCCGGCTCCGCCAATTGTCAGCTGCGTGACTTTGGGCAAGTCACTTTCATTCATTCATTCATTCAATCCTATTTATTGAGCGCTTACTGTGTGCAGAGCACTGTACTAAGCGCTTGGGAACTACAAGTTGGCAACACATGGAGACGGTCAATCAATCAATCGTATTTATTGAGCGCTTACTGTGTGCAGAGTACTGTACTAAGCGCTTGGGAACTACAAGTTGGCAACACATAGAGACGGTCAATCAATCAATCAATCGTATTTATTGAGCGCTTACTGTGTGCAGAGTACTGTACTAAGCGCTTGGGAAGTACAAGTTGGCAACATATAGAGACAGTCCCTACCCAACAGTGGGCTCACAGTCTAGAAGGGGGAGACAGACAACAAGACAAAACATATTAACAAAATAAAATAAATAGAATAAATATGTACAAATAAAATAAATAATAAATAGAGTAATAAATACGTACAAACATATATCCATATATACAGGTGGTGTGGGGGCTGTGTCCAACCTGGTTATCTTGCATGTACCCTGGTACTTAGTACAGTGCTTGGCACAGAGTACGCGCTTAACGGAAAGCATAATAAGTCACTTAACTTCTCTGTGCCTCAGTTACCTCATCTGGAAAATGGGGATTGACTGTGAGCCCCCCCGTGGGACAACCTGATCACCTTGTAGCCTCCCCAGTGCTTAGAACAGTGCTTCACACATAGTAAGCACTTAACAAATGCCATCATTATTATTATTATTACTCCAGTGCTTAGTACATAGTAAGCTCTTAACAAACACCATAATTATTATTATTATTACAACAGAACAGTAGAACAGACACATCCATTCATTCATTCAATCGTATTTATTGAGCACTTACTGTGTGCACAGCACTGTACTAAGCGCTTGGGAAATACAGGTTGGCAACATATAGAGACGGTCCCTACTCAACAACGGGCTCACAGGCTAGAAGGGGGGGACAGACAACAAAACAAAACATGTGGACAGGTGTTAAGTCATCAGAATAAATAGAAATAAAGCTTGATGCACATTCATTCATTCAATCGTATTTATTGAGCGCTTACTGTGTGCACAGCACTGTACTAAGCGCTTGGGAAGTATAAATTGGCAACATATAGAGACGGTCCCTACTCAACAACAGGCTCACAGTCTAGAAGGGGGAGACAGACAACGAAACAAAACATTCCCTGCCCACAGTGAGCTTATAGGCTAGAGGGGGAGACAGACGTTAATTCACTCATTCATTCATTCAATCGCATTTATTGAGCGCTTACTGTGTGCAGAGCACTGTACTAAGCTCTTGGGAAGTACAAGTTGGCAACATGTAGAGACGGTCCCTACCCAACAGTGGGCTCACAGTCTAGAAGGGTGAGACAGAGAACAAAACAAAACATATTAACAAAATAAAATAAATAGAATATCATCATCATCATCATCAATCGTATTTATTGAGCGCTTACTGTGTGCAGAGCACTGTACTAAGCGCTTGGGAAGTATAAGTTGGTAACATATAGAGACAGTCCCTACCCAGCAGTGGGCTCACAGTCTAAAAGGGGGAGACAGAGAACAAAACCAAACATACTAACAAAATAAAATAGAATAGATATGTACAAGTAAAATAAATAAATAAATAAATAAATAGAGTAATAAATATGTACAAACATATATACATATATACCAGTGCTGTGGGGAAGGGAAGGAGGTGAGATGGGGGGGATGGAGAGGGAGACGAGGGGGAGAGGAAGGAAAGGGCTCAGTCTGGGAAGACCTCCTGGAGGAGGTGAACTCTCAGTAGGGCCTTGAAGAATATGTACAAGTAAAATACATAGAGTAATAAATACATGCAAAAGATCACTATGGCTTAATTATGAAGTAGGATTTGTGCCCTGCCGAGCACAAAATGAGAGTCAAAGGTCATAGTGGAGAAGCAGTGAGGCCTAGTGGAAATACCAAATGCCTGAGAGTCAGAGGACTTGATCCCAGTTCTGCCACTTTGCTGTGTGACCTTGGGCAAGTCGCTCTACTTTTCTGTGCCTCAGTTAATAGAAATCAATAAGTTACAGATACGTTCAAAAGCGTTGTGGGCTGAGGGGGTCAGGATAGGGGACACACACCTCCAACACACACAGAGAATTCCCCAGATTGGGGAAAAACCAGCGGAGGCCCGAGTGGAGGCCAGGGGGAAAGATCTGAACCCAGGTGTCCCTCCATTCATTCATTCAATCGTATTTGTTGAGCGCTTACTGTGTGCAAAGCACTGGACTAAGCACTTGGGAAGTACACGTTGGCAACATATAGAGACGGTCCCTAAAACATTCCCTGCCCACAGTGAGTTTATAGGCTAGAGGGGGAGACAGACGTTAATAGAAATCAATAAATTACGGATACGTTCAAAAGTGTTGTGGGCTGATCAATCAATCAATCGTATTTATTGAGCGCTTACTGTGTGCAGAGCACTGTACTAAGCGCTTGACTGTACTGCACTAAGCGCCAATGGGGTCAGGATAGGGGACACACACCTCCAACACACACAGAGAATTCCCCAGATTGGGGAAAAACCAGTGGAGGCCCGAGTGGAGGCCAGGGGGCAAGATCCGAACCCAGGTGTCCCTCCATTCATTCATTCAATCGTATTTATTGAGCGCTTACTGTGTGCAGAGCACTGTACTAAGCGCTTGGGAAGTACAAGTGGGCAACATATAGAGAGGGTCCCTACTCAACAACGGGCTCACAGTCTAGAAGGGGGAGACAGACAACGAAACAAAACATTCCCTGCCCACAGTGAGCTTATAGGCTAGAGGGGGAGACAGACGTTAATAGAAATCAATAAATTACGGATACGTTCAAAAGCGTTGTGGGCTGATCAATCAATCAATCGTATTTATTGAGTGCTTACTGTGTGCAGAGCACTGAGCTAAGCACTTGACTGTACTGTACTAAGCGCTGTATATATGTATATATGTTTGTACATATTTGTTACTCTATTTATTTTACTTGTACATATCTATTCTATTTATTTTATTTTGTTAGTATGTTTGGTTTTGTTCTCTGTCTCTCCCTTATAGACTGTGAGCCCACTGTTGGATAGGGACTGTCTCTATATGTTGCCAACTTGGACTTCCCAAGTGCTTAGTACAGTGCTCTGCACACAGTAAGCGCTCAATAAATACGATTGATTGATTGATTGATTGATTTTGTTCTCCGTCTCCCCCTTTTAGACTGTGAGCCCACTGTTGGATAGGGACTGTCTCTATATGTTGCCAACTTGGACTTCCCAAGCGCTTAGTACAGTGCTCTGCACACAGTGAGCGCTCAATAAATACGATTGATGATGATGATGATGATGATGGGGTCAGGATAGGGGACACACACCTCCAACACACACAGAGAATTCCCCAGATTGGGGAAAAACCAGTGGAGGCCCGAGTGGAGGCCGGGGGCAAGATCCGAACCCAGGTGTCCCTCCATCAATCAATCAATCAATCAATCGTATTTATTGAGCGCTTACTATGTGCAGAGCACTGTACTAAGCGCTTGGGAAGTACAAATTGGCAACACATAGAGACAGTCCCTACCCAACATCCTCTGATCTGGGGCTCGGGATTGGAGAGGGAGAATCTGCCTTGGAGAAGGAAATAAAAAGCATTCCTGACCTCCCAACCTCACACCCCTCCTAGCCCCACCACTCCTCCATCCCTGCTGAGGCTAATGATTCTTTTATCAATTTATTTTCTTGGAGCGATGCGGAGCCGGAGCTGGAGGAGAGCCAGAATCCCATTCCCAGAGGGGGATTCAGGGAGGTGGTGGGAAAAGAGAGGGAAGGGTGCCTGCCGCCGCAGTAAGCCGGGAGAGGATCCTCTGCCGGGGGTGGGAAGTGGCAGGTTATTTACTTTTTGAGGAAATGGTAATTTTAATTAAGAGGCAGACGAGCGTGCTACAGATTGTCTCCGGGCTCCGAGTTATTAAAAACCCATTGGCAGCAGTGGTTCTTCCTCCCCGCCGGGGCTGGCAAGGATTCATCCATTCAATCGTATTTATCGAGCGCTTACTGCGTGCAGGGCACTGGACTAAGCGCTTGGGAAGCACAAATCGGCAACAGACAGAGGTGGTCCCAACAATGGGCTCGCAGTGTAGAAGGGGGAGACAGACAACAAAACAAAACAGGTAGAAAGGTGACACAAAACAGGTAGAAAGGTGACACAACACATAGATTGCGGCAGTGCGCTACACCCCGCGTGGATTCTGCTTTCCAAACCTGATTTGGGGTTCGGCCCAGGGCAACTAGAGAAGCGGGGTGGCTCAGTGGAAAAGAGCACGGGCTTCGGCGTCAGAGGTCATGGGTTCAAATCCCGGCTCGGCCGGTTGTCAGCTGTGTGACTTTGGGCAAGTCACTTCACTTCTCTGGCCCTCAGTTACCTCATCTGGAAAATGGGGATGAAGACTGTGAGCCCCCCCCGTGGGATGACCTGATCACCTTGTAAACTCCCCAGCGCTTAGAACAGTGCTTGGCACATAGGAAGCGCTTAATAAATGCCATTATTATTATTATTATTGTCTTCCTTGTCTTCTGCCCGCTGCCAATTGAATAACCAGGGGGCATTTCACACGGATTTCCGTTCCATGTAAACTCCCTCTAGATTGTAAACTCGCCGTGGGCAGGGAATGCGTCTGTTATATTGTTATGCTGTACTATCAATCAATCAATCAATCAATCAATCGTATTTATTGAGCGCTTACTGTGTGCAGAGCACTGTACTAAGCGCTTGGGAAGTACAAGCTGGCAACATCTAGAGACAGTCCCTACCCAACAGTGGGCTCACAGTCTAGAAGGGGGAGACAGAGAACGAAACCAAACATACTAACAAAATAAAATAAAGAGAATAGATAGGTACAAGTAAAATAAATAAATAAATAGAGTAATAAATATGTACAAGCATATATACACACACAAACACACACACACACACACACATATATATATATCATCATCAATCGTATTTATTTACTATCAAGTGCTTAGTTGAGCGCTCTGCACACAGTTAAGTGCACAATAAATAGGATTGATGGATTGAAGGATGGCAGGAGGGTGGATGGGCGGCTGAGGTTGTGGGGTTGGGGGGGCTGAGGACCCCCTCATCCAGGGGCGGGAAGGGGAGGCCGCAGGCAAGGAAGACCACTCGGAGAAGCAGCGTGGCTCAGTGGAAAGAGCCCGGGCTTTGGAGTCAGAGGTCACGGGTTCGAATCCCGGCTCCACCACAAATCTGCTGTGTGACCTCGGGCAAGTCACTTAACTTCTCTGAGCCTCAGTGACCTCATCTGTAAAAATGGGGATGAAGACTGTGAGCCCCACGTGGGACAACCTGATCACACTGTATCCCCCCCAGCCAGCGCTTAGAACAGTGCTTTGCACCTAGTAAGCGCTTAACAAATGCCATCATTATTATTATTATTATACAAGCAAGAAGGTTGGGGGAGACACAGGGGTGGATGGGGGGGGTCTCTGAAGGGGGAGGTGGGGGGCTGCTTTAACCAGGGGTCAGGTGGGTTCTTGGGGGGGATCCCTTCCCCTGTGACCTAAGTACCCCTCCCTTTCCCCCACCTCCCCTCACACGTCACGCACAACGGAGACGGGGGTAGGGGCAAAATCAGTCAATCGATCGTATTTATTGAGCGCTTACTGTGTGCAGAGCACTGTACTGAGCGCTTGGGAAGTCCAAGTTGGCAACGTATAGAGACGGTCCCTACCCCATAGTGGGCTCAAAATCTCACCTGTCCCCCCCCCCGGCCCGCCCGCCAGCCCTGAAGGAGAATCAGGATGTCGGAGGTGGACACCCCCAAGCTTGGGACCCTCACCCCACTGCCACCGAGAAGCAGTGTGGCCCAGTGGAGAGAGCCCGGGCCTGGGACTCACAAAGATCTGGGTTTTCATCCCAGCTCCGCCACTTGTCTGCCGACAAAATAAATGTATTTATTTTGTTCGTATGTTTGGTTTTGTTCTCTGTCTCCCCCTTTTAGACTGTGAGCCCGCTGGTGGGTAGGGACTGTCTCTATATGTTGCCAATTTGTACTTCCCAAGCGCTTAGTACAGTGCTCTGCACAGAGTAAGCGCTCAATAAATATGATTGATTGATTGATTGATTGCTGAGTGACCTTGGGCAAGACACTTCCCGTCTCTGGGCCTCAGCTCTCTCATTACTTGTACATCTCTATTCTATTTAGTTTATTTTGTTAATATGTTTCGTTTTGTTGTCCGTCTCCCCCTTCTAGACTGTGAGCCCGCTGTTGGGTAGGGACCGTCTCTAGATGTTGCCAACTTGGACTTCCCAAGCGCTTAGTACAGTGCTCTGCACACAGTAAGTGCTCAATAAATACGATTGATTGATTGATCTGTAAAATGGGGGTTAAGACCTCTTCCTCCCTTCAAGGCCCTACTGAGAGCTCACCTCCTCCAGGAGGCCTTCCCAGACTGATCCCCCTCCTTCCTCTCCCCTTCTGCCTTACCTCCTTCCCCTCCCCACAGCACCTGTATAGATGTTTGTACGTATTTATTACTCTATTTATTTATTTTATTTGTACATATTTATTCTAATTATTTTATTTTGTTAATATGTTTTGTTCTCTGTCTCCCCCTTCTAGACTGTGAGCCCGCTGTTGGGTAGGGACCGTCTCTAGATGTTGTCAACTTGGACTTTCCAAGGGCTTAGTACAGTGCTCTGCATACGGTAAGCACTCAATAAATATGATTGAATGAATGAATGAATGAATGAATGTGAACCCCACGGGGGACAGGGACTGTGTGTCCAACCTGATTATCATCTCGAATCTCCCCCAGCGCTTACGACAGTGCTCTGCACACAGTAAGCGCTCAATAAATACGATTGAATGAATGAATGAATGAATGAATGTGAACCCCACGGGGGACAGGGACTGTGTCCAACCTGATTATCTCGATTCTCCCCCAGCACTTAGGACAGTGCTCTGCACACAGTAAGCGCTCAATAAATATGACTGAATGAATGAATGAATAAATGTGAACCCCATGGGGGACAGGGACTGTGTGTCCAACCTGATTATCATCTCGAATCTCCCCCAGCGCTTAGGACAGTGCTCTGCACACAGTAAGCGCTCAATAAATACAATTGAATGAATGAATGAATGAATGTGAACCCCATGGGGGACAGGGACTGTGTCCAACCTGATTATCTCGATTCTCCCCCAGCACTTAGGACAGTGCTCTGCACACAGTAAGCGCTCAATAAATACGACTGACTGAATGAATGAATGAATGCGTGGCAGAGCAGGGATTAGAACCCAGGTCCTTCTAACTCCCAGGCCCGTGGTTTAACCACTAGGCCACGCTGCTGCTCGTTGAACTTGAGGCGCTGGTGGGATGTCCAAGCGCTCAGTCCAGTGCTCTGCACACAGTAGGCGCTCAATAAATCCGGTTGAATGACTGCAGGAGCGAATCCTCATCATCACTGCCACGCTGTCCTGCAGGCCTGACTCCAGGCCGCCGCACCTCCGCGCCCTGGCCGCCCTCTCCTCTCCCTGCCGGGTCAGGGGGAGTGGGCTGAGCGTCGAGGATGGGATGGACGCCCACGGCGGGGAAGTCGGGGGCTGGGGGGGGGGGAGCTGGGCCTCTCCCCACGCTTACTGACCTGGAGACTTTAAACAAAGGGAACAGAGTCCGGGCTGCTTGTCTCCCGCCGCGTGCCGGAGCCCTGGGTGAGGACAGGAAAGGAGGACACTTAAGACCGAGGCTCCGGGGACCCCGGTTTTCCGGAGGGCGGGCGGACGCGGACACTCGGACAACACCACCGGACACCACAGGGGAGACAAGACTCAGGCAGGCGGCGGGCGGTGGCGGGCGGCCATCCTTTTTTTAATGGCAATTTTTAAGCGCTTACTACGTGCCAGGCGCCGTTCTAAGCGCTGGGGTAGATACAAGCTAAGGTTGGACACCGTCCCTGCCCCACGCGGGGCTCACAGTCTTTGTTGTCTACCAGCAAACTTGGCATCATCATCATCAACCGTATTTATTGAGCGCTTACTGTGTGCACGGCACCGTACTAAGCGCTTGGGAAGTACAAATTGGCAACATATAATTGTCATGCCAAATGGGCTTTTAGACTGTGAGCCCACTGCTGGGTAGGGACTGTCTCTATATGTTGCCAATTTGTACTTCCCAAGCGCTTAGTACAGTGCTCTGCACATAGTAAGCGCTCAATAAATACGATTGATGATGATGATGATGATGGGCTTGGCATGACTGACTCCACCTCGTGCATACCAACAGTAACCGGGCCCGCCTTTTCGACCGTGAGCCCGCTGTCGGGTAGGGACTGTCTCCAGATGTTGCCAACTTGGACTTCCCAAGCGCTTAGTCCAGTGCTCTGCACACAGGAAGCGCTCGATAAATAGGATTGAATGAATGAATGAACGTGTCGGGTTATGTTAAGGGAAAATTTACTATTTTTAGACCCTGGATTGAAAGCCATGGGATGTGAGGGCCTCCCTACGTAATCAAGATAGTTCTGAGGCTGTGATTCAGGGCGTGTTATTATCCTCCTGAAAATGGTGCACGCATCTGTATCTATAACGTTTGTGATCTGTGACCCATCCCTATGGCCCTAATGACCATACCTTAAATCATCTATTATAAATTATTTATGGTAATTATCTGTCTTCCCCCCCCCCCAGACTGTAAGCTCGTTGTGGGCAGGGAATGTGTCTGCAAATTCTGTCACGTCGTACTCTCCCAAGCGCTCAGTACAGTGTCTGTACATAGTAAGCACTCGATAAATACCATTGATCGATCGATCAAGGCCCTACTGAGAACTCACCTCCTCCAGGAGGCCTTCCCAGACTGAGCCCCCTCCTTCCTCTCCTCCTCCTCCCCCTCCCCACCCCCCCGCCTTACCTCCTTCCCCTCCCCACAACACCTATATATATGTATATATGTTTGTACGTATTTATTACTCTATTTTATTTGTACATATTTATTGTATTTATTTTATTTTGTTAATATGTTTTGTTTTGTTGTCTGTCTCCCCCTTCTAGACTGTGAGCCCGCTGTTGGGTAGGGACCGTCTCCATATGTTGCCAACTTGGACTTCCCAAGCGCTTAGTCCAGTGCTCTGCACACAGTAGGCGCTCAATAAATACAATTGAATGAATGAATGAATGATGAACAGTAACCCTTTACTTTGTGCAGACCAAAGCACTCCAGTGTTTGTCAAGTAACATTGACCAAAGTGGCCCCTCTCTGTCTGGAATGTCCCCATCCTGTGTTGACCGTTATCTCCTGATGACATCTTGTAAACGGGGATTTTAACACTAACCAAACCATGGCAAGCAAACGGTTTGTATCATCATTTCTCCTCCTCCTCCCACCCCGTGCTCAATAAATACCACTGATTGACAGTACTCAGACACAATTTTCTCCTCCTCCTCCTCTCACCTCGTGCTCAGTAAATACCACCGATTGATCGACAGTACTCGGACACAATTTTCTCCTCCCCCTCCTCTCACCTCGTGCTCAGTAAATACCACCGATTGATCGACAGTACTCGGACACAATTTTCTCCTCCTCCTCCTCTCACCTCGTGCTCAATAAATACCACCGATTGATCGACAGTACTCGGACACAATTTTCTCCTCCTCCCCTCACCTCATGCTCAATAAATACCACTGATTGATCGATAGTACTCAGACACAATTTTCTCCTCCTCCTCTCACCTCATGCTCAATAAATACCACTGATTGATCGATAGTACTCAGACACAATTTTCTCCTCCCCCTCCTCTCACCTAGTGCTCAATAAACACCACCGATTGATCGACAGTACTCAGACACAATTTTCTCCTCCTCCTCCTCTCACCTCGTGCTCAATAAATACCACCAATTGATCGACAGTACTCGGACACAATTTTCTCCTCCTCCCCTCACCTCATGCTCAATAAATACCACTGATTGATCGATAGTACTCAGACACAAATTTCTTCTCCTCCTCACACCTTGTGCTCAATAAATACCACTGATTGATTGATAGTACTCAGACACAATTTTCTCCTCCTCCTCCTCACACCTCATGCTCCATAAATACCACCTATTGATTGATAGTACTCGGACACAATTTTCTCCTCCTCCTCTCACCCCGTGCTCAATAAATACCACCGATTAATTGATAGTACTCGGACACAATTTTCTCCTCCTCCTCCTCCCACTTTGTGCTCAATAAATACCACTGATTGATCGACAGTTCTCAGACACAATTTTCTCCTCCTCCTCCTCTCACCTCGTGCTTAAAAAATACCACTGATCGATCGAAAGTACTCGGACACAATTTTCTCCTCCTCCTCCTCTCACCTCTCTGGCGGAGATTTCTCAATCTTCTTTGCCAACTCCTCTTCTGTGTCCCATTCCCTACCTGTGTCCCATTCCCTAACTGTAGAAGCAGCGTGGCTCAGTGGAAAGAGCCCAGGCTTTGGAGTCAGAGGTCATGGGTTCAAATCCCGGCTCCGCCAACTGTCAGCTGTGTGACTTTGAGCAAGTCACTTCACTTCTCTGTGCCTCAGTTCCCTCATCTGGAAAATGGGGATTAAAACTGTGAGCCCCCCGTGGGACAACCTGATCACCTTGTAACTTCCCCAGCGCTTAGAACAGTGCTTTGCACATAGTAAGCGCTTAACAGATACCATTATTATTATTATTATTTGGAGTCAGAGGTCATGGGTTCGAATCCCGGCTCAGCCGCATGTCCGCTGTGTGACTTTGGGCAAGTCTCTTTTTAGACTGTGAGCCCACTGTTGGGTGGGGACTGTCTCTATATGTTGCCAACTTGTACTTCCCAAGCGCTTAGTACAGTGCTCTGCACACAGTAAGCGCTCAATAAATACGACTGATTGATTGATTGATTCTCTGGGCCTCAGGGACCTCATCTGGAAAATGGGGATGAAGACTGGGAGCCCCCCGTGGGACAACCTGATCACTCTGTATCCCCCCCAGCGCTTAGAACAGTGCTTTGCACATAGTAAGCGCTTAACAAATGCCATCGTTGTTGTTGTGGGGGTCCCTCAAGGCTCAGTTCTGGGTTCCCACTCCTTCTCAATCCACACCCACTCCCTTGGGGATCTCTCATGGCTTCAGTTGCCATTTCTCTGTGGATAATTCCCACATCTATCTCTCCAAGCCCCACGTCTCTCCTTCCTTCATCAATCATCAATCGTATTTATTGAGCGCTTACTATGTGCAGAGCACTGTACTAAGCACTTGGGAAGTACAGATTGGCAACATATAGAGACAGTCCCTACCCAACAGTGGGCTCACAGTTCCTTCTCAGCATCCTCGCAGATCCAACTTCCATGTCACCTCTACACGGACATTCATTCATTCATTCAATTGTATTTATTGAGCGCTTACTGTGTGCAGAGCACTGGACTGAGCGCTTGGACATCCCACCAGCGCCTCAAGTTCAACGAGAAGCAGCGTGGCCTAGTGGTTAAACCACGGGCCTGGGAGTTAGAAGGACCTGGGTTCTAATCCCGGCTCTGCCATGCATTCATTCATTCATTCATTCAATCGTATTTATTGAGCACTTACTGTGTGCAGAGCACTGGCAAATGTTGCCAATTTGTACTTCCCAAGCGCTTAGTACAGTGCTCTGCACACAGTAAGCGCTCAATAAATATGATTGATGATGATGATGATGATCGACTATCTGCTCTGTGGCCCTGGGCAAGTCACTTTCCTCATGGCTCAGTGGCAAGAGCCCGGCCTTTGGAGTCAGAAGTCGTGGGTTCTAATCCCGGCCCCACCGCTTGTCAGCTGTGTGGCCTTGGGCAAGTCACTTAGCTTCTCTGAGCCTCAGTTCCCTCATCTGTAAAATGGGGCTGCAGACCGTGAGCCCCACGTGGGACAACCTGATCACCTTGTATCTACCCCAGCGCTTAGAACAGTTAGTAAGCGCTTAACAAATACCAACATTATTATTATTATTCTCTGTGACTCAGTTAACTCATCTGCAAAATGGGGATTAAGACCGTGGGGCCCCAAGGGGGACAGGGACTGTATCCACCCCATTGCTTAGTACAGTGTCTGGGACATAGTAAGTCATAGTAAGCGCTCAACAAATATCATTTTTTTAATAAAAGTCCAAAACTAAACCCCCTATCATTCCTCCCAAATGACTCCCTTCTAGACTGTGAGCCCACTGTCGGGCAGGGACCGTCTCTACGTGTTGCCAACTTGGACTTCCCAAGCGCGCTTAGTCCAGTGCTCTGCACACAGTAAGCGCTCAATAAATACGATTGATCGATTGATTTCCTCCACCTAAGCTTCCCCTCGCTGTTGACAACACCCACGACGCCTCTCTCCCGCCTGTCGCCAGATTCTGCTCGTTGTTCCTTCACGTTCATTCACTCAATCGTATTTATTGAGCGCTTACTGTGTGCCGAGCACTGCACTAAGCGCTCGGGAAGTCCAAGTTGGCAACATATAGAGACGGTCCCTACCGACCTCTCCGGAATCTGCCCTGTCCTCTCCATCCAAACTGCTCCGATGCTGTTCCAGGGAGCCGTCGGATCCCGACTCGACTACACAAGGAGCCTCCTCACAGACCTCTCTGCCTCCGGCCTCGCCCCTCGCCGGTCCTGACTCCACTCTTGCCTCCCCTCTTCCCCAGAACCTCCCAAGTTTGTCCAGCCCTTTCCGCATCAAAAAGAAACCGCCGACCCTCAGCTTTAAGGCATTTAATCAGTTCTCTCCTTCCTACTTATTCTCCTAATTTAGGAGAAAGCAGCGTGGCTCAGTGGAAAGAGCCCGGGCTCTGGAGTCGGAGGTCATGGGTTCAAATCCCAGCTCCGTCAGCTGGGTGACTTTGGGCAAATCAATTCACTTCTCTGGGCCTCAGTTCCCTCATCTGGAAAATGGGGATGAAGACTGTGAGCCCCCCTGTGGGACAACCTGATCGCCTTGTAACCTCCCCAGCGCTTAGAACAGCGCTTTGCAAATAGTAAGCGCTTAATAAATGCCTTCATCATCATTATTAAGGCCCTGCTGAGAGCTCACCTCCTCCAGGAGGCCTTCCCAGACTGAGCCCCTTCTTTCCTCTCCCCCTCGTCCCCCTCTCCATCCCCCCGTCTTACCTCCTTCCCTTCCCCACAGCACCTGTATATATGGTTGTACATATTTATTACTCTATTTATTTATTTATTTATTTATTTATTTTACTTGTACATTTCTATCCTATTTATTTTATTTTTTTGGTATGTTTGGCTTTGTTCTCTGCCTCCCCCTTTTAGACTGTGAGCCCACTGTTGGGTAGGGACTGTCTCTATGTGTTGCCAATTTGTACTTCCCAAGCGCTTAGTACAGTGCTCTGCACATAGTAAGTGCTCAATAAATACGATTGATTGATTGATTGATTGATTATTATTATTATTCATTTAATAATCGAATTGCCATTGTTATTATTATTATACCACGTCTTTGTTCTCTAGGACTTCTGAAAGGTGTAATAATAATAATAATAATAATGTCTAGGGGTAAGGACCTGTCGTCCTCTAGACTGTAAGCTCGTTGTGGGCAGGGACTGTGTCTCTTTATTGTTGTATTGTACACTCCCAAGCGCTTAGTATACAGTGCTCCGCACCCAGGACATGCTCACCCTGCCATACCTCCTTCCCCTCCCCACAGCACCTGTATATATGTATATATGTTTGTACGTATTTATTACTCTATTTATTTTATTTGTACATATTTATTCTATTAATTTTATTCGGTTAATATGTTTTGTTTTGTTGTCTGTCTCCCCCTTCTAGACTGTGAGTAAACGCTTAATAAATGCCATTATTATTATTATTATTATTATTATTATTATTATTATTATTACTTATCTTTCTTCCTCTCCCACACCTCCCCAGCTCGAACGCTTCGCTCCCCCGGAGTCATCCAACCTGCTGTGCTTCAGTCGTTTCGCTCAGTGCCAACTTTTTCTTCACTCCCTCCTTCCCTCCCGGAATGACCTCCCCCTTTTTATCTGACAGATGGTAATAATAAGAAGAAACACAACAATAACAATAATTATAGTGACTGTGAGCGCCCACAGAAAGGGCTCAATAAGTAGGATTGGATGAATAATGGTGACTAATATTAGCGCCGTCCCCATCGTCCAGGTCCTTCTGAAATCACATCTCCTCCAGGATGTCTTCCCTGATCAATTTCTCAACTTCCCCACCCTATTCCACCGCCAACCGCCTCTTAAACTGCCTCTTCTTACGAGAGTAAGCGCTCAATAAATACGATTGAATGAATGAATGAGAAGCAGCGTGGCTCAGTGGAAGGAGCCCGGGCTTTGGAGTCAGAGGTCAGGGGTTCAAATCCCGGCTCCGCCAGCTGTCAGCTGGGTGACTCTGGGCGAGTCACTTCACTTCTCTGGGCCTCAGTGACCTCATCTGGAAAATGGGGATGAAGACTGGGAGCCCCCCGTGGGACAACCTCATCACCTTGTAGGCTCCCCAGCGCTTAGAACAGTGCTTTGCACATAGTAAGCGCTTAACATTACTCTATTTATTTATTTTACTTGTACATACCTATTCTATTTATTTTATTTTGTTAGTATGTTTGGTTTTGTTCTCTGTCTCCCCCTTTTAGACATATTTATTGCTCTATTTATTTATTTATTTTACTCGTACATAGCTATTCTATTTATTTTATTTTGTTAGTATGTTTGGTTTTGTTCTCTGCCTCCCCCTTTCAGACATATTTATTACTCTATTTATTTATTTATTTATTTTACTTGTACACACCTATTCCATTTATTTTATTTTGTTAGTATGCTTGGTTTTGTTCTCTGTCTCCCCCTTTTAGACATATTTATTACTCTATTTATTTATTTATTTATTTTACTTGTACATAGCTATTCTATTCATTTTATTTTGTTAGTATGCTTGGTTTTGTTCTCTGTCTCCCCCTTTTAGACGTATTTATTACTCCATTTATTTATTTATTTTACTTGTACATAGCTATTCGATTTATTTTATTTTGTTAGTATGTTTGCTTTTGTTCTCTGTCTCCCCCTTTTAGACGTATTTATTACTCCATTTATTTATTTATTTTACTGGCACATACCTATTCTATTTATTTTATTTTGTTAGTATGTTTGGTTTGGCTCTCTGCCTCCCCTTTTTAGACTGTGAGCCCACTGGTGGGCAGGGACTGTCTCTCTATGTTGCCAGCTTGGACTTCCCAAGCGCTTAGTCCAGTGCCCTGCACACAGTAAGCGCTCAATAAATACGATTGATTGACTCATTCATTCATTCAATCGTATTTATTGAGCGCTTACTGTGTGCAGAGCACTGGACTAAGCGCTTGGGAAGTCCAAGTTGGCAACATCTAGAGACGGTCCCTACCCAGCAGCGGGCTCACAGTCTAGGAGGGGGAGACGGACGACAAAACAAAACATATTAACGAAATAAAATAAATAGAATTTTGATTGATTGATTGATTAACAAATGCCATCATCATCATTAAACCCTTCTTTGTCACCTAGGCGCCCAAGGCATTCACGTCACTGCCTCTCCACGGCACTTAGGCCACATTTTTACACTCCACTGCTTCCCCCTCACTGCAACTTGTTTCAATTTATGCCATTTGATTGTAAATTCCACGAGGGCAGAGATCATGTTTTACAAACTCCCCCGAGCCCTCGGTGCAGTGCTCGGCACGCAGCAAGCGCTAAAAACATTACTGATTGAAGAATTGATTGACGGTTGTGCTAGCCGCGGCCTCCCTCAATCAATCAAGCAATTTGTTTTTGGTTTGGGTTTTTTTTTTATGGTATTTATTGAGCGCTTACTGCGTGCACAGCACTGTACTAAGCGCTTGGGAGGTACAAGTCGGCAACATATAGAGACTCAACAACGGGCTCACGGTCTAGAAGGGGGAGACGGGCAACAAAACAAAACATTCCCTGCCCACAGTGAGCTTACAGGCTAGAGGGGGAGACAGACGTTAATAGAAATAAATAAATTACGGATACGTTCAAAAGCGTTGTGGGCGGATCAATCAATCAATCAATCGTATTTATTGAGCGCTTACTGTGTGCAGAGCACTGTACTATGGTATGTAATAATAATAATAATGATGGCATTTGTTAAGCGCTTACTGTGTGCAGAGCACTGTTCTTAAGCGCTGGGGTGGGGGACACACAAGGTGATCAAGTTATCCCACGTGGGGCCCACAGTCTTAATCCCCATTTTACAGATGAGGTAACTGAGGCTTAGAGAAGTTAAGTGACTTGCCCGAGGTCACACAGCAGACATGGCGGAGTTGGGATTCGAACCCGTAACCTCTGACTCCAAAGCCCGGGCTCTTTCCACTGAGACACGCTGCTTCTCTAGGTGTTAAGTGCTTACTGTGTTAAGTGCTGGAGTCGATACAAGCTCATCAGGTTGGACGCAGTCTCTGTCCTACATGGGGCTCACAGTCTTAATCTGTGCGGCTCAGTGGGAGTCAGAGGTCACGGGTTCGAATCCCGGCTCCGCCAACTGTCAGCTGTGTGACCTGGGGCAAGTCACTTAGCTTCTCTGGGCCTCAGTTCCCTCACCTGTAAAATGGGGATTAAGACTGTGAGCCCCATGTGGGACAACCTGATCACCTTGCATCCTCCCCAGCGCTTAGAACAGTGCTTTGCACATAGGAAGCGCTTAGAGAAGCAGTGTGGCTCAGTGGAAAGAGCGCGGGCTTTGGAGTCAGGAGTCATGGGTTTGAATCCTGGCTCTGTCAACTGTCAGCTGTGTGACCTTGGGCAAGTCACTTAGCTTCTCTGTGCCTCAGTTACCTCACCTGCAAAATGGGGATTAAGATTGTGAGCCCCACGTGGGACAACCTGATCACCTTGCATCCTCCCCAGCGCTTAGAACAGTGCTTTGCACATAGGAAGCGCTTAAAAGCGCTTAGAGGAGCAGCGCGGCTCAGTGGAAAGAGCGCGGGCTTTGGAGTCAGGGGTCATGGGTTCGAATCCTGGCTCTGCCAACTGTCAGCTGTGTGACCTTGGGCAAGTCACTTCACTTCTCTGGGCCTCAGTTCCCTCATCTGTAAAATGGGGATTAAGACTGTGTGCCCCCGTGGGACAACCTGATCTCCTTGTACCTCCCCAGTGCTTAGAACAGTGCTTTGCACATAGGAAGAGCTTAAAAGCGCTTAGAGAAGCAGCGTGGCTTAGTGGAAAGAGCGCGGGCTTTGGAGTCAGGAGTCATGGGTTTGAATCCTGGCTCTGTCAACTGTCAGCTGTGTGACCTTGGGCAAGTCACTTCACTTCTCTGGGCCTCAGTTACCTCACCTGTAAAATGGGGATTAAGACTGTGAGCCCCATGTGGGACAACCTGATCACCTTGCATCCTCCCCAGCGCTTAGAACAGTGCTTTGCACACAGGAAGTGCTTAAAAGCGCTAGAGAAGCAGTGTGGCTCAGTTGAAAGTGCGCGGGCTTTGGAGTCAGGGGTCATGGGTTCGAATCCTGGCTCCGCCAACTGTCAGCTGTGTGACTTTGGGCAAGTCACTTCACTTCTCTGGGCCTCAGTTACCTCATCTGTAAAATGGGGATTAAGACTGTGAGCCCCCCGTGGGACAACCTGATCACCTTGTAATCTCCCCAGGGCTTAGAACAGTACTTTGCACATAGTAAGCGCTTAACAAATGCCATCATCATCATTATTATTATTATTATTCATTTAATCATTACTGCGTGCTTACTGTGTGCAGAGCACTGTACTAAGCGTTTGGGAGAGTACGATATAACAATAAACAGATACATTTCCTGCCCCCAGTGAGTTTACAGATTAGAGGAACAGGTTTGCTTTAGGTAGGATTTGAGGGAGGGGAGAAGGGAGGGGCTGAGTTGGAGCTGAGAAGCAGCGTGGCTCAGTGGAAAGAGCCCGGGCTCTGGAGTCAGAGGTCATGGGTTCAAATCCCAGCTCTGTGTGACTTTGGGCAAGTCATTTAACTTCTCTGTGCCTCAGTTCCCTCATCTGTAAAATGGGGATTAAGACTGTGAGCCCCCCGTGGGACAACCTGATCACCTTGTATCCTCCCCAGCGCCTAGAACGGTGCTCTGCACATAGTAAGCGCTTAACAAATGCCACCGTTATTATTATTATTATTATTCATTTAATCATTACTGAGCGCTTACTGTGTGCAGAGCACTATACTAAGCGTTTGGGACAGTATGATATAAAAATAAACAGATATATTTCCTGCCCCCAATGAGCTTACAGATTAGAGGAACAGGTTTGCTTTAGGTAGGATTTGACGGAGGGGAGAAGGGAGGGGCAGAGTTGGCTCTGAGAAGCAGCGTGGCTCAGTGGAAAGAGCCCAGGCTTTGGAGTCAGAGGTCAGGGGTCATGGGTTCAAATCCCAGTTCTGCCAACTGTCAGCCGTGTGACTTTGGGCAAGTCATTTAACTTCTCTGTGCCTCAGTTCCCTCACCTGTAAAATGGGGATTAAGACTGTGAGCCCCCCGTGGGACAACCTGATCCCCTTGTATCCTCCCCAGCGCTTAGAACGGTGCTCTGCACATAGTAAGCGCTTAACAAATGCCATCGTTATTATTGTTATTCCTTTAATCACTACTGAGCGCTTACTGTGTGCGGAGCACTGTACTAAGCGCTCGGGACAGTACGATATAACAATAAACAGATACATTTCCTGCCCCCAGTGAGCTTACAGATTAGAGGGACAGGTTTGCTTTAGGTAGGATTTGAGGGAGGGGAGAATCAATCAATCAATCGTATTTATTGAGCGCTTACTGTGTGCAGAGCACTGTACTAAGCGCTTGGGAAGTCCAAGTTGGCAACATATAGAGACAGTCCCGACCCAACAGTGGGCTCGCAGTCTAAAAGACAGGAGAACCGCCGCTCACCCTCCCACCCGCTGACCCCCCAAAGTAGGCATGGCCAGCGATGGCCAGCGAAGCAGGGGGGAGGAGAGAGGTGTCCCCAGTTGGACGGGAGCAGGGGGAGCTGGGGGGAGGCGGGGCCTCATTCATTCATTCAATCGTACTTATTGAGCGCTCACTGTGTGCAGAGCACTGTACTAAGCGCTTGGGAAGTCCAAGTTGGCACCTGTGAAATGGGAAGAGGAAAAGGATGGAGAGGGGGAAAGGAGAGAGGAGAAGGGGAGAAGAGTGAAAGGGAAAGGGGGGTGGTCTGTCTGTCTACCAACTCTGTTGTCCTCTTCCTAGCGCTTAGTACAGTGCTCGGCACACGGTGAGCGCTCAGCGAACACCGCTGATCGATTGGTTGATTGGTGGGAGGGAGGAGGAGTGGTGGAGGCCGGAGGACTGTCTCCGGGACCCCTTCCTTGCCCCGTTACTGTAGACAAAGCCGGGCTGGCCGCCCGCGGCTGGGTGGCAGCAGGAGCCAGGATAATAATAATAATAACAATAATAATAATAATAATAATAATAATGTTGGTATTTGTTAAGCGCTTACTATGTGCAAAGCACTGTTCTAAGCGCTGGGAGGAACACAAGGAGATGTGGTTGTCCCACGTGGGGCTCACAGTCTTAACCCCCATTTTACAGATGAGGGAACTGAGGCACAGAGAAGTGAAGTGACTCACCCAAGGTCACACAGCAGACATGTGGGGGAGGCGGGATTCGAACCCATGACTTCTGACTCCCAAGCCCGCGCTCTTTCCACTGAGGATGCCCAGTGGCCCCTGGTATAAGCCCTCTGCCGGGGCGGGGGAAGGAGGTGAAGCTGGACCTGGCTTGGGGGGTCCCAGGGGACCCTCCCCCTGACCGGGAGAGGCGGGCAGAGCCGGGGGCCCGGCCACGGGCAGAACCTAAATCTCCGGGCGAGGGGAGAGGGACGGTGGGAGCGGGCAGCGCAATGTCACAGCAAAGGGACTCTGCCACTCCTGCTCATCAGGAGGAGGAGGAGGAGGAGGTTATATGTTGCCAACTTGTACTTCCCAAGCGCTTAGTACAGTGCTCTGCACACAGTAAGCGCTCAATATGATTGATTGATTGATTGGTGGCCGGGGACACGCGCCCCCGGCCCAGCTTGCCTTCCGCCCCCAATCAGGGACCAGAGCTGGGCATCTGGGGGGGGAGAAGGGGCAGAGGGCTGGATGGGAGGGGTCAGGGGTCAGGGTTGGCTTGAGGGCGATGGGAGGAGACAAAAATCCATCAATTGATCAACCAGTCAAGGGTCGGGGGAGCAGGGGGGCGGGAAACGCCACCCCCGTCCTCCTCCCGTGGACCAGAGCTGGGCATCTGGGGGGAGAAGGGGCAGAGGGCTGGATGGGAGGGGTCAGGGGTCACGGTTGGCTTGAGGGCGATGGGAGGAGACAAAAATCCATCGACCCATCAACCAGTCAAGGGCCGGGGGAGCAGGGGGGCGGGAAACGCCACCCCCGTCCTCCTCCCGTGGACCAGAGCTGGGCATCTGGGGGGAGAAGGGGCAGAGGGTTGGATGGGAGGGGTCAGGGGTCACGGCTGGCTTGAGGGCGATGGGAGGAGACAAAAATCCATCGACCCATCAACCAGTCAAGGGCCGGGGGAGCAGGGGGGTGGGAAACACCACCCCCATCCTCCTCCCGTGCCCGAGGGGAGGGCAGAGGGGGCTGGCATTGGGTGGGCAGTGGGGCAGAATGGAAGGAGGAGAGGGGCCAAGGGGGGGAGAAGGAGGGGAAGGGTCACCCTCAAGCCCCCTGACGCGGGATTTCTGGCTCAGGGGCCTTGTCGGGCAGCGGTTGAGTGATTTTTTTAACCAGCATTTGAGTGGCTTACAGAGCCAGCTGCCCCCGCGCCAGGGCCGTGCCAGCCTGGGGAGGAGGGGGCCGGGCCGGGGGGGCCCCGCTACTGCCAGGGACTGATTGATGGGTTGATGGATTTTTGTCTCCTCCCATCGCCCTCAAGCCAACCCTGACCCCTGAGTCCTGACCCCTGACCCCTCCCATCCATCCCTCGGCCCCTTCTCCCCCCCCCGCAGATGCCCAGCTCTGGTCCCTGATGGGGGGCGGAAGGCAAGCTGGGCCGGGGGCGCGTGTCCCCGGCCGCCAATCAATCGTATTTATTGAGCGCTTACTGTGTGCAGAGCACTGTACTAAGCGCTTGGGAGGTACAAGTCGGCAACATATAGCCTCGCCCCCCTCCCCTGGTCCTCCTCCTGATGAGCAGGAGTGGCAGAGGCTCTTTGCTGTGACATTGCACTGCCCGCTCCCACCGTCCCTCTGCCAGGGACTTGGGGTCCCGATCATCGCTCGGCCCCTCGGCTTGCTGGGCTGCCTCGGGGGGACGGCCTGTCCCTCTCTGAGCCGGGGTGGGTCGGGGACAGGGGCCTGGGGGGAGACAAGAAACTCCCCCCACCTCCGCCCCCACTCTAAGTCACCAAGAGTTTCTGGCCCCCCAGAAGGTGGGTAGACCTATGCCCGCCAGATGCAGGAAGGCATGTACTTCCCAAGCGCTTAGTACAGTGCTCTGCACACAGTAAGCGCTCAATAAATACGACTGAATGAATGAATAGGGCATGGAGGGTGGGGGGCCCTGTCTCCTGCCCCCTCCTCTCCAGACTGACCCCTGGGCCACCCGCTACCGGCCCCCCCAAACCCAGGAGGCTAATCCCGCCACCTCCAACCGGCCAGCCCGACCCTGGAGAAGCAGCGTGGCTCAGTGGAAAGAGCCCGGGCTTTGGAGTCCGAGGTCATGGGTTCAAATCCCGACTCCGCCAACTGTCAGCTGGGTGACTTTGGGCAAGTCGCTACACTTCTCTGGGCCTCGGTTCCTTCATCTGGAAAATGGGGATGAAGACTGGGAGCCCCCCACCGTGGGACAACCTCATCACCTTGTAACCACCCCAGCTCTTAGAACAGTGCTTTGCACATTCATTCATTCAATAGTATTTATTGAGCGCTTACTGTGTGCAGAGCACTGGACTGAGCGCTTGGGAAGTACAATTGGGCAACAGGCAGAGACAATCCCTACCCAACGACGGGCTCACAGACGAGAAAGGAGAGACAGGCCACTGGTCTGCCGGGTGACCTTGGGCAAGTCACTTCACGTCTCAGCGCCTTAATAATAATAATAATGGCATTTATTAAGCGCTTACTATGTGCAATCAATCGTATTTATTGAGCGCTTACTGTGTGCAGAGCACTGTACTAAGCGCTTGGGAAGTCCAAGTTGGCAACATATAGAGACAGTCCCTACCCAACAGTGGGCTCACAGTCTAGAAGGGGGAGACAGAGAACAAAACAAAACGTATTAACAAAATAAAATAAATAGAATAGATATGTGCAAAGCACTGCTCTAAGCGCTGGGGAGGTTACAAGGCGATTCACTCATTCAATCGTATTTGTTGAGTGCTTACTGTGTGCAGAGCACTGGACTGAGCGCTTGGGAAGTACATTTGGGCAACAGACAGAGACAATCCCTACCCAACAACGGGACAGTCCACTTGTCTGCTGGGTGACCTTGGGCAAGTCACTTCACATCCCAGTGCCATAATAATAATAATAATAATAATAATGATGATGATAATAATGTTAATAATGGCATTTATTAAGTGCTTACTATGCACAAAGCACTGTTCTAAGCGCTGGGGAGGTTACAAGCCGATTCACTCATTCAATTGTATTTATTGAGCGCTTACTGTGTGCAGAGCACTGTACAAAGCGCTTGGAAAGTACAATTGGGCAACAGACAGAGACAGTCCCTACCCAACAACGGGCTCACTGTCTAGAAAGCGGAGACAGGCCACTTGTCTGCTGGGTGACCTTAGGCAAATCACTTCACGTCTCAGCGCCACAATAATAATAATAATAATAGCATTTATTAAGTGCTCACTATGTGCAAAGCACTGTTCTAAGCACTGGGGAGGTTACAAGGTGAGTCATTCATTCAGTCATATTTATTGAGCACTTACTGTGTGCAGAGCGCTGTACTATGCACCGAGAAGCAGCGTGGCTCAGTGGAAAGAGTCCAGGCTTTGGAATCAGAGGTCATGGCTTTAAATCCTGGCTCCATCACACGTCTGCTGTGTCACTTTGGGCTAGTCACTTCACTTCTCTGGACCTCAGTTCCCTCATCTGTAAAATGGGGATTCAGACCGTGAGCCCCCCGTGGGACAACCTGATCACCTTGTAACCTCCCCAGTGCTTAGAACAGTGCTTTGCACATAGTAAGCGCTTAATAAATGTCGTTATTATTATTATTATTATCATTATTATTATTATTATTATTATTATTATTATGACTGAGCGCTTGGGAAGTCCAAGTTGGCAACATATAGAGACGGTCCCTACCCAACAGCGGGCTCACAGTCTAGAAGGTGATCGGGTTGTCCCACGGGGGGCCCACAGTCTAAAGCCCCATTTTCCAGGTGAGGCAACCGAGGCCCAGAGAAGTGAAGTGATTTGCCCAAAGTCACACAATTGGTGGAGTTGTAAGCGCTTAATAAATGCCATTATTATTATTATTATTAGTTGGGGGTGAGGGTAATAATAATAATAATGATGATGATGGCATTTGTTAAGCGCTTACTATGTGCAAAGCACTGTTCTAAGTGCTGGGGAGGATACAAGTTGATCGGGTTGTCCCACTTGGGGCTCACAGTCTTCATCCCCATTTTACAGATGAGGCAACCGAGGCCCAGAGAAGTGAAGTGACTTGCCCAAAGTCACACAAGTGGCAGAGTAGTAAGCGCTTAATAAATGCCATGATTATTATTATTATTAGTTCGGGGTGGGGGTAAGAGGAGGAGGGGGAAGGGACAGAGGCCCTCTTGTTTCCGAGCTGCATGGGGGTGTGTGTGTGTGTGTGTCTGTCTGTGTGTGTGTGTGTGTGTGTGTGTGCCTGTGTGTGTCGGGGTGTGTGTGTCTGTGTGTGTGGTGGGCAAAGGCAGGGCCTGGGGGTGGACGGGGGAAGGGGCCACCATCCTCAGCGCCATACGCAGGGCCAGAGACACTCCGTCTCATTCACACATTCATTCATTCATTCATTCATTCATTCATTCAATGGTAGTGAGCCCTCAATAAATAACATGGACTGATTGATTCTCTGTGCCTCAGTTACCTTATCTATAAAATGGGGACTAAGACTGTGAGCCCCCCGTGGGCCAACCCGATCACCTTGTAACCTCCCCAGCGCTTTGCACATAGTAAGCGCTCAATAAACGCTATCATTATTATTATTTATTGAGCGCTTACTGTGTGCAGAGCACTGGCCTAAGCGCTTGGGAAGTCCAAGTTGCCGCCTCCTTCCCACCCCGTCCCCACATAGCCACGGCCTGGGCTACCTGCATCCCCAGCCAACCCCGGACCCAGGCCCAGGGACACACACTTAGGACCACACACCAAACACCCCCCGCCACACACACACACAATTCACCCCGGCCACAGGCCCAGGCACACACGTTCAGTACCACACACATAAATACACACACACACGCACGTCCACAGTGAACCTCATACACTGACCTGGGTACATTCAGTCATTCATTCATTCAGTCGTATTTATTGAGCGCTTACTGTGTGCAGAGCACTGGACGAAGCGCTTGGGAAGGACAAGTTGGCAACATAGAGAGACGGTCCCTACCCAACAGCGGGCTACACACACTCAGTATCTCTCTCTCTCACACACACACACACACACACACACACACACACACACATATCCACAGTGAATACCATACACAGGCCCAGGGACACACACTTAGGACCACACACCAAACACACCCCCCCACAATTAACCCCATCCACAGGCCCAGGCACACACATTCAGTATCACGCACATAAATACACACACACACACACACACACACACACACATATATCCACAGTGAACACCATACACAGGCCCAGGGACACACACTTAGGACCACACACCAAACACCCCCCACCCCACAATTAACCCCATCCACTGGCCCAGGCACACATATTCAGTATCACGCACATAAATACACACACACACACACGTCCACAGTGAACCTCATACACTGACCTGGGTACACACACTCAGTATCTCTCTCTCTCTCTCTCTCTCTCTCTCTCTCTCTCTCTCTCTCTCTCTCTCACACACACACACACACACACACACACATATATCCACAGTGAATACCATACACAGGCCCAGGGACACACACTTAGGACCACACACCAAACACCCCCCCCCCACAATTAACCCCATCCACTGGCCCAGGCACACACATTCAGTATCACGCACATAAATACACACACACACACGTCCACAGTGAACCTCATACACTGACCTGGGTACACACACTCAGTATCTCTCTCTCTCTCTCTCTCTCTCTCTCTCTCTCTCTCTCTCTCTCTCTCTCTCTCTCTCTCACACACACACACACACACACACACACACATATCCACAGTGACTACCATACACAGGCCAAGGGACACACACACACATATCCACAGTGAATACCATACACCGGCCCAGGGACACACACACACATATCCACAGTGAATACCATACACAGGCCCAGGGACACACACACACACATATCCACAGTGAATACCGTACACAGGCCCAGGGACACACACTCGATACCACACAAATACGCACACACACGTCCATAGTGAACCCCATATGCAAACACACACTCACACTCAGTCTAACGCACACAAATCCACAGTGAACCCAATACAAAGACCCAGACACACACACACACACACACACTCAGTCTCACACACAATCACAGTGAATCCCCTCCACAAACCGACACACACTCACTTTTACCTGCACACATCCACAGTGAACCCCATACACAGATCCAGGGACACACACCTAGTTTCACACACATATCCACAGAGAATGCTACACACAGACACACACATTCAACACATATTCATTCATTCATTCATTCATTCAATCATTTATTGAGCACTTACTGTGTGCAGAGCACTGGACGGAGCGCTTGGGAATCCACAGTGAACGCCATACACAGACACACACATCCACAGTGAACGCCGTACACAGACACACACATCCACAGTGAACGCCGTACACAGACACACACATCCACAGTGAACGCCGTACAAAGACACACACATCCACACATCCACAGTGAACCCTTACACAGACCCAGAGGCACACACTCAATCGCACACACACACATCCACAGTGAACGCCATACACAGACACACACATCCACAGTGAACCCTTACACAGACCCAGGGGCGCACACTCAATCGCACACACACACATCCACAGTGAACGCCACACAAAGACCCAGAGACAACACATTCAGTTTCTTTCACACACACATCCCAGTGAACCTCACACACAGACCCCGAGGCACGCACTCAGGCGCACACCAACACACACCACGAAGTCCTCCGACAAAGAACCAGAGGTACCCACATAAGGTGACATACTCACGCGCATCCAGTGACTTACACCCCCAGACCCGATCACACAAACTCACATCACGTATTCCATTTGCTCTGACGACTTGACACCCGTCCGCATGTTTCGTTTTGTCGTCTTGTCTCCCCCTTCTAGACCGTGAGCCCGCTGTTGGGCAGGGACCGTCTCTAGATGTTGCCGACTTGGACTTCCCAAGCGCTTAGTACAGTGCTCTGCACACAGTAAGCGCTCAATAAATACGACCGAATGAATGAATATTCAGCCACTCAAGGCCGAACGATGACCCCATGTATACACACGGTGTCACCCGTATACACGGTGACTTGGAGAAACACAGAGTAGCGGATCACAAGCACATACGACACAAACCCAGAACGACACACAGAGTTAACGCACGTGCCCCCAGTGAACGCCCAATCCCGAAACACACAAACGCACACAATTAGGGATAACTCTCCCCACAAACCCACCGTTCCACTGGCTGCCCCGATGGGCTGAAAGGATCTCCAAGCATTCGAAGACTAGGAACCGATGGGTTTTCAGCAACGTCCACACCGCACTCGTCCACACTATCGAAAATCATACGTTATCGCAGAAACGCGATAACACGCCCACTCTCTCGCCATCACACGCCGGGCAAAGCCAAACACAAACCCAATCCCGCATCCAGTCGCACGCCCCAGTGTCGTCGCGCTATCACAACTGCCCGTGGCCGGGCAGGGCCACGCACCGCCGCACAATCGGACGTCCACACGAGTCCAGGAGCCACAACCCTCCAGGAGCACGAGTCGGTGATTTCGGTGCCACCACCCAAGACGCCCACCCGACCGTCCCACGCCCCGGCGGGGATGGCGATGGCCCCAGGCCCCGCCATCCACACCATCTCAGTCCACAACTGGGCTACGCAATCACACCCATCCTCGACTTCCCCCAACCGTCTTCCCCCTCGACGTGCCCGGGTGCCCATCAGCCGGGGGCTGGGAGGGGGAAACTGAGGCCCAGCACGAGACGGCCAGGCAGTCATCTCAAGGTCAACCGGGGGAGGGGCCACCCGCTTCCCGCCCCTCCCTCCTTCCTGGCGGCCCCCCTGCCCAGCCAGTCCCCGTGGGGACCTGACACCTCTCCGTTGGCCAGGCGGCCCCCCTCCCCCAGTGACCGGGTGTGTGATGGGGGGGTCCTCCTGGCAGCCCCCGCCCCCTGCCCGGTGCCCGGCTCCAGGACGGTGAATCCCCTTGGGGCCCGCCCGCTCCCGGGAGGCCCAGACCCAGCTCCTGGCAACGCGGGAGCCTCCCCGCCCCCCCGGAGCCCCTGAGGTCGGGCCGGGGTCCTGCCCTGGGGGAGGAGGAGGGTCTCTGCCTTGATCCCCAACAACGCTTCCCCCCTCCCCCAGCCCCTCTTTTGCCCGGATTTGCCCCCCACAAACACACCCATACACACACCAGGCCTCTATTTCCATCTTCAAATCCTCCGTCTGCTCCCATCTGGCCTCCCGCCCCCTTCTCCTCCTCCTCCTCCTCCTCCTCCTCCTCCTCCTCCTCCTCCTCCTCCTCCTCCTCCATCTTCCCTGCCCCCGCCCCCCATCTCCGGCATCCCCATCCCCCGATCCTCCTCCCCGCCCGGTCCCCTCCATCTCCCTCCCTTCACCCCATCCCATCTCCTTGTCCCTCAAAGCATCCTGCATCCCCTCCCCATCTCGGGCATCTCCATCCCAGTCCCCCCGCCCCCTCCCCCTCCCCAGGACCCCCTACCACAAACGGTCCCCTCCATCTCCTCTCCCTCGCCCCAGCCCCTTTCCTTGTCCCTCAGAGCATCCTGCATCCCCCCCACCCCTCCTATCTAGGGCATCTCCATCCCGGTCCCCCCCGCCCCACCCCCAGGACCCGTTACAACGACCGGTCCTCTCCATCTCCTCCCCTTCACCCCATCCCATTTCCCTGTCCTTCAGAGCATCCTGTATCCCTCACCGCCCCACCCTCAGGACCCCCTAGCACCACCACGGGTCCCCTCCATCTCCTCTCCGTCGCCCCATCCCATTTCCCTGTCCCTCAAAGCATCCTGTATCCCCCACCAGCACGACCACGGGTCCCCTCCATCTCCTCCCCTTCGCCCCATCCCATCTCCCTGTCCCACAGAGCATCCTGCATCCCCCCCCAGGACCCCCTAGCAGGACCACGGGTCCCCTCCATCCCCTCTCCGTCGCCCCATCGCATCTCCCTGCCCCTCAGAGCATCCTGCATCCCCCCCTCAGGACCCCCTAGCAGGACCACGGGTCCCCTCCATCCCCTCCCCGTCGCCCCATCGCATTTCCCTGTCCCCCGGAGCATCCCGCACCCCGCACCCCGCATCCGCCCCGTGGCCCGCGTGCCGCCGGTGCCCGGGTGCACCCCGGGTGCCCGGTGCCCGCCCGCGCCGGCCCGGGCCGAGGGGAAAACACACAAAGAAAAGGGGGGCTACCTGCCACTTAAGCATGGAGGCCCCGATTAGGGAGGGAGAGAGACTGGCACATGCCTTGAGACGGAGAGTTCCCCATCGGGCAGGAGAGCGCTGCCGGGGCCCGCCGGGCCCACCGCCGGCTGGGCTCTGCGAGGAGGAGGAGGAGGATGGGGAGGATGGGGAGGATGGGGAGGGAGGATGGGGAGGAAGGGGAGGATGGGGAGGATGGGGAGGATGCCGCCGCCGCCGCCGCCGCCGCCGCCTCTCGCCTGTCCCCTCCCCTCCTCTTCTTCCCCTCCGGGGGCCGGGCGGAGGGAGCCCGCCCGACAAAGGGGGACGACGGAGACGGGGGAGGAGGAGGAGGAGGAGGAGAGGAGGAGGGGGAAGGGGTCAGCTGGGACCGCAGGGAGGGACCGGCCTGCCTCCCACCCACACAGCCCGGATTTTTCAATCCAGGCCCCTGGGAGGGGGAGGCATAGAGGAGGAGGAAGAGGAGGGGGAGGAGGAGGAGGAAGGGGTCAGCTGGGATCTGCGGGATGGACCATCCTTCCTCCCACCCACATTGGCTTTATTTTTAAACCCAGGCCCCGGGGAGGGGGAAGCGAGGAGGAGGAGGACAAGGAAGAGGTGGAGGAAGAGGAGAAGGAGGAGGAGAAGGAAGCGGTAGAGGAGGAGGAGGAGGAGGAGGAGGAGGAAGAGGAGAAGGAAGGGGGGGAGGAGGAGGAGGAGAAGGAGGAGGAGGAGGAGAAGAAGAGGTGGAAGAGGAGGAGGAGAAGGAAGAGGAGGAGGAGAAGGAGGAGGAGGAAGGGGTCAGCTGGGATCTGCAGGATGGTCCATCCTTCCACCCACCCACATTGGCTTTATTTTTAAACCCAGGCCCCGGGGAGGGGGAAGCAAGGAGGAGGAGGAAGAGGAGGAGGAGGAGGAGCAGAAGGAAGAGGTAGAGGAGGAGGAGGAGGAGGAAGAGGCAGGGAAGGAAGAGGAGAAGGAGGAGGAAGAAGGGGGGGAAGAGGAGGAGGAGAAGGAAGAGGTGGAGGAGGAGAAGGAGGAGGAGAAGGAAGAGGTGGAGGAGAGGAGAAGGAGGAGGAAGAGGAGGGGGAGGAGGAGGAGGAGGAGAAGGAAGAGGTGGAGGAGGAGAAGGAGGAGGAGAAGGAAGAGGTGGAGGAGAGGAGAAGGAGGAGGAAGAGGAGGGGGAGGAGGAGGAGAAGGAAGAGGTGGAGGAGGAGAAGGAGGAGGAGAAGGAATAGGTGGAGGAGGAAGAGGAGGAGGAGAAGGAAGAGGTGGAGGAGGAGGAGAAGGAAGAGGTAGAGGAGGAGGAGGAAGAGGAGGAGGAGAAGGTAGAGGTAGAGGAGGAGAAGGCAGAGGTAGAGGAGGAGGTAGAGGTAGAGGAGGAGAAGGCAGAGGTAGAGGAGGAGGAGGAAGAGGAGGAAGAGGCAGAAGAAGAGGAGGAGGAAGAGGAGGAGGAGAAGGAAGAGGTGGAGGAGGAGGAGAAAGAGGAGGAGGAGGAAGAGGAGGAGGAGAACAAGGAGGAGAAGGAAGAGGTAGAGGAGGATGAAGAGGAAGAGGAGGAGAGCCGCCCTTTAGGAGGGAGCCACCACTGCTCCCTTCTACCGAGGGTCTCCCGTCTTTAGAAACAGACCAGAGATGAGCAGAATGGGAAAAGGTGGGTGGGGGGCGCAGTGAGGGGGCAAGCACCACGGCTAGGCCAGTCCATCCCAGAGGGATAAGGAGGGGGGGGTTAAAATCGTCTGTATTTGAGGGAGGCTGCAGCTTCTACCCCCCACCCCAAATTCTCGGCCTAGCCTTTCCTGTCCCCTTTTGGTTCTCGCCTCCCACTCCACCATCTCCCAACGACTTGACGCCCGTCCACATGTTGTGTTTTGTTGTCTGTCTCCCCCTTCTAGCCTGTGAGCCCGTTGTAGGGGTAGGGACCGTCTCTATATGTTGCCGACTTGGACTTCCTAAGCGCTTAGTCCAGTGCTCTGCACACAGTAAGTGCTCAATAAATACGATTGAATGAATGAATGAATGAATATCAACCTCCCACCCCCCACCCTACTACCACCCCCCCCCCACCTCTTTCTTCTGGACGAAGGGGGCTCCCGCCCCACCTCTCTAGATCCCTCGGCCCCTCCAGGTTTCAATCCTTCGATCGTACTTATTGAGCGCTTACTGTGTGCAGAGCACTGTACTGAGCGCTTGGGAAGTCCAATTTGGCAACAAATAGAGATAATCCCTGCCCACAGTGGGCTCACAGTCTAGAAGGGGGGAATCTCACATTGTCACTCGGTCCAGCCCATCTCTCCCCATCTCCGCACCCCCCCATCAACGCCCGGTGCCCAGTCCCCAGCCCCCAGCCCACTCTGTGCTGCTTTTTCCTGTCCTTACTCCCTGCTCGGGCCAAACCCCCGGGGGGCCCGTGAACAGAGAGGCCCAAAAGACTAGGCCTAGGACTACCTGTATATATGCATATATGTCTGTACATATTTATTACTCTATTTATTTATTTTACTTGTACTCTATATTTATATATTACATTCTATTTATTCTATTCTATTCTATAGAATTCTTGTATTCTATTTATTTGATTTCGTTAATATGGTTTGTTTTGTTGTCTGTCTCCCCCTTCTAGACTGTGAACCCGCTGTTGGGTAGGGACCGTCTCTAGATGTTGCCAACTTGGACTTCCCAAGCGCTTAGTCCAGTGCTCTGCACACCGTAAGCTCTCAATAAATACGATTGAATGAATGAATGAATCTGGTCCAGGACCTCAAAATAACCCCTGTCCACATTTCGATCCCTGTGTCCCCGTTAACCTGCCCCCAGGGTTAAATGTGTCTGGAGGGGGCATACTGGGCACTCCTCATTTCCCTTGGCACAAGGGCACAGAGTCCTGTTGATGCAGAGAAGCAGCATGACATAGTGGCTAGACCTCGAGCCTGGGAGCCAGAAGGTCATGGGTTCTAATCCCTGCTCCTCCGCTTATCTGCTGTGTGACCTTGGGCAAGTCACTTTACTTCTCTGGGCCTCAGTTCCCTCATCTGTAAAACGGGGATTGAGACTGTGAGCCCCACGTGGGACAGGGACTGTGTCCAATCTGATCAGCGCCTTTGTGCTTAGGATTTGTTTCCGTGGCTTCTTGATTTTCTTTTTTCAATCCTCTTACGGGCCACGGCCCTACAGCCCTGTCCCGATCCAGACTTTCCCAGTAATCACCATGATGGCATTTATTAAGTGCTTACTATGTGCAAAGCACTGTTCTAAGCGCTGGGGAGGTTACAAGCTGATCAGGTTGCCCCACGAGGGGCTCACAGTCTTAATCCCCATTTTACAGATGAGGTAACTGAGAGAAGTGAAGTGACTTACCCAAAGTCACACAGCTGACAGTTGGCGGAGCTGGGATTTGAACCCATGACCTCTGACTCCAAAGCCCGGGCTCTTTCCACTGAGCCACGCTATCCCTCATCTCTCCCCACCCCCCACAACCCACATGAGCCCACTGTTGGGTAGGGACTGTCTCTATATGTTGCCAACTTGTACTTCCCAAGCGCTTAGTACAGTGCTCTGCACACAGTGAGCACTCAATAAATACGATTGATTGATTGATTGATTGATACCCCGTGCCCCGTGATTCCCCCCGGCCCTCGGCTCTCTGAGCTGGAGAGTGCATTAGTGTACTGTAGTGTTCTGGGGAAGCTATTCCCCCCCGCCTTACCTCCTTCCCTTCCCCACAGCACCTGTATATATGTATATACGTTTGTACGGATTTACTACTCTAGTTATTGATTGATTTTACTTGTACATATCTATTCTATTTATTTTATTTTGTTAATATGTTTGGTTTCGTTCTCTGCCTCCCCCTTCTAGACTGTGAGCCCACTGTTGGGTTGGGACGGTCTCTATATGTTGACAACTTGTACTTTCCAAGTGCTTAGTACAGTGCTCTGCACACAGTAAGTGCTCAGTAAATACGATTGATTGATTGATTGATAGTGTAGACTGTGAGCTCCAGGTGGGACAGGTACTGTGTCCAACTTGGTTATCTTATTTCTACCCCCATGCTTGGCACAGTGCTTGGCACTTAATAGGTGCTTGCTAAATACCATAATACACTACAATCAATCAATCAGTCAATCGTATTTATTGAGCGCTTACTGTGTGCAGAGCACTGTACTAAGCACTTGGGAAGTACAAGATGGCAACATATAGAGACAGTCCCTACCCAACAGTGGACTACAATAGCTGAGCTGAAGAGTGCATTAGTGTATTGCAGTGTACTGGGGAAGCAGCGTGGCTCAGTGGAAAGAGCATGGGCTTTGGAGTCCGAGGGCATGGGTTCAAATCCCGGCTCCGCCAACTGTCAGCTGTGTGACTTTGGACTTCACTTCTCTGGGCCTCAGTTCCCTCATCTGTAAAATGGGGATGAAGACCGTGAGCCCCACGTGGGACAACCTGATTACCTTGTAACCTCCCCAGCGCTTAGGATGGTGCTTTGCACATAGTAAGCGCTTAACAAACACCATCATTATTATTGCTGTTGTTCGGCTGGTCCCGGGAGCTGGGGAGGAGGGAGAGGTAGGCCCAGAACGCCTCTCCCAGGCCCAGCCACCCGCCGCCAGCCTGCCGGCCTTGCGCTTGCCCGCCGCTCGGCCGCCCCGCTGCCAAGTTGGCCGGCTCTGCCCGGCTGCAGCTGACCAGCCTGGTCCGAGCTGCCCGGACCTGGCTCCGGGACCAACTGCTGGCGGAGGGCCCGGAGGGGAGGGGGCTCAGGAAGGCGGGCGGCCCAGGGAGGCGGGGATGGCCCGGGAAGGGGGCAGAAGTGGAATGGGCAGCGTTCCGGCTGGGAAAGGCGCCGTTAACTGGGGCTCCACGCGGGGAACCCTGGAGAGGGATGGGACAAGGTTTGGAAGCATTGCCAAGATCCGCCCTTTCCTCTCCATCCAAACCGCTACCCTGCTCGTTCAAGCTCTCACCCTATCCCGTCTGGACTACTGCATCGGCCTTCTCTCTGATCTCCCATCCTCGTGTCTCTCCCCACTTTAATCCACACTTCATGCTGCTGCCCAGATTGTCTTTGTCCAGAAACGCTCTGGGCATGTTACTCCCCTCCTCAAAAATCTCCAGTGGCTACCAATCAATCTGCGCATCAGGCAGAAACTCCTCACCCTGGGCTTCAAGGCCGTCCATCCCCTCACCCCCTCCTACCTCCCCTCCCTTCTCTCCTTCTCCAGCCCAGCCCGCAACCTCCGCTCCTCTGCCACCGCTGATCTCCTCACCGTTAGGCCTCGTTCTCGCCTGTCCCACCGTCGACCCCCGGCCCACGTCCTCCCCCGGGCCTGGAATGTCCTCCCCCTGCCCATCCGCCAAGCTAGCTCTCTTCCTCCCTTCAAGGCCCTACTGAGAGCTCACCTCTTCCAGGAGGCCTTCCCACACTGAGCCCCTTCCTTCCTCTCCCCCTCGCCCCCCTCTCCATCCCCCCATCTTACCTCCTTCCCTTCCCCACAGCACCCGTATACATGTATGTATATTTGTACATATTTATTACTCTATTTATTTATTTATCTGACTTGTACATATCTATTCTATTTACTTTATTTTGTTAGTATGTTTGGTTTTGTTCTCTGTCTCCCCCTTCTAGACTGTGAGCCCGCTGTTGGGTAGGGACTCTCTCTATATGTTGCCAACTTGTACTTCCCAAGCGCTTAGTACAGTGCTCTGCACACGGTAAGCGCTCAATAAATACGATTGATTGATTGATTGATTGAAGGGAGTAGGCCCCCCATCCCCTCCCCAGTCTGCCGTCACGTCCCCCTCCACTTCAAAATTCAGAGGTCCTTGCTCTCTCACTCCTCCTCGTTGTTACCCCAACGCCCGCCAACCCTCTGCCCCCTCCCCTCTTTAACTCTGGGAAAGCGGCTGGAGTTTCCCTGTCTCCAACTAGTAGGAACTAGTTGGAGCTAGTAGCCAAGAAATATGCCGAAGATTAATGTTAAAGGAAGACTTGCTATGAAGAGCCTGGAAAAAAAGTCTTAAAGTGTGCTGGCGTAACAGTCGCCACAAAAACCCAAATTGTCAACTCTATGGTGTTTCCAGTGACAAGGTACGGATCCGCTGTTGTGTATTTGGACTTAAAAGCTTAAGGTGCGCCAAACCTTCAGTGAACGGTTCCTGGGACTAGCAAGATTGCCCGTGTGCCTTTTACTTAACGTAGAGAATTAGAAATTATTCTTTCAAGGTGGTTGTGATCAACAGGCTTGGGGTTTTAATTCCAGTAGATCTGCCCTTGTACTGCAAAAACCCAGGTTACACCTGTCTACGTGTTTTGTTTTGTTGTCTGTCCGTCTCCCCCTTCTAGACTGTGAGCCCGTTGTTGGGTAGGGACTGTCTCTATACGTTGCCGACTTGTACTTCCCAAGCTCTTAGTACAGTGCTCTGCACACAGTAAGTGCTCAATAAATACGATTGAATGAAAGCTGGACGGTGAAAAAACAGGATAGGAAGAACATCGATTCTTTTGAGATGTGGGGCTGGAGAAGGCTTTTGCGAATACCACGGACTGCCCGAAAATCAAACAAATGGATCTTGGAGCAGATTAAACCAACGTGCTCGTTGGAAGGCCAAATGACTCGACTTCGATTAGCATGTTTTGGATACAGCATCAGGAGGACTAATTCTCTGGAGAAGACAATAACGCTATGAAAAGTCCAAGGAAAACAGGGAAGAGGCGGATCGGCAGCTTTGACGGATAGAGACTGTAACAATGGTAACAGAAGGACCGTTAGAAAGGTTGCGGATTATGGCAGAGGACGGGAACTTCTTGTACATATTTACTATTCTATTTATTTTGCCCATGATGTGCATCTGGCTTTACTTCTATTTATTCTGATGACTTGACACCTGACCACATGTTTGGTTTTGTTGTCTGTCTCCCCCTTCTAGACTGTGAGCCTGCTGTTGGGTAGGGACCGTCTCTATATGTTTCCGACTTGTACTTCCCAAACTCTTAGTCCAGTGCTCTGCACACAGTAAGTGCTTAATAAATACAATTGAATGAAATGAATGAAAGCTGGATGGTGAAAAAACAGGATAGAAAGAACATCGATTCTTTTGAGATGTGGGGTTGGAGAAGGCTTTTGCGAATACCACCAACTGCCCGAAAATCAAACAAATGGATTTTGGAGCAGATTAAACCAACGTGGTCTTTGGAAGGCCAAATGACTCGACTTCGATTAGCATGTTTTGGATACAGCATCAGGAGGACTAATTCTCTGGAGAAGACAATAACGCTACAAAAAGTCCAAGGAAAACATGGAAGAGGCGGATCGGCAGCTTTGACGGATAGAGACCGTAACAATGGTAACAGAAGGACCGTTAGAAAGGTTGCGGATTATGGCAGAGGACGGGACCTTCTTGTACATATTTACTATTCTATTTATTTTGTCCATGATGTGCATCTGGCTTTACTTCTATTTATTCTGATGACTTGACACCTGACCACATGTTTTGTTTTGTTGTCTGTCTCCCCTTTCTAGACCGTGAGCCTGTTGTTGGGTAGGGACTGTCTCCAGATGTTGCCGACTTGTACTTCCCAAGCGCTTAGTCCAGTGCTCTGCACACAGTAAGCGCTCAATAAATACGATTGAATGAATGAATGAATGACCTTCTGGAGAAAGTATATCCACGGAGTCGCTATGAATCGGGACTGACTCGACGGCACTTGATTATAATGACCCAGACCCAGCCGGCCACCTCTGCCCGGAGCCTTTCGGGTTGGACACAGTCCCTGCCGTACATGGAGCTCACAGTCTTCATCCCCATTTTACAGATGAGGGAACTGAGGCCCAGAGAAGTTAAGTGATTTGCCCAAAGTCACACAGCTGACAGTTGGCAGAGCCGGGATTTGAACCCGTGACCTCTGACTCCAAAGCCCGGGCTCTTAATCTTCATTAATCTTAAACCACAGCACTTATAATAATAATAATAATAATAATAATAATAGTATTTGTTAAGCGCTTACTACGTGCCAAGCACTGTTCTAAGCACTGGCGTAACTTCTCTGTGCTAATAATAATAATAATAATAATAATAATAATTCTAAGCACTGGCATAACTTCTCTGTGCTAATAATAATAATAATAATAATAATGGCATTTGTTAAGCATTTACTACGTGCCAAGCACTGTTCTAAGCACTGGCGTAACTTCTCTGTGCCTCAGTTACCTCATCTGTAAAATGGGGATTAAGACTGTGAGCTCCACGTGGGATGACCTGATCACCCTGTATCCCCCACCAGCGCTTAGAACAGTGCTTTGCACATAGTAAGCGCTTAACAAATGCCATTATTATTATCATTATTACAAGGTAATCAGGTTGTCCCACTTGGGGCTCACAGTCTTCATCCCCATTTTACAGATGAGGCAACTGAGGCACAGAGAAGTGAAGTGGTTTGCCCAAGGTCGCTCAGCGGACAAGCGGCGGAGCCGGGATTAGAATCCGCGTCCTCTGACTCCCAAGCCCGGGCTCTTCCCACTAAGCCGCACTGCTTCTCTGAGCATATCCATAATATATTTAAATTAACGTGTCTACCCGTCTAGACAGTAGGATTGCGATGGACAAGGACCATGTCTACCAACTCTATAGTACTGTATTCTCCCAAGTGCTTAGAAAACATTCAACAAATGCCGTTGATAACGATAATAATAATAATTGTGGTATTCGTTAAGCGCTTACTGTGTGCCAGGCGCTGTACTGAGTGATGGGGACTTGTTTGGTTTTGTTGTCTGTCTCCCCCTTCTAGACTGTGAGCCCACTGTTGGGTAGGGATTGTCTCTATCTGTTGCAAACTTGTACTTTCCAAGAGCTTAGTCCAGTGCTCTGCACACAGTGAGCGCTCAATAAATACGATTGTCCCCCCACCCCTGCCCAGAGGAGCCTGAGTTGTAGAGACCCCCCAGGTGGAACTCACTGGATGAGGGGGGCTGGGCTGCAGAAAGACCCCCCAACCCCCTACCCCTAAAACCCTGCTAGGACTAACATCGCTAGCATTCGTTCGTACAGTCAATCATTTATTCAGCGCTTAATCAATCAATCAATCAATCGTATTTATTGAGCGCTTACTGTGTGCAGAGCACTGTACTAAGCTCTTGGGAAGTACAAGTTGGCAACATATAGAGACAGTCCCTACCCAACAGTGGGCTCACAGTCTAAAAGGGGGGCTCACAGTCTTCATGTGTGCAGAGCATGGTAGCCTGATCACCCTGTATCCCCCCAGTGCTTAGAACAGTGCTTTGCACATAGTAAGCGCTTAATAAGCGCCGCCTTCGCCGCGGCGGAAAGGGGGTGGCTGGTAAGTGGCGAGCGGGGCGATTGGGGCGAGCGGGTCGGAGCGGGCCAGAGGGGCTGGGGAAAAAGACATCTCCCCCGCCTTACCTCCTTCCCCTCCCCACAGCACCTGTATATATGTATATATGTTTGTACGGATTTATTACTCTATTTATTTTACTTGTACATATCTATTCTATTTATTTTATGCTGTTAATATGTTTGGTTTTGTCGTCTGTCTCCCCCTTCTAGACGGTGAGCCCGCTGTTGGGTAGGGACCGTCTCTTTATGTTGCCAACTTGGACTTCCCAAGCGCTTAGTCCGGTGCTCTGCCCACAGTAAGCGCTCAGTAGATACGATTGAATGAATGAGTGAATCCCCATTTTACAGATGAGGTAACTGAGGCTCAGAGAAGTTAAGTCACTTGCCCAAGGTCACACAGCAGACATTTCTAGACTGTGAGCCCGCTGTTGGGTAGGGACTGGCTCTATATGTTGCCAACTTGTACTTCCCAAGTGCTTAGTACAGTGCTCAACAAATACGATCGAATGAATACTAAGTGCTTTTGGGCAAGTCACTTAACTTCTCTGTGCCTCAGTTCCCTCATCTGTAAAATGGGGATCAAGAGTGTGAGCCCCCTGAGGGACAACATGCAGCAGCGTGGCTCAGTGGAAAAGAGCCCGGGCTTTGGAGTCAGAGGTCACGGGTTCAAATCCCGACTCTGCCAATTGTCAGCTGTGTGACTTTGGGCAAGTCACTTAACTTCTCTGTGCTTCAGTTACCTCATCTGTAAAATGGGGATGAAGACTGTGAGCCCCATGTGGCACAACCTGATCACCTTGTATCCTCCCCAGCGCTTAGAACAGTGCTTTGCACATAGTAAGTGCTTAATAAATGCCATCATTATTATTATCTTTTAGACTGTGAGCCCACCTTTTAGACTATTCTATTTATTTTATTTTGTTAATATGTTTGGTTTTGTTCTCTGTCTCCCCCTTCTAGACTGTGAGCCCACTGTTAGGTAGGTCTGTCTCTATATGTTGCCAACTTGTACTTCCCAAGCGCTTAGCACAGTACTCTGCACACAGTAAGCGCTCAATAAAGACGATGGATGATGATGATGATGATTGCCTTGTAACTTCCCCGGCGCTTAGAACAGTGCTTTGCACATAGTAAGCGCTTAATAAATGCCATCAAAAAAAAAAAAAAGAAAGAAACAGACACATTCCTTCCCCACAACAAGCTTCCAGTCTGGGAGGGGCGAGGGAGCCATTCCGGCTCTGACTGTGCGATATCTATTCTATTAATTTTATTTTGTTAGTATGTTTGGTTTTGTTCTCTGTCTCCCCCTTTTCGACTGTGAGCCCACCGGTGGGTAGGGGACCGTCTCTATATGTTGCCAATTTGTACTTCCCAAGCGCTTAGTCCAGTGCTCTGCACACAGTAAGCGCTCAATAAATACGATTGATGATGATTGTAAACTTACTGTGGGCAGGGATTGTGCCTGTTTATTGTTCTAGTGTACTCTCCCAAGCGCTTAGTACAGTGCTCTGCACACAGTAAGCGCTCAATAAATACGATTGATGATGATTGTAAACTTACTGTGGGCAGGGATTGTGCCTGTTTATTGTTCTAGTGTACTCTCCCAAGCGCTTTGTGCACTGCTCTGCGCACAGTCAATAAATACGATTGACTGGCCGACTGAAAGCGGCTGGGGTCGGAAGCCAGCGGGAGCCTCCCTCATCCCAAAGTGGACTGGCGAGCCTGGAATTCCCGCGCAGCTGATGGCCAGAAGGATTTAACCCGGGCACCAAGACGAAGGGGAACAGGCCGGTTACCGTCGGCTTCCTCCACTCCAGCCCCTGCGGGTCGGAAAATCCACGGGCCGGGAGAATCGGCCCCGGAAAACCAACCGTGGACATCAACCCGTCGACCGAATTTATCGAGCTCTCACTGTGTGCGGAGCACTGTCCTAAGCGCTTGGGAGAGGACGATATAACAGTTGGCGGACACATTCCCTGTCCACGTAGCTTACAGGCTAGAATCAATCAATCGTATTTATTGAGCGCTCAGAAGAGGAAGAACACGGGATGGGGAATCTGGTGACCCCGGCTGTGCCCCAGCCGGCTGACACTCAACCTCTCTGGACTTCAGGAGCGAAGGCGACGCACACAGGGGCAAAGTGAATCCTCGAACTACGGGCCCTTAAGAGGCCCCGGCCTCTCTCTGTACCATCCCTTGCAGGGGAGATGCTCCTGGGTTTGTTTGCTTTTTTCAAAATAAGACAGAGGGAGGGAAATTCGGGAAAAAAAAAATCTCCAGAGGCTCCAGAAATGCAAAAGGAAAAAAATAATCCCAAATCCCACCAGCCTCTGGCAAGGATGCAGCTTTGAGGTTGGTGCTGGAAATGATTCAAATTCACGGCTGGGAAGCGGGGAGGGAGAGGGAGACAGAAGGCCTGGCACCCCAGCAAGATTTCTTCTGCATTCTCCCCCACTTTTCTCTCCCAACTCCTCCCCGTTCTCGGCTTTCCCCATCCGTGCAATGGGCGGTCGGACCTCTCGTTCCTCTTCAAGGGATCTCCAGGGAAATCTCTAATCGTCAGCAGGAAACCTGTCTACCAGCCCTACTGTACTGCTCGCTCCCAAGCGCTTAGTATAGTGCTCTGTGCACAGTGAGCACTCAATAAGAACCTGCATTCATTCATTCATTCATTCAATCGTATTTATTGAGCGCTTACTGTGCGCAGAACACTGTACTAAGCGCTTGGGAAGTGCAAGTTGGCAACATACAGAGACGGTCCCTACCCAACAACGGGCTCACAGTCTAGAAGGGGGAGACAGACGACAAAACAAAACATGTGGACCGGTGTCGAGTCGTCAGAACAAATAGAATTAAAGCTAAATGCACATCATTAACAAAATTAATAGAATAGTAAAAAATGTACGGACTAGTGGATGGAGCCCGGGCCTGGAAATCAGAAGGACCTGGGTTCTAATCCCGGCTCCGCCACATATCTGCTGTGTGACCTTGGACAAGTTACTTCACTTCTCCGTGCCTCGGTTACCTCATCTGTAGAATGGGGATTAAGACTGTGAGCCCCACATGGGACAGAGACTGTGTTCAACCCGATTTGCTTGTATTCACCCCAGTGCTTAGTACGTTGCCTGGCACATCGTAAGCGCTTAACAAACACCACAATTATTATGATGATGATGATGATCAGTGGCGGCCAGGGAGGGGTGCCTAACCCACTCTTCTTCACCAAGACACATTCTTACCCTCCTTCCAAACTCATCTATAGATTGTAAGCCCACTGTTGGGTAGGGACCGTCTCTATATGTTGCCAGCTTGTATTTCCCAAGCGCTTAGTACAGTGCTCCGCACACAGTAAGCGCTCAATAAATACGATTGATTGATTGATTACCTATAGCCTACTTCTTCCAGAAAGTCTTCCCTGATTGACTCCCCTTCACCTGTCCCAAAATTGGGGGGCACTTTTGCAATTATGCATCAGCCGGGACGCTTTTCTTTTGTCTCCTGTAATTCCTTGCATCCTGAGCCTCTCCGTGTGCCTGTCCCCCCACCTCTCCCTCCGGGGTCCAGTGATGTGTGTATGTGTGTGCACAAGTGTGTTTTGTGCGTGTGTGTGAGCGTGTTGAGCGTGTGTTTTGTCTATACATCAGAAAGGCCGTCCCTGAGGGCAGGAGCCATAACTTCTTCTCTGTCCCTGTACAGTCTCCAGCCCAGAGTCCTGCCTGCAGTGGACTCATGTCAGACTACCTAAGAAAATGCCACAGTGCTCCCATTCTTGCCCCCCGCCCTTAGATCTGGGGTAGGGTTGTGCAGAGAGAGAAACTGGGTCTCTTCTGAGCCCCCAAGCCCCTCAGAACTGGAAACTGTGGCCCGGCCCTGGGTTCTAATTCAGCTCAGCCCCGGGATCTGCTTCCGTGCGAAGCAGCATGGTCCGGCGGTTAGAGCACGGGCCTGGGAATGGGAAAGAGCTGGGTTCCAGTCCCGGCTCCGCCACTTGTCTGCTGTGTGACCCTGGGCGAGCCGCTTCTCTAGGCCTCGCTAACCTCATCTGGAAAATGGGGATCAAGACTGGGAGCCCCATGCGGGACAGGGACTGCGTCCGAACGGATTACCTGGTAACCAACACTTAGGACAGTGCCTGGCACGTAGTAAGCACTTAAATAGCATTTTTAAAAAAGCAGCTCATGACAACAGAGACCACATTCAGGTCATCCCTACAACACAAAGCCAACCATCTGGCCACTCGGGTAGCAGCTGGGAGGCCGTTTGTTGGAACTTGGCCAGGCTGCGGGGGTCGGGCGGAGAGGGCTGATCAGGGTGTTGGACCGGTGGGGAGCACTCATTCGTTCATTTATTCGTATTTATTGAGCCCTTACTGTGTGCAGAGCACTGTACTAAGCGCTTGGGAAGTACAAGTCGGCAACATATAGAGACGGTCCCCTACCCAACAACGGGCTCACGGTCTAGAACGGGGAGACAGACGACAAAACAAAACATGTGGTCGGGTGTCCAGTCATCAGAATAAATAGAAGTAAAGCTAGATGCACATCATGGACAAAATAAATAGTAAATATGGGAGCAGAGGTTTGGGGGCGGGGGGGGTGGCTTGGGGGCAGGAGCTGGGGAGACCCCCGGAGCGGGAAGCGGAGGGAGAAGTCTGGTATGACCAGCCTGATAAGACCCCACTGCCGACAGTCAATCCTCTTAGCTCATTCATTCACTCATTCATTCATTCAATCGTATTTATTGAGCGCTTACTGTGTGCAGAGCACTGGACCAAGCGCTTGGGAAGTCCAAGTTGGCAACATCTAGAGACGACGGTCCCTACCCAACAGCGGGCTCACAGTCTAGAAGGGGGAGACAGAGAACAAAACAAAGCATATTAACAAAGTAAAATAAATAGAATAAATATGTACAAATAAAATAGAGTCATAAATCCGTACAACCATATATACATATATGCAGGTGCTGTGGGGAGGGGAAGGAGGTAAGGCGGGGGAGGAGGGGGAGAGGAAGGAGGGGGCTCAGTGTGGGAAGGCCTCCAGGAGGAGGTGGGCTCTCAGTAGGGCCTTGAAGGGAGGAAAAGAGCTAATCAATCAATCAATCAATCAATCAATTGTATTTATTGAGCGCTTACTGTTTGCAGAGCACTGTACTAAGCGCTTGGGAAGTCCAAGTTGGCAACATCTAGAGATGGTCCCTACCCAACAGTGGGCTCACAGTCTAAAAGGGGGAGGCAGAGAACAAAACCAAACAGACTAACAAAATAAAATAAATAGAATAGAGTCGGGGTACCAACAGGCTTCTCCCTTCCCCGCCTCCGGGCTCTCCCTCTCTCCCAGGAGCAGAAAGTAGGCCAGTGTTTGGAATACGTCACGGATATTTTAGCCGTTCCCATCCGTACCCTGTCTTCAGTCACATTAATTTGGGGTTGTGGGGGGGAAGATGATGTGAGGGTGGGGTGGAGGGGGGAGAGTTACTTGCCTCCCCCAGAAGGGCACAGGCCCAGTTTGGGTGGGTGGCGTCTGCGAAGTCGGTGAGTGGGCCTCAGTTTCTCTCCCTTGCGAGGAGTGTGGGGGGGGGAGGGGGTGTCTGGGATATGCCTGCAGTTGTAAGAGACGGTTTAAGTAATAAAAATTGTGATTATTACGACTAATAATAATCATGGCATTTCACACAGTGCTAAGCGCTTAGTACAGTGTTCTGCACAAAGTAAGCGCTCCATAAATACGATTGAATGAATGAATTTGTTAGGCGCTTCCTATGGGCCGGGCGCTCTAAATGTATATCACCTGTATATACGTATAGATGCTTGTATATATTTATTACTCTATTTTACTTGTACATATTTATTCTATTTATTTTATTTTGTTAATGTGTTTGGTTTTGTTGTCCGTCTCCCCCTTCTAGACTGTGAGCCCGCTGTCGGGTAGGGACCGGCTCTATATGTTGCCAACTTGGACTTCCCAAGCGCTTAGTACAGTGCTCTGCACAAAGTAAGCGCTCAATAAATACGATTGAATGAATGAATTTGTTAGGCGCTTCCTATGGGCCTGGTGCTCTAATATGTACATCACCTGTATATAAGTATATATGCTTGTATATATTTATTACTCTATTTTACTTGTACATATTTATTCTATTTATTTTATTTTGTTAATGTGTTTGGTTTTGTTGTCCGTCTCCCCCTTCTAGACTGTGAGCCCGCTGTCGGGTAGGGACCGGCTCTAGATGTTGCCAACTTGGGCTTCCCAAGCGCTTAGTACAGTGTTCTGCACAAAGTAAGCGCTCAATAAATACGATTGAATGAATGAATGAGGATGGGAGGGGCTGTCCATCTCTTCCCCCCAGCCCTTCAATTTCAGCAACCCCCAAGTGGGAGAGCACCCTCTTTCCCAGTTGGTCCCCGCCTCCAAAGCTGCAGCAGGAGGGATAGAGGTTAGACAGCCAGAAGGACTTCCCGACCCGGAAGGGTGGAATGAATGAATGAGGCCCTAAAGACTAGGCCTAGGACTACCTGTAATAATAATAATAATAATAATAATAATAATAATAATAATGGCATTTATTAAGCGCTTACTATGTGCAAAGCACTGTTCTAAGTGCTGGGGAGGTTACAAGGTGATCAGGTTGTCCCACGGGGGGCTCACAGTCTTCATCCCCATTTTACAGATGAGGTAACTGAGGCACAGAGAAGTGAAATGACTTGCCCAAAGTCACACAGCTGACAATTGGTGGAGTCGGGATTTGAACCCATGACCTCTGACTCCATAGCCCGTGCCCTTTCCACTGAGCCACGCTGCTTCTCTGTATATACGTTTCCCCTGTATGTACCTGTATATATGTATATATGCTTGTACATATTACTCTATTTATTTTACTTGTACATATTTATTTTATTTTGTTCATATGTTTTGTTTTGTTGTCTGTCTCCCCCTTTTGTCTTCATCCCCATTTTACAGATGAGGGAACTGAGGCCCAGGGAAGTGAAGTGACTTGCACAAAGTCACACAGCCGACAAGTGGCGGAGCCGGGATTTGAACCCATGACCTCTGACTCCAAAGCCCGGGCTCTTTCCACTGAGCCGTGCTGCTCCTCTATGCCCCTAGGCCCCTCCACCCCAGTCTGACCCTTTTCAAATCCCCCCAAAACTCCGGAGAAAGGACATCCCCCCCGAGCCCCCACTGAGTAGCGGCCTCTCTGCCTCAGCATAATAAATAATAACGATTATGGTATTTGTCAAGCGCTTACTATGTGCCAAGCACTGTTCTAAGTGCTGGAGTAATAATAATAAAAATAATAATGATGGCATTTATTAAGCGCTTACTATATGCAAAGCACTGGTCTAAGCGCTGGGGAAGTTACAAGGTGATCAGGTTGTCCCACGTGGGGCTCACAGTCTTCATCCCCATTTTACAGGTGAGGGAACTGAGGCCCAGAGAAGTGAAATGACTTGCCCAAAGTCACCCAGCTGACAAGTGGCAGGGCCGGGATTTGAACCCATGACCTCTGACTCCCAAGCCCGGGCTCTTTCCACTGAGCCACGCTGCTTCTCTAGACACGAGTTAATCAGGTCGGACACAGTCCTGTCCCACAGTCATTCAGTCATTCGCTCAATCGTATTTATTGAGCGCTTACTGTGTGCAGAGCACTGTACTAAGCGCTTGGGAAGTACAAGTCGGCAACATAGAGAGACGGTCCCTCCCCAACAACGGGCTAACGGTCTAGAACGGGGGGGCTCATTTCCCCAATTTACAGATGAGGTGAATGACTGTGGGACAGGACTGTGTCCGACCTGATTAACTCGTGTCTAGAGAAGCAGCGTGGCTCAGTAGTCAGAGGTCATGGGTTCAAATCCCGGCCCCGCCACTTGTCAGCTGGGGGACTTTGGGCGAGTCACTTCACTTCTCTGGGCCTCATCTGAAGTGACTCGCCCCAGGTCACACAACTAGACGTGTGCCAGAGCCGGGATTAGAACCCAGGCCCTTCTGTCTCCCAGGCCTGTGCTCGGTCCACTAAGCCGCCACGCTGCCTGACCGGAGCCCAGAGACCTTAGTCCCGGGAGGGAGGGCTAATCCAGCGCTTAGAACAGTGCTTTGCACATAGTAAGCACTTCAATAAATGCCATCATTTATTATTTTTTATTAATCCCCCCCGCCTGCGGGCCCCCCCGCCCCGGGGTCGGCCTGCCATCCTGACCTCCCAGCCCCAGGCCCGGAGGAGAAGATCTGGGACCACAATCGGACGTTTCATCCTTTCATGGCCGGCAGAAGCTGAAATAAAGGAGCTGCAGTGTCTGCGCGCATCCCCAGCGGGGGCTGAAACAGAGATGTCCTTTCCCTGCTCCTTGTCTCCCACTCCCACCACCCCCAGCCTCAGGCTTTCCCTCCCCTTCACCCCTTCCCTTTTCCCTCCCTGTCAACAACAAGCTTCCCTATGTCCCTAGAATCCCTCCAGTTTAATCCTCTGCTAGAACGTGAGCCCTCTGAGGGACAGAAGTTGGGATCTAATTCCCAGTGCTTAGTATAGGGCTCTGAACCCAGTAAGAGCTTAAGAATCATTCATTCATTCATTCAATCGCATTTATTGAGCGTATAAATTGTATAAATATGAATGTCCCTAGAATCCCTCCAGTTTAATCCTCAGCTAGAACATGAGCCCTCTGAGGGACAGAAGTTGGGATCTAATTCCCAGTGCTTAGTATAGGGCTCTGAACCCAGCAAGAGCTTAATAATCATTCATTCATTCATTGGATCGCATTTATTGAGCGTATAAATAATATAAATATGAATGTCCCTAGAATCCCTCCAGTTTAATCCTCGGCTAGGACATGAGCCCTCTGAGGGACAGAAGTTGGGATCTAATTCCCAGTGCTTAGTATAGCGCTCTGAACCCAGCAAGAGCTTAATAATAATTAATTAATTAATTCATTCATTCATTCATTCGATCGCATTTATTGAGCGTATAAATAGTATAAATATGACTGTCCCTAGAATCCCTCCAGTTTAATCCTTGGCTAGAACATGAGCCCTCTGAGGGACAGAAGTTGGGATCTAATTCCCAGTGCTTAGTATGGGGCTCTGAACCCAGCAAGAGCTCAATAATCATTCATTCATTCATTCATTCATTCGATCGCATTTATTTAGCGTATAAATAGTATAAATATGAATGTCCCTAGAATCCCTCCAGTTTAATCCTCGGCTAGAACGTGAGCCCTCTGAGGGACAGAAGTTGGGATCTAATTCCCAGTGCTTAGTATAGGGCTCTGAACCCAGCAAGAGCTTAATAATCATTCATTCATTCATTCATTCATTCAATCGCATTTATTGAGCGTATAAATAGTATAAATATGAATGTCCCTAGAATCCCTCCAGTTTAATCCTCAGCTAGAACATGAGCCCTCTGAGGGAGAAGTTGGGATCTAATTCCCAGTGCTTAGTATGGGGCTCTGAACCCAGCAAGAGCTTAATAATCATTCATTCATTCATTCATTCATTCGATCGCATTTATTGAGCGTATAAATAGTATAAATATGAATGTCCCTAGAATCCCTCCAGTTTAATCCTCGGCTAGAACATGAGCCCTCTGAGGGAGAAGTTGGGATCTAATTCCCAGTGCTTAGTATGGGGCTCTGAACCCAGCAAGAGCTTAATAACCATTCATTCATTCATTCATTGGATCGCATTTATTGAGCGTATAAATAGTATCATCATCAACCATCAATCGTATTTATTGAGCGCTTACTATGTGCAGAGCACTGTACTAAGCGCTTGGGAAGTACAAATTGGCAACATATAGAGACAGTCCCTACCAAACAGTGGGCTCACAGTCTAAAAGGGGGAGACAGAGAACAAAACCAAACATACTAACAAAATAAAATAGAATAGATATGTAGAAATAAATTAAATAAATAAATAAATAGAGTAAAAAAATATGTACAAACATATATACATATATACAGGTGCTGTGGGGAAGGGAGGGAGGTAAGATGGGGGGATGGAGAGGGGGACGAGGGGGAGAGGAAGGAAGGGGCTCAGTCTGGGAAGGCCTCCTGGAGGAGGTGAGCTCTCAGCAGGGCCTTGAAGGGAGGAAGAGAGCTAGCTTGGCGGAGGGGCAGAGGGAGGGCATTCCGGGCCCGGGGGAGGACGTGGGCCGGGGGTCGATGGCGGGACAGGTGAGAGCGAGGCCTAACGGTGAGGAGATCAGCGGTGGAGGAGCAGAGGGTGCGGACTGGGCTGGAGAAGGAGAGAAGGGAGGTGAGGTAGGAGGGGGCGAGGGGATGGACAGCCTTGAAGCCCAGGGTGAGGAGTTTCTGCCTGATGCGCAGATTGATTGGTAGCCACTGGAGATTTTTGAGGAGGGGAGTGATATGCCCAGAGCGTTTCTGGACAAAGATAATCCGGGCAGCAGTATGAAGTATGGATTGAAGTGGAGAGAGACACGAGGATGGGAGATCAGAGGGAAGGCTGGTGCAGTAGTCCAGACGGGATAGGATGAGAGCTTGAATGAGCAGGGTAGCGGTATGGATGGAGAGGAAAGGGCGGATCTTGGCAATGTTGTGGAGCTGAGACCGGCAGGTTTTGGTGACGGCTTGGATGTGAGGGGTGAATGAGAGAGCGGAGTCGAGGATGCCACCAAGGTTGCGGGCTTGTGAGACGGGAAGGATGGTAGTGCCGTCAACAGAGATGGGAAAGTCAGGGAGAGGGCAAGGTTTGGGAGGGAAGACAAGGAGTTCAGTCTTCGACATGTTGAGCTTTAGGTGGCGGGCGGACATCCAGATGGAGATGTCCTGAAGGCAGGAGGAGATGCGAGCCTGGAGGGAGGGGGAGAGAGCAGGGGCAGAGATGTAGATCTGGGTGTCATCAGCGAAGAGATGATAGTTGAAGCCGTGGGAGCGAATGAGGTCACCAAGGGAGTGCGTGTAGATCGAGAACAGAAGGGGACTGAGCACTGAACCTTGGGGAACCCCCACAGTAAGGGGATGGGAGGGGGAGGAGGAGCCTGCAAAAGAGACTAAGAACGACCGGAGAGGTAAGAGGAGAACCAGGAGAGGACGGAGTCTGTGAAGCCAAGGTCAGATAGCGTGTTGAGAAGAAGGGGGTGGTCCACAGTGTCAAAGGCAGCTGAGAGGTCGAGGAGGATTAGGCTCCTTCCACTGAGCCACGCTGCTTCTCTAATTATTACATAGTAAGCGCTTAATAAATGCCATTATTATTATCATTACTATTAACTTGAATTTACCTCAGTGCTTAGAACAGCGCCTGGCACATAGTAAGCTCATAGTAATAAAACAGCGGCCATGACATTCCTGACGGGTCCCTGTCCCTGCCCCAAACTCACACAATAAAATATTAAGCGTGCAAATCGGAGCCATGGCCCTGAAGAGCGACAGACAGCGGGATGGCAGACTGCGAGGCCCGGGAAGAAGGGGGGCCATGGGGGAGGGGATCTGTGGGAGTTGGATAAACAACAGGGATGGAAAGCTACAAGAACCAGGCTGAACTTCGCTCGGCGGGCCAGGAGAAGTTCTGCCAGAGGTTCGCCCTAGCCCAAGGCAGATTCAGGGGGCTGGGATGTCTCTCTGCAGCCCGGATCCCTCCCCTCTCTGCTGTGGAGGGCAGGCCTGGCCTTCCCAGGCACCACCCTCCACACAGGGTCTGGGCTTCACAGAGCCACAGGGGGAACTGAGTCACAGAGGAGCATCCCCACCTCCAGGGTGGGTCTCTCCCCCTCCCCCTTCGACTCCCCCTTTTCTTCCTCCCTTCCCCTTTCCCTCCCTCTCCCCTTTCCCCCCTTCTCTCCTTCCCCCCCTTCTGCTCCCCTTCTCCCTTCCCCTCCCTCTCTCCTTTTCCCTCCCCCTTTGGCTCCCCCTTCCCCTTTCCCTGTTCTTCCCTCTTCTGCTTCCCCTTTCCTTCTTCCTCCCTCTTCTGCTCCTCCTTCCCCTTCTTCTCGCCTTCCCCCTTTCCCTTCTCCTCCTCCTTTCCCTCCCTCTCCCCTTCCCCCTTTGTCCCCTGTCCCCTTCCTCCCTTCTGTTCCCCCTTCCCCCTTTGCCCCCTGTCCCCTTCCTCCCTTCTGTTCCCCCTTCCCCTTTTAATAATAATAATAATAATAATAATAATGGCACTTGTTAAGCGCTTACTATGTGCAAAGCGCTGGGGGGATACAAAGTGATCAGGTTGTCCCACGCGCGGGGCTCACAGTCATCACCCATATCAAACATCCGTATCACAGCACCTCCGTATCAAACTAAAACCCCTCACCGTTGGCTTTAAAGCCCTCCGCCACCTCGCCCCCTCCGACCTCAGCTCGTTTCCCTTCTCATCCCCGTTTTACAGGTGAGGTAACAGAGGCTCTGAGAAGTGAAGTGACTTGCGCAAGGTCACACAGCAGACATGGAGCGGAGCCAGGATTCGAACCCACGACCTCTGACTCCAAAGCCCGGGCTCTTTCCACCGAGCCACGCTGCTTCTCGCCCTTTCCCCCCTCTCCGTCCCCCAGCACTCTGAGCTTAGTCTGGGTTGGGGGGTTGGTGGCAGAGATGGAGGAGAGACAGGGAATGAGGAAGGGGATGGGGGTGGAAGCACTCTGGCCTTGGCGGGTCTGTGGGTCAGTAGCCAACTAAGCGTTGGCGCTTAGCGGGGGCCCTGAGCTGGCACTGGGGGAGGCAACCCCGCAGCCCCAGCTGGGCCGGGGGAGGAGGTGGCGGGCGAGGAGCATGGGCTGCACCGGGCCTGGGCCCCAGCCAGAAACTGCCACCCACTCAGGACAGCTTCTGGGCCCGGTGCCATCCAACCGCCAGCCGGGCCCGGTGGGTTTGGGTGCGGGTGGTTTCGCCACCCTCCTGAGGGGCACCGCAGTCCGACATACCCACCCGGGCGCTTACTTGCCCACTTGCCCCATCTCCCGCGGCCACCAACCAACCCCACCGGAGGAGCAAGCGACAGGTTCGCCGCTGCCCTGGAAATTCCCCTCACCCCCCAACTCCAAAGGCAAGAGTCAGCCCAGAGAGTTCTGAGCCTTAGGTTGTAATAATAATAATGACGGCATTTGTTAAGCGCTTACTATGCACAAAGCACTGTTCTAAGCGCTGGGGCGGATACAAGGTGACGTGGGGCTCACAGATGAGGGAACTGAGGCCCAGAGAAGTGAAGCGACTTGCCCAAAGTCACACACCGGACAAGTGGCAGAGTCGGCATTTGAACCCATGACCTCTGGCTCCCAAGGCCGTGCTCTTTCCACTGCGCCACACCTTCATCCCGCATCCCGCATCTATTGGATCTATTGGATCGATATGCCCTCCCTCTGCCCATCCGCCAAGCTAGCTCTCTTCCTCCCTTCAAGGCCCTACTGAGAGCTCACCTCCTCCAGGAGGCCTTCCCAGACTGAGCCCCTTCCTTCCTCTCCCCCTCGTCCCCCTCTCCATCCCCCCATCTTACCTCCTTCCCTTCCCCACAGCACCTGTATATATGTATATATGTTTGTACCTATTTATTACTCATTTATTTATTTTACTTGTACATATCTATTCTATTTATTTTATTTTGTTAGTATGTTTGGTTTTGTCTCCCCCTTTTAGACTGTGAGCCCACTGTTGGGTAGGGACTGTCTCTCTATGTTGCCAATTTGTACTTCCCAAGCGCTTGGTACAGTGCTCTGCACACAGTAAGCGCTCAATAAATACGATTGATGATGATGATTGATTGATTGATTGAGCCCTCCTGGATCAGTGACAGCAGCGGGCTACCCCCGGGCCCGGGCTACAGGTTACCACTTGGGCCCTGGGCTACCACCTGGGCCCCGGACTACCCACCACCTGGGCCTCAGGCTACTATTTGGGCCCCGGGCTACAGACGACCCCCTGGTCCTGGGCTTTGGACTACCACTTGGGTTCCAGGCGACCGCCTGGGCCCTGGGCTACCACCTGATCCGCTGCCCAGATCACCTTTCTACAGAAACGTTCAGGGCACGTCGCCCCCCCTCTCAAATCTTCAGTGGTTGCCTACACACCCCCGTATCAAACTAAAACTCCTCACCGTTGGCTTTAAAGCCCTCCGCCACCTCGCCCCCTCCAACCTCAGCTTGTTTCTCTTCTACAATCCAGCCCGCTCACTTAGCTCTTCTAAGGCTAACCATCTCACTGGGCCTCCATCTCGCCTGTCTCGCCGGCCCACGTCCTGCCTCCAATCCGACAACGACTCTCCCCCTCTTCAAAGCCTCACTGAAGGCCCATCTCCTCCAAGAGGCTTTCCCAGCCTAAAACCCACTTTTCCTCATTTCCCACTCCCTTCTGCGTCGCCCTGACTTGCTCCCTTTGCTCTTCCTCCCCTTCCACCAAGCCCCACAGCACTTACGTCTATATCTGTAATTTTATTTCTTTGTATTGACATCTATCTCCCCCGCCTCTACGCTGTCAGCTCATGATGGATAGGGAATCATCATCATCATCAATCATATTTATTGAGTGCTTACTGTGTGCAGAGCACTGTACTAAGCGCTTGGGAAGTACAAATTGGCAACATAATGTCACTGCTTATTGTTGTATTGAACTTTCCCAAGTGTTTGGTACAGTGCTCTGCACACAGTGAGCGCTTAATAAATACGATAGATAAATAAATACGATTGGAAGAATGAATGAACCTGGGTCCCGGGCTACCACCTGGGCCCCTGACTACACAAGAAAGGCCGCTTTCCAGGGTCAGAAAGGGAAGCAGGGAGGTAGACTGGGCTGCTGAAAAGAGCCCCCCCAAGGCTCATAGCCCACCCAGGCCTCTGCACTGAGAGCAGACTGCTCCTCACCTTCAACCTTTCCATCCCCTGACCACCACCACCGGCCACCCCACCCCTCCCGGGCCCGTCTGCGCGGCCACTCGCCCCGGATCGATAGTTGCCGTAAGCTCAGCTCCCACAGGCTCAGCCCGCGCTGACCTACTTTCCGGCCCTCTGCAGAGTACACGCACGCAGGCACGCGCGCTCTCGCTCAAACGCCCCACTCCCTTCTCAACCGATGCCCCCTCCCACCTCCACGACTGCCTTTATCTCTGCCACCCCACCCACCCGCCCAAGTCCTGCTCTTCTCCTTAGCCAGAGCCCCCACGGATGATGGAAAACCCACACCCACAGATAAATCCGAGTCACCTCACTTTCATTCAGTCGTATTTCTTGAGCGCTTACTGTGTGCACAGCACTGTACTAACCGCTTGGGAAGTACAAATCGGCAACAGATAGAGACGGTCCCTACCCAACAACGGGCTCACTTCTCTGGGTCTCATCTGTAAAATGCGGATTAAGACTGTGGGACAGGGACTGTGGCCAACCTGATTAACTTGCATCTCCCCCAGCACACAGAACAGGGCTTGGCACACAGTAAACGCTTAACAAGGACCATTAAAATAAAAATTATGCCAAGCACTTGGGAGAATACAATATAACAGAGTTGTTAGACACGTTCCCTGCACCCAACAAACATACAATCGAGAGGGGTGGACAGAAATTAATATGAATTAGTAAATTATGGATATGTTTATAAATGCTGTGGGGCTGAAGGAGGGATGAATACCAAGTGCTCCCTGATTTTTCTCCACCCCCAGTTTCTCTTTCCTCCATAGCTAAACTCAGATCTAGAAGTGGAGAGCATCTGGATCTTTGTAGGAAAACAAGGACTGCGCTGAAACATTATTTCTAACGCTAAATTGTACCCAATTACATAGGAAATATACTATGTCCCTATGACATTTTTTATCCCTTGGTATTCTGGAACTATCTACACATGGAGCCTTTATAGTGGTCTGCTTTATTGCTCCCTCCTGAACATCAACCAGGCCTAAGAACTAAGGTCATAAAGAATAATTTGCCAGAATTCAGGCATCATCTAAAGAGTTTATCTATAGAGTGGACTCAGATTTTCCCCTTAAAATCAAACCAGTAACTGTGTTCAAGGACAGCCACGGCAACCTAGTCTGGATACTTTAATCTTTTCTCTCTGGCTGCCGACCCCGCAATCGAGTCCTGCCTCTGGCCCCTTCAAAGCCGACAGACCCCCACTCTCCCCACCTTTAAAGCCCTCCTAAAAATCACATCTCCTCCGAACGGCCGTCCCCGACTAAGCCCTCATTTTTCCTACTCATCTCCCCTTTGTGTCCCCTATGCGCCATTATCTGACCATTTTCGGCATTTCATATTCAGCCCTCGCCGCTCAGCCCCACAGCACATATGTTCACATATGGGAGGCCTACTGGATAGACCACAGGCCTGGGAATCAGAAGGTCATCATCATCATCATCATCAATCGTATTTATTGAGCGCTTACTATGTGCAGAACACTGTACTAAGCGCTTGGGAAGTACAAATTGGCTACATATAGAGACAGTCCCTACCCAACAGTGGGCTCACAGTCTAAAAGGGGGAGTCATGGGTTCTAATACCGGCTCCTCCCCTTAAGAATAATAATAATAATAATAATAATGGCATTTATTAAGCACTTACTATATGCACAGCACTGTTCTAAGCACTGGGGAGGTTACAAGGTGATCAGGTTGTCCCACGGGGGGCTCACAGTCTTCATCCCCATTTTACAGATGAGGTAACTGAGGCCCAGAGAAGTGAAGTGACTTGCCCAAAGTCACCCAGCTGACAATTGGCGGAGCCGGGATTCGAACCCACGAACTCCGACTCCAAAGCCCGGGCTCTTTCCACTGAGCCACGCTGCTTCCCCAGCCCCTTGTCTGCTGTGTGGCCTTGGGCGAGTCGCTTCACTTCTCTGGGCCTCAGTTCCCTCAGTTGTAAAATGGGGATTAAGGCTGTGAGCCCCATGTGGGACAACCCCAGCGCTTAGAACAGTGCCTGGCACATAATAAGCACTTAACAAATACCATCATTATTATTATATCCATAATTTATCTTAATGTCTGTCTCCCTCTCTAGACTATACACTCCTGCGGGTAGGGAATGTGTTTACCAACTCGACTGAATTACTCTCTTCCTAGCCCTTGACACAGTGCTCCGCGCACGGCAAGCATTCATTAAATACCACCGACTGAGCGAGTCTAAAATGGGAATTAAGCACCTCCTTTTTTTCCGCTTTAAACTGTGAGCCTCATGGGGAACAGGGACTGTGTCTCATCTTAATGTACTGTATCTACCCAAGTGCTTGCCCACAGTTAGTAAACACTTCACAAATACCACATTTTATTAATGTTGTCATTATTAATAGTATTGCTATTAACAATAATAACAATAATGCTAATAATCATTGAATTGCTTTCTTGTGTGTTCATCATTTATACTCATCTACCTCACGTAAGTTTGGCAACTTCTGGTCCTTTTTTAATTGTTAAGCGCTTACCACATGCCAGGCGCTATTAAACGCTGGGGTAAATTCGATAATCAGGTTGGACGCGGTCCATATTCCACACGGGGCTCACGGTCTTAATCCCCATTTTACAGAGGAGGTAACTGAGGGGCAGAGAAGTGAAGTGACTCGCCCAGGGTCACACAGCAGACAAGCGGTGGAGTGGGGATTAGAACAGAGGTCTTCTGATTTCCATTCGCCTGACGGGGTCTGTCTCGTGCACTAGGATTGTAAGCCCTTCAAGGGCAGGGATTTTTACTTTCATGGTTCTCGTACCTAGCCCGGTGCTCAACCCCTGGAAGGCACTCAGAAAATAAACGCTGTTGCTTCAGGGACGGCTTTTTTATGTGTGAAATTGAAAGGACTGGGCTGCTCTGCAGGGTGGAGAAATGCAGTGTGGCCTAGCGGGACCAGCCTGGGAGGCCGAAGACCTCGGTTCTAATCCTGGCTCTGCCACTCAATCAATCAATCAATCAATCAATCGTATTTATTGAGCGCTTACTGTGTGCAGAGCACTGGACTACGCGCTTGGGAAGTCCAAGTTGGCAACATCTAGAGACAGTCCCTACCCAACAGTGGGCTCACAGTCTAAAAGGGGGAGACGGAGAACAAAACCAAACATACTAACAAAATAAAATAGAATAGATATGTACAAGTAAAATAGAGAAATAAAGATGTACAGACATATATACAGGTGCTGTGGGGAAGGGAAGGAGGTAAGATGAGGGGGATGGAGGGGGGACGAGGGGGAAGGGGCTCAGTCTGGGAAGGCCTCCTGGAGGAGCACTCGTCCGCTGGGTGACCTTGGGCAAATCATTTCCCCTCACCCCACCCGCTGCTGCTGCTGTCTCAGCCCTCTGGTCCAGCCGAGCGGAGGGGATGGACGGGAGGGATGGGAGGAGGGGCGGGGAGGCGCAGTTTTCCCTTCTGTTTCCATGACGACCCATTTTGGCAGTGGCTAATTCCACGTGTGTCACCAGCCGTGGGCTGGAACAGGACGAGAAAGAGGAAAGTGAGGACTGGGGAGATGGGGGCGGGGGGCCGGTGGTTGCTTCCAGTGTTCAAAGCCTTTTCAGACCCCACCCGTCGGCATAGAGGGGGACACAGTCCGCTGAAGGTCAACCGTGGGGCCCTGGGGGGGCTTGGCCATCCCACCTTCCTTGGCAACCTGCCTGAGGATCTCAAAGCCCCTCCTCAGGACACAATCTCAGGGCATCCGGGATGGATGGCCGGAGAAATGCAGTCATTCCCCTCTCCTCTTTCCCCAGACTCCCCCTAACTCTGGGCTGGGTGGTCCTTGGGCCTGATTCAGGTAAGATGATGCTGCTGATCTGTTTTTGTCATGACATCTGAATCCTTCTTCAATCTTCAGCTTCAGTCGTATTTATTGAGCGCTTAACGGTATGCAAAGTCCTGTACTAAGCGCTTGGGAGGGTACAATATAGCAATAAGCAGGCACGTTCCCTGCCCACGAGGAGCTTACAGTCTAGAGGGGGAGACAGACATTCATAGAAACAAATAAAATGACGTATACGGACATAAATGTTGTGGTACGCGGAAGGTGGATGAATAAAGAAAGCAAGTCACGGTGACGCAGAAGGGAGAGGGAGAAGAGGAAAGGAGGAAAGGAGTCAGGGAAGTCCTCTTGGAGGAGATGTCTCAGTGAGCAAATTATAATAATAATAATAATGGTATTTATTAAGCGCTTACTATGTGCCAACTTGTGCTATGTTGCCAACTTGTACTTCCCAACCGCTTAGTACAGTGCTCTGCACACAGTAAGCGCTCAATAAATACGATTGATTGATTGATTGATTGATTGCCAAGCACTGTTCTAAGTGCTGGGGGAGATACAGGGTAATCAGGTTGCCCACGTGGGGCTCACAGTCTTAATCCCCATTTTACAGGTGAGGTAACTGAGGCCCAGAGAAGTGAAGTGACTTGCTCAAAATCACACAGCTGACAAGTAAGCGGAGCTGGGATTAGAACCCACGACCTCCGACTCCCAAGCCCGGGCTCTTTCCACTGAGCCACGCTGCTTCTAGCCCACACTCCTGGTCTGATAATAATAATAATGATGGCATTTAGTACGCACTTACTATGTGCAAAGCGCCGTTCTAAGCGCTGGGGAGGTTACAAGGTGATCAGGTTGTTCCACATGGGGCTCACAGCCTTCATCCCCATTTTCCAGATGAGGGAACTGAGGCCCAGAGAAGTGACGTGACTTGCCCAAAGTCACCCAGCTGACAAGAGGCGGAGGCGGGATTTGAACCCATGACCTCTGACTCCAAAGCCCGGGCTCTTTCCACTGAATCCTCACCGTTTCCTGACTGGCCTACTGTTACCAGCCTCCCCGCTGGTTTCCCTGCTTCCAGTCATTTGTTCGTTCAACCGCATTCATTAAGCGCTGACTGTGTGCAAAGCACTGTACTAAGCGCTTGCAAGGGTACAATATAACAACAAACAGACGCGTTCCCTGCCCGCAAAGAACTCACAGTCTAGAGTCTCCTCTGCATCCACCCACTCTGCGGGCAGCAGTGAGAATCATCTTCTTCACCTCTTGGCTTGGGAGGCAATATTACCTAGAAGAAAAAGAAAGGATCTGGGACCCAAGAGATCTGAGTTGGAGTTCCGGCCCCTGTCATAATAATAATAATAAATAATGATGGCATTTATTAAGCGCTTACTATGTGCAAAGCACTGTTCTAAGCGCTGGGGAGGTTACAAGACGATCAGGTTGTCCCACATGGGGCTCACAGTCTTAATCCCCATTTTGCAGATGAGGTAGCTGAGGCCCAGAGAAGTGAAGTGACTTGCCCAAGTCACACAGCTGACAATTGGCGGAGCCGGGATTTGAACCCATGACTTATGACTCCAAAGCCCGTGCTCTTCCCACTGAGCCACGCTGCTTCTCTGTTATGGCCTGCTGGGTGACCTCAGGCACGTCACAACCTCTCTGGGCCAATGTTTCCTTTGTTGTTGTTGTTGTTATTATTATTATGTTTGTTAACTGCTTACTATGTGTCCAAATTGGACAAGTCACTTCACTTCTTTGTGCCTCAATGACCTCATCTGTAGAATGGGGATGGAGACTGTGAGCCCCGCCTGGGACTGGGTCCAACCTGATTAGCTTGTATCTGCCCCAGCGCTTAGTACAGTGCCTGGCACATAGTAAGTGCTTAACAAACAGCATCATTATTGTTGTTATAATAATTGTCTAAACTGTGAGCCCGCTGTTGGGTAGGGACTGTCTCTATATGTTGCAAACTTGTACTTCCCAAGCGCTTAGTACAGTGCTCTGCTCACAGTAAGTGCTCAATAAATACGATTGAATGAATATATAATTATGTAATAATTACAGTTACAATTATTAATAATTATCATTGATAATAATGGCATTTATTAAGCACTATGTGCAACACCATCATTATTATTATTATCATTATATATTATTGCCCCATCCCCTCGCCTTACCTCCTTCCCCTCCCCACAGCCCCTGTATATATGTATATATGTTTGTACATATTTATTACTCTATTTATTTTACTTGTACATATTTATTCTATTTATTTTACTTGGTTAATATGTTTTGTTTTGTTGTCCGTCTCCCCCTTCTAGACTGTGAGCCCGCTGTTGGGTAGAGACCGTCTCTATATGTTGCCAATTTGTACTTCCCAAGCGCTTAGTACAGTTCTCTACTCACAGTAAGTGCTCAATAAATACGATTGAATGAATATATAATTATGTAATAATTGCAGTTACAATGATTAATAATTATCATTAATAATAATAATGACATTTATTAAGCACTTACTATGTGTAACACCATCATTATTATTATTGTTATCATTATATATTATTGCCCCATCCCCTCACCTTACCTCCTTCCCCTCCCCACAGCACCTGTATTGTATATATGTTTGTACATATTTATTACTCTATTTAGTTATTTATTTTACTTCTACATATTTATTCTATTTATTTTATTTGGTTTATATGTTTTGTTTTGTAGTCTGTCTCCCCCTTCTAGACTGTGAGCCCGCTGTTGAGTAGAGGCCGTCTCTATATGTTGCCAACTTGGACTTCCCAAGCGCTTAGTACAGTGCTCTACTCACAGTAAGTGCTCAATAAATACGATTGAATGAATATATAATTATGTAATAATTGCAGTTACAATTATTAATAATTATCATTAATAATAATAATGACATTTATTAAGCGCTTACTATGTGCAACACCATCATTATTATTATTGTTATCATTTATTATTGCCCCATTCCCTCGCCTTACCTCCTTCCCCTCCCCACAGCACCTGTATATATGTATATATGTTTGTGCGTATTTATTACTCTATTTATTTGTTTATTTTACTTGTACATATTTATTCTATTTATTTTATTTGGTTTATATGTTTTGTTTTGTTGTCTGTCTCCCCCTTCTAGACTGTGAGCCTGCTGTTGGGTAGGGACTGTCTCTATATGTTGAAAATTTGTACTTCCCAAGCGCTTAGTACAGTGCTCTGCTCACAGTAAGTGCTCAATAAATACGATTGAATGAATATATAATTATATAATAATTGCAGTTACAATTATTAATAATTATAATTAATAATAATAATGACCTTTATTAAGCGCTTACTATGTGCAACACCATCATTATTATTATTGTTATCATTATATATTATTGCCCCATCCCCTCGCCTTACCTCCTTCCCCTCCCCACAGCACCTGTATATATGTATATATGTATAAAAGGTTGTACATATTTATTACTCTATTTATTTATTTTTTTTACTTGTACATATTTATTCTATTTATTTTATTTGGTTTATATGTTTTGTTTTGTTGTCTGTCTCCCCCTTCTAGACTGTGAGCCCGCTGTTGGGTAGAGGTCATCATCATCATCATCAATCATATTTATTGAGTGCTTACTGTGTGTCTCTATATGTTGCAAACTTGTACTTCCCAAGTGCTTAGTACAGTGCTCTGCTCACAGTAACTGCTCAATAAATACGATTGAATGAATATATAATTATGTAAGAATTGCAGTTACAATTATTGATAATTATCATTAATAATAATGGCATTTATTAAGCACTTACTATGTGCAACATCATTATTATTATCATTATATATTATTGTCCCATCCCCCCGCCTTACCTCCTTCCCTTCCCCACAGCACCTGTATATATGTATATATGTTTGTACATATTTATCACTCTATTTATTTATTTATTTTACTTGTACATATTTATTCTATTTATTTTATTTGGTTTATATGTTTTGTTTTGTTGTCTGTCTCCCCCTTCTAGACTGTGAGCCCGCTGTTGGATAGAGATCGTCTCTTTATGTTGCCAACTTGTACTTCCCAAGCGCTTCGTACAGTGCTCTGCTCACAGTAAGCGCTCAATAAATACGATTTAATGAACCCCCCCTTATCTCCTTCCCCTCCCCACAGCACCTGTATATACGTATATATGTTTGTACGTATTTATTACTCTATTTTATTTGTACATATTTATTCTATTTATTTTATTTTGTTAATATGTTTTGTTTTGTTGTCTGTCTCCCCCTAATAGACTGTGAGCCCGCTGTTGGGTAGGGACCGTCTCTAGATGTTCCCAACTTGGACTTCCCAAGCGCTTAGTACAGTGCTCTGCACACAGAAAGCGCTCAATACGATTGAATGAATGAATTTATTAAGCACTTACTATGTGCAAAGCACTGTTCTAAGCCCTGGATAATGATGGCATTTATTAAGCTCTTACTATGTGCAAAGCACTGTTCTAAGCGCCGGGGAGGTTACAAAGTGATCAGGTTGTCCCACGGGGGAGCTCACGGTCTTCATCCCCATTTTCCAGATGAGGGAACTGAGGCCCAGAGAAGTGAAGTGACTTGCCCAAAGTCACACACAGCTGACATTTATGCAGGGGCCCACCCCCTTCCCAGCCCAGGGCCTGCCCCAGCCCACTCCCCTCTAGACTGTGAGCTCGTGGTGGGCAGGAGTGTGTCTGTTGGTTGTTCTGGGGTACAGTGCTCTGCACACAGTAAGCGCTCAATAAATAATAATAATGGCATTTATTAAGCGCTTACTATGTGCAAATACGATTGATTGATTGGTGTACTCTCCCAAGCGCTTAGTACAGTGCTCTGCACACAGTAAGCGCTCAATAAATACGATTGATTGATTGATTGATTGGTGTACTCTCCCAAGCGCTTAGTACAGTGCTCTGCAAACAGTAAGCGCTCAATAAATGACTGAAGGGGAGCCGAGCGTTGGCTGCCCCCTGGTGGCTGGAGCCGGTGCTGATTGGGAGGCAGAAGAGTTCATTCATTCATTCATTCATTCATTCATTCATTCATTCATTCAATCGTATTTATTGAGTGCTTACTGTGTGCAGAGCACTGTACTAAGTGCTTGGGAAGTCCAAGTTGGCAACGTATAGAGACGGTCCCTACCCAACAGTGGGCTCACAGTCTAGAAGTCTCACATATTTATGACATCTATGACATCTATGACATTTATGACATATTTATGACATCACAGTCTCACATATTTATTACTCTATTTATTTATTTATTTATTTATTTTACTTGTACATTTCTATCCTATTTATTTTATTTTGTTGGTATGTTTGGTTCTGTTCTCTGTCTCCCCCTTTTAGACTGTGAGCCCGCTGTTGGGTAGGGACTGTCTCTATGTGTTGCCAATTTGTACTTCCCAAGCGCTTAGTACAGTGCTCTGCACATAGTAAGCGCTCAATAAATACGATTGATTGATTGATTGATTAGAAGGGGGAGGCAGAGAACAAAACAAAACATATTAACAAAATAAAATAAATACAATAAATATGTACAAATAAAATAGAGTAATAAATCCGTACAAACATCTATACATCTATACAGGTGCTGTGGGGAGGGGAAGGAGGCAAGGCGAGGGGAATGGGGAGGAGGGGGAGAGGAAGGAGGGGGCTCAGCGTGGGAAGGCCTCCTGGAGGAGGTGAGCTCTCAGTAGGGCTTTGAAGGGAGGAAGAGCGGGGGAGGGTTGGGGGGGGATGGGGGATCTCAAAGCGCTCCATCGACGCCCTGGCAGCCGGATGGAGGGGGAGAGTCCTGCACGAGAGATTCCCACCTGGTTGGGGGCGAGGGGACATAGGAGGGGGCGTCCAGACTACAGGGGTGACCAGGCCCCGCTCCCTGCTCACCTCTGCCCAGGGTTTCTGAAACATGTGCGATGGGCCCAGAGGAAGGGGAGGTGGAGAGAAGGGGGTGTCCCCTTGGTAGGGGGCTGTGTGGGGGGCGTGGATCTCTCTACCTCCCTCCCCCTGACTGTGAGGGGTCCCTCAAGGTTCACTTTTGGGTCCCCTTCTCTTCTCCATCTACACCCACTCCCTTGGAGAACTCATTCATTCATTCATTCAATCGTATTTATTGAGCGCTTACTGTGTGCAGAGCACTGGACTAAGCGCCTCCTTCGCTCCCATGGCTTCAACTACGGTCTCTAGGCAGACGATTCCCAAATCCGCATCTCCAGCCCTGATCTCTCTCCCTCTCTGCAGTCTCGCATTTCCTCCTGCCTTCAAGACATCTCTGCTTGGACGTCTTCCTGTCACCTCAAATTGAACGTGTCCCAAACAGAGCTCCTTCTCTTCCCACCCAAACCCTGTCCTTTCCCTGACTTTCCCATCAACCTTCCCGTCTCACGAGCTCGTAACTTTGGCGTTATCCTTGACTCCTCTTTCTCATTCAACCCACATAGTCAATCTGTCACCAAATCCTGTCGGTCCCACCTTCACAACGTCGCTAAAATCCACCCTTTCCTCTCCATCCAAACCGCCACCACATTAATACAACCGCTCATCCTCTCCCGCATCAGCCTCCTTGCTGTCCTCCCAACCTCCTGCCTCTCCCCACTCCAGTCATTCATTCAACCGTATTTACTGAGCACTTACTGTGTGCAGAGCACTGTACTAAGCGCTTGGGAAGTCCAAGTTGGCAACATGCAGAGACGGTCTCTACCCAACAGCAGGCTCACGGCCTAGAAGGGGGAGACAGACAACAAAATAAAACATATTAACAAAATAAAATAAATAGAAAAAATATGTACAAGTAAAATAGAGTAATAAATATGTACAAACATATATATATATATGTATATATACATACTCTCCCCCTCGTCCCCCTCTCCATCCCCCCATCTTACCTCCTTCCCTTCCCCACAGCACCCGTAGGTATGTATATGTTTGTACATATTTATTAATCTATTTATTTATTTTACTTGTACATATCTATTCCATTTATTTTATTTTGTCAGTATGTTTGGTTTTGTTCTCTGTCTCTCCCTTTTAGACTGTGAGCCCACTGTTGGATAGGGCCTGTCTCTATATGTTGCCAATTTGTACTTCCCAAGCGCTTAGTACAGTGCTCTGCACATAGTAAGCGCTCAATAAATACGATTGATGATGAGATATAGATATATATATATATGTATATATATATATATATATATATATATATATATATACAGGTACTGTGGGGAGGGGAAGGAGAAGCAGCGTGGCTCAGTGGAAAGAGCACGGGTTTGGGAGTCAGAGGTTATGGGTTCAAATCCCAGCTCTGCCAATTGTCAGCTGGGTGACTTTGGGCAAGTCACTTAACTTCTCTGTGCCTCAGTTCCCTCATCTGTAAAAGGGGGATGAAGACTGTGAGACCCTCGTGGGACAACCTGATCACCTTGTAACCTCCCCAGCGCTTAGAACAGTGCTTTGCACATAGTAAGCGCTTAATAAATGCCATTATTATTATTATTCTCTGGGGCTCAGTTCCCTCATTTGTCAAATGGGGATGAAGACTGTGAGCCCCAAGTGGGACAACCCCATCACCTTGTAACCTCCCCAGCTCTTAGAACGGTGCTTTGCACATAGTAAGCACTTAACAAATGCCATCATCATCATTATTATTATTACAAGGTAATCAGGTTGTCCCACGTAGGGCTCACTGAGGCCCAGAGAAGTTAAGTGACTCGGCCAAAGTCACACAGCTGACGAGTGGCGGAGCCAGGATTAGAACCCATGACCTCTGACTCCCAAGCCCGGGCTCTTTCCACTGAGCCACGATGCTTCCTCTAAGTCCCAGGCCTGTGCTCTATTCACTACACCATGGGGGGAGGCAGACAGTGATAAACAGGGGGACCCAACCCTCATCCTGGACACTCAATACACCCCCAGATCCCCAACCGCTATCAAGTGTACCCAGATACTCACCTAATTACACAAACAGGAGGCTGGGAGTCAGAAGGACCTGGGTTCGAATCCCTCTCCACCACTTGCCTGCTGTGTGATCGTGGGCAAATGTGTGCCCAAGGTGTGCTTCAGTTCCCTCACTTGTAAAATGGGAATTGATAAAAATAATAATAATAATATTAATAAATGTATTTATTTTACTTGTACATATCTAATCTATTTTATTTTGTTAATATGTTTTGTTTTGTTCTCTGTCTCCCCCTTCTAATAATAATAATAATGTTGGTATTTGTTAAGCGCTTACTATGTGCCAAGCACAGCTCTAAGCACTGGGGTAGATACAAGGTAATCAAATTGTCCCACATGGGGATTACAGTCTTCATCCCCATTTTCCAGATGAGGGAACTGAGGCCCAGAGAAGTGAAGTGACTTGCCCAAGGTCCCACAGCAGACATGTGGTGTAGCTGGGATTCGAACCCATGACCTCGGACTCCAAAGCCCGGGCTCTTTCCACTGAGCCACGCTGCTTCTAGACTGTGAGCCCACTGTTGGGTAGGGAACGTCTCTATGTGTTGCCAACTTGTACTTCCCAAGCGCTTAGTACAGTGCTCTGCACACAGTAAGTGCTCAATAAATACAATTGATTGATTGATTAATAATGGTGGTATTTGTTAAGTGCTTACTATGTGTGAAGCACTGTTCTAAGCGCTCGGGGGGGCGGGGGATACCAGGTGATCAGGTTGTCCCCCATGGGGCTGACAGTCTTAATCCCCATTTTACAGATGAGGTAACTGAGGCCCAGAGAAGTTAAGTGACTTGCCCAAGGTCACACAGACGATGAGCCCTATGTGATGCAGGGACTGTGTCCAACCCAATTACCTTGTATCTACCCCAGCGCTTAGTACAGTGCCTGGTACATAGTAAACACTTAACAAACCAAAACAAGTGGACATCAATACCATCAAAATAGATAAATAGAATTATAGCTATAGACACGTCGTTAATAGAATAGAGTAATAAGTGTAAAAAAATAACAAATACCTGTATTATTCACTGGGCCCTTCAGTTCAGACGGTCTCAATTGGAGCTAGCTCTCTTCCTCCCTTCAAAGCCCTACAGAGAAGCAGCGTGGCTCAGTGGAAAGAGCCCGGGCTTTGGAGTCAGAGGTCATGGGTTCGAATCCCGGCTCCCCCACATATCTGCTGTGTGACCTTGGGCAAGTCTCTTCACTTCTCTGAGCCTTAGTTACCTCATCTGGAAAATGGGGATTAAGACTGTGAGCCCCCCGTGGGACAACCTGATCACCTTGTATTCCCCCCAGCGCTTAGAACAGTGCTCTGCACACAGTAAGTGCTTAACAAATGCCATCATTATTATTATTATTATTATTACTGAGAGCTCACCTCCTCCAGGAGGCCTTCCCACACTGAGCCCCCTCCTTCCTCTCCCCCTCCTCCCCCTCTCCATCCCTCCCGCCTTACCTCCTTCCCTTCCCCACAGCACCTGTATCTATGTCTATATGTTTGTACGGATTTATTACTCTATTTATTTATTTATTTTACTTTTTACATTTTTATTTTACTTATTTTATTTTGTTAATATGTTTGGTTTTGCTCTCCGTCTCCCCCTTCTAGACTGTGAGCCCACTGGTGGGTAGGGACCATCTCTAGATGTTGCCAACTTGGACTTCCCAAGCACTTAGTCCAGTGCTCTGCATGTAGTAAGCGCTCAATAAATATGATTGACTGATCGATTGATGGGAGGTGTCAAGGGCGTCGGGGAGGGAGGGTGGACGAGGGGAAACTGCTCTCATGTTTTTTCCAGTGCTTAGAACAGTGCTTTGCACATAGTAAGCACTTAATACCAAATTCCCCTCCTGCCCCTCCCCACCCCCCCGCCTTACCTCCTTCCCCTCCCCACACCACCTGTATAGATGTATATATGTTTGTACGGATTTATTACTCTATTTTATTTGTACCTATTTATTCTATTTATTTTATTTTGTTAATATGTTTTGCTTTGTTGTCTGTCTCCCTCTTCTAGACTGTGAGCCCGCTGTTGGGTAGGGACCGTCTCTAGATGTTGCCAAATTGTACTTCCCAAGCGCTTAGTACAGTGCACTACACACAGTAAGCGCTCAATAAATACGATTGAATGAATGAATGAATAAATACGATTGAATGAATGAACAAATAATAATAATAATAATGATGACATTTGTTAAGCGCTTACTATGTACAAAGCACTGTTCTAAGCGCTGGGGGGATACAATGTGATCAAGTTGACCCACGTGGGGCTTACAGTCTTAATCCCCATTTTTACAGATGAGGTAACAGGCTCAGAGAAGTTAAGTGACTTGCCCAAGGTCACACAGCAGACTTGTGGTGGAGCCATAATTGTGACTATGTCCAAAACAGGGCTCCTTATCTTCCCACTCAAACCCTCCTCCCGACTTTCTCATTGCCGTCGACGGCACCACCATGCTTCCCGTCTCACACACCCGTAGCCTTGGCATTATCCTTGACTCTGCTCTGCACACAGTAAGCGCTCAATAAATACGATTGATTGATTGATTGATTGATTGACTCTCTTTCAACCCACATATTCAATCCGTCACTAAATCCTTCGGTCCCACCTTCACAACATCGCTAAAATCCGCTCTCCCTTCTCCATCCAAACTGTTCCCACACTAATACACTAATACTAATCTTTTAGACTGTGAGCCCACTGTTGGGTAGGGACCGTCTCTATATGTTGCCAACTTGTACTTCCCAAGCGCTTAGTATAGCGCTCTGCACACAGTAAGCGCTCAATAAATACGATTGATTGATTAATACAATCACTCATCCTATCCCGCCTGGATTACTGCATCAGCCTCCTTGCTGACTTCCAAGCCTCCTTTCTCTTCCCACTCCAGTCCACACTTCACTCCATTGCCCGGATTATTTTTCTACAAAAGCGTTCAGGGCATGTCACCCCACTCCTCAAAACACTCCAGCGGTTGCCCATCCACCGCCGTGTCAAACGAGAACTCCTCACCATTGGCTTTTATTTTATTTTGTTAATATGTTTGGTTTTGTTGTCTGTCTCCCCCTTCTAGACTGTGAGCCCACTGTTGGGTAGGGACTGTCTCTATATGTCCCGTGAGGGAACTGAGGCACGGAGAAGTGAAGTTCTGATGACTTTGACACCTGTCTACACGTTTTGTTTTCTTGTCTGTCTCCCCCTCCTAGACTGTGAGCCCGATGTTGAGTAGGGAGTTGAGTATGTTGCCGACTTGTATTTCCCAAGCGCTTAGTACGGCGCTGTGTACACAGTAAGCGCTCAATAAATACGATTGAATGAATGAATTACTCTTGTAATTACTTGTACATATTTACTCTATTTTATTTTGTTAATATTCCGATCTCCCCCTTCCAGACTGTGAGCCCGCTGTTGGGTAGGGGACCGTCTCTATTTGTTGCCGACTTGGACTTCCCAAGCGCTTAGTACAGTGCTCTACACACAGTGAGCGCTCACTATACGATTGAATGAATGAATGTCGCTGCTTATTGTTGTATTGTACTTTCCCAAGCGCTTAGTACAGTGCTCTGCGCACCGTAGGTGCTCAATAAATATGACTGAATGAATGAATGTCACTTATTATTGTTGTATTGTACTTTCCCAAGCGCTTAGTACTGTATTCTGCACACCGTAGGTGCACAATAAATATGAATTTAGGAGAAGCAGCGTGGCTCACTGGAAAGAGCCCGGGCTTTGGAGTCAGAGGTCATGGGTTCAAATCCCAGCTCCGCCAACTGTCAGCTGTGTGACTTTGGGCAAGTCACTTAACTTCTCTGCACCTCAGTTACCTCATCTGTAAAATGGGGATTGACTGTGAGCCCCCTGTGGGACAACCTGATCACCTCGTAACCTCCCCAGTGCTTAGAACAGTGCTTTGCACATAGTAAGCGCTTAATAAATTCTATTATTACTATTATGAATGAATGAGACGTACCTTCAGTAACGCTTTAATAGAAAAGCAACATGGCTCAGTGGAAAGAGCGCAGGCTTTGGAGTCAGGGGTCATGGGTTCGAATCCTGACTCTGCCAACTGTCAGCTGTGTGACTTTGAGCAAGTCACGTAACTTCTCTGTGCCTCAGTTACCTCATCTGGAAAATGGGGATTGACTGTGAGCCCCACATGGGACAAACTGATCACCGTGTATCCCCCCAGCGCCTAGAACAGTGCTTTGCACGTAGTAAGAGCTTAACAAGTACCATCATTATTATTATTATTATTATTATTTAAAGGAGGGGGAGCAAAGGCCTGTGGGATATGACATGACATGACAGTTCTCTCTCCCCTCTCCACCCCCCCCCAGGCCAAGGGTGACACGCATGCGCACGCACGGGGGCGGGACCTCACTGAGGCCTCAAAGCCCCGGGACCAATGGGAAGCGTGGAGGCGCCGGAAAGTGGCGGGCTGGGGGCCGCGTGACGAGTGCGCATGCGCCTAGCCACGCTCGTGATTGGTAACTGGGGCCCAGCGTGTGACGTCAGCGGAGGACGTACGGAGCCGTTCCGTTTCCAGGACGACGGCGTCGCCCTCTCTTGTCCCCGGCCCTGGAAATTCATTCATTCAGTTATTCATTCATTCGTTCGTTCGTTCATTCCATTCCACAAAACAAAACATATTAACAAAATAAAATAAATTGAATAAATATGTACAAAGAAAACAAATAAATAGAGTAATAAATACGTACAAACATTCATTCATTCATTCGTATTTATTGATGATTTACTGTGCACAGGACACTGTACTGAACGACTCCGCCAACTGTCAGCTGTGTGACTGGGCAAGTCACTTAACTTCTCTCTGCCTCAGTTCCCTCATCTGTAAAATGGGGGTGAAGACTGTGAGCCCCCCGTGGGGCAACCTGATCACCTTGTAACCTCCCCAGCGCTTAGAACAGTGCTTTGCACATAGTAAATGCTTAACAAATACCACCATTATTATTATTATTACTCTAGAATAGTGGGCCCCAAAGCACCAAGCTTGACCCCCTCCCCCTGCTGTGCTGCATCCTCCCCTAATCAATCAATCGTATTTATTGAGCTCTCACTGTATGCAGAGCACTGTACTAAGCGCTTGGGAATCAATCAATCGTATTTATTGAGCGCTTATTGTGTGCAGAGCACTGTACTAAGCGCTTGGGAAGTCCAAGTTGGCAACAGATGGAGACGGTCCCTACCCAACAGCGGGCTCACAGTCTAGAAGGGGGATACAGACGACAAAACAAAACATATTAACAAAATAAAATAAATAGAATAAATATGTACAAATAAAATAAATAGAGTAACAAATACGTACAAACATTCATTCATTCATTCGTATTTATTGATGATTTACTGTGTGCAGAACACTGTACTAAACGATTAGGAGAGTACTCTAGAATTAGTGGGCCCCAAAGCGTCAAGCTTGACCTCTCCCCCTGCTGTGCTGCATCCTCCCCTAATCAATCAATCGTATTTATTGAGCTCTTACTGTGTGCAGAGCACTGTACTAAGCACTTGGGAATCAATCAATCAATCGTATTTATTGAGTGCTTACTGTGTGCAGAGCACTGGACTAAGCGCTTGGGAAGTCCAAGTTGGCAACAGATAGAGACGGTCCCTACACAACAGCGGGCTCACAGTCTAGAAGGGGGAGACAGATGACAAAACAAAACATATTAACAAAATAAAATAAATAGAATAAATATGTACAAATAAAATAGAGTAATAAATACGTACAAACATTCATTCATTCATTCGTATTTATTGATGATTTACTGTGCGCAGAACACTGTACTAAATGATTAGGAGAGTACTCTAGAATTAGTGGACCCCAAAGCGTCAAGCCTGACCTCTCCCCCTGCTGTGCTGCATCCTCCCCTCATAATAATAATGGTATTTATTAAGCACTTACTATGTGCAAAGCACTGTTCTAAGCGCTGGAACTACTGCTGGATAAAGGGGTTGGGGTTTTGCCCCCCCTCCCCATCTCCCACCTTCTATTCATTCATTCAATCGTATTTATTGAGCGCTTACTGGGTGCAGAGCACTGTACTAAGCGCTTGGGAAGTACAAGTTGGCAACATCTAGAGACGGTCCCTACCCAACAGCGGGCTCACAGTCTAGAAGTCCCCTAAATGCAGAGAAGCAGCATGGCTCAGAGGAAAGAGCATGGGCTTTGGAGTCAGAGGTCATGGGTTCAAATCCCGACTCAGCCAATTGTCAGCTGTGTGACTTTGGGCACGTCACTTCACTTCTCGGTGCCTCAGTTACCTCCTCTGTCAAACGGGGATTAAGACTGTGAACCCCCCGTGGGACAACCCCATCACCTTGTAACCTCCCCAGCGCTTAGAACAGTGCTTTGCACATAGTAAGCGCTTAATAAATGCCATCATTATTATTATTATTACTGAGCTCACCTCCTCCAGGAGGCCTTCCTAGACTGAACCCCGTCCTTTTCCTCTGCTCCTCCTCCCCATCACCCCCTCTCCCTCCCTCTGCCCTTCCCCTTCCCCTTCCCACAGCGATTGTGTGTATTTGTATATATTGATTACTCTATTTTATTAATGATGTGTATATAGCTATAATTCTATTTATCTATTCTGATGGTATTGACACCTGTCTACTCGTTTCGTTTTGTTGTCTGTCTCCCCCTTCTAGACTGTGAGCCCGTTGTTGGGTAGGGACCGTCTCGATCTGTCGCCGATTTGTACTTCCCAAATGCTTAGTACAGTGCCCTGCACACAGTAAGCGCTCAATAAATACGATTGAATGAATGAATCTGTGCCTCAGTTTCCTTATCTATAAAATGGAGGTTAAATACTTCTTCTCCCTCTTAAGACTGTGAGCCCCACGAGGGAAAAGGACTGTGTCCATTCTGATTATCTTGTATCTAGTCCTGTGCTTGGGATGTAGGGAGTGCCTAATAAATACCATTATTAATCAATCAATCAATCATATTTATTGAGAGCTTACTGTGTGCAGAGCACTGTACTAAGCGCTTGGGAAGTACAAGATGGCAACATATAAAGTCCCTACCCAACAGTGGGCTCACAGTCTAAAAACAGTGGGCTCACAGTCTAAAGTGGGCTCACAGTCTAAAACTATTATTTTTATAACTATATTCTTATAAAACTAAAACTATTATTAGTAATAATAATAAAAATCATTACAGTTTTTGTTAAGTGCTTACTATGTGCCAAATACTGGACTAAGCACTGGCATAGAAACAAGATAATCAGATCCCATATGAGGAGCACAGTCTTAAGTAGGAAGGTGAAAGGGTTTTAAATCCCCATTTTACAGTTGAGGGAACTGAAGCACCGAGAAGTTAAGTGACTTAACCAAGGTCACACAGCAGTCAAGTGGCAGAGCTGCGATTAGAACCCAGGTCCTTTGACTCTCAGGCCTGTGCTCTTCCCACTCGGCCATGCTGCTTCTCTAGTATATATACTAGTAGAATTAGACATATCAACATATACCTAAAGGTTAAGAATGGCTGGTGGCTTGCCACAAGTTTAGAAAGGGGAAATTAAGGAAAGCTTCCTAGAAGAGGTGGGCTTTCCGGAGGGCTTTCAAGATAAGGAGAGCCATCGTCTGGCTGCGCTGAAAAAAGAGGGGGTTTCATGCAGGGGGTAAGGTCTGAGAGTAGAGAGGAAGGCACAGGAAGAAGGTGAGCAAAGAGTGCAAACTGGGAATTAAGGGGTGAAAAAAGCTGTTAGGCACAATGGTGAAGGCTGGAGAGCTTTGAACACGGTGGTAAGGAGTTTCTCCTTGATGTGGAAAGAAACGGGTAACCCCTGCAGGTTTTTGAGGAAAAGAGACCTGTGCAGAGAGACATTTCAAGAACCGTACCTTGTTCTCGCCTGTCCCGCCATCGACCCCCGGCCCACGTCCTCCCCCGGGCCTGGAATGCCCTCCCTCTGCCCATCCGCCAAGCTCGCTCTCTTCCTCCCTTCAAGGCCCTGCTGAGAGCTCACCTCCTCCAGGAGGCCTTCCCAGACTGAGCCCCTTCCTTCCTCTCCCCCTCGTCCCCCTCTCCATCCCCCCATCTTACCTCCTTCCCTTCCCCACAGCACCTGTATATATGTATATATGTTTGTACATATTTATTACTCTATTTATTTATTTATTTTACTTGTACATATCTATTCTATTTATTTTATTTTGTTAGTATATTTGGTTTTGTTCTCTGTCTCCCCCTTTTAGACTGTGAGCCCACTGTTGGGTAGGGACTGTCTCTATATGTTGCCAATTTGTACTTCCCAAGCGCTTAGTACAGTGCTCTGCACACAGTAAGCGCTCAATAAATACGATTGATGATGATGATGATGAAGAGGTTTCAGGCTGCAGTCTGACCAGCGCATGACAGCAATCAATCAAAAAGGCCGGCAAAATGCCAGGTTCTTCAGGAAAGGGCTAGAAAACCAAACGCGAGCCATAAATACACCACTTTCTAAAACCCAATCCACCCACACTGGGATCATCTGGGGCAGTTTTTTCATTATTTTATGGTAGTTATTTAGCACTTAGTAAGTGTCAATAGAGCGCTGGGAAGAGAGAAGAAGCGTGGCTCAGTGGAAAGAGCCCGGGCTTTGGAGTCAGAGGTCATGGGTTCAAATTCCAGCTTTGCCAACTGTCAGCTGTGTGACTTTGGGCAAGTCACTTCACTTCTCTGTGCCTCAGTTACCTCATCTGCAAAATGGGGATTAAGACTGTGAGCCCCCCGTGGGACAACCTGATCACCTTGTAACCTCCCCAGAACTTACAACATTTGCACACAGTAAGCGCTTAATAAATGCCATTATTATTATTATTACAATATAACAGAGTCGGTGACAAGTTCCCTGCCCACAGTGAGCTGACGCTGGAATGGGGGAGACAGACATCAAAATACTGACACGTAGAATTGTACATTCCAAGCGCTTAGTACAGTGCTCTGCACACAGGAAGCGCCCAATTAATATGATTGAGTGAATGAATGAAGGAATGACACGTAGACTGGTCCAAATAAATCACTGAGTGTTCAAACTGATTAGATGTGGGCGTCAGACGTTAATGCAGCTCAGGATTTCCTGTGGGCTAGTACCTTCTCTCTCCCTCTCTCTCTCTCTCTTTCTCTCCCTCCCTGAAGGCCAGCCACATTTTCCAAGGAAAATTCACTCCTTTCAGATGTTCATCCCGGTCGCCGGGGTCCCGTGGGCCGTAAGACTCCATGGACCCAGCTCACAGCCACGATGACCCAGCAGACATGGAAAAGCCCGTCAGTCGGGAAATTCTCCATCGCTTCTGTAATTGCACGAGTGAAGTCATTTCCTCTGTCATCTGGAAAAGCGCCCATCTCGGGAGTCCTAGCTGAGGCATTGGAAGATTTTATTTATAAACTGTTCTGGCTGCTGGGGGAAGAAGCGTGGCCTAGTGGAAAGAGCACAGCCCTGGGACTCAGAGGTCCTGGGTTCTAATTCTAGCTCCACCGCGTACCTGTTGTATAATCTTGGGCACGTCACTTCACTTCTCTGGGCCTCAGTTCCCTCATCTGTGAAATGGAGATTAAGACTGCAAGCCGTATGTGGGACAGGGACTATGTCCAACCTGGTATCTACCCCGGCGTTTAGTACGCTGCCTGGCACATAGTAAGTACTTAACAAATACCATTATCATTATTATTGTCACACAGCAAACGAGTGGCATTAGAACTAATACCGCAGTTATTACTATTTTTGTTCTCTGTGCCTCAGTTCCCTCCTTCTGAAAATTGGGGTCAGTCAACCGATTGCATTTATTGAGCACTTACTGTGTGCACAGCACTGTACTAAGATCTCGGGAGAGTACAAGAGAACAATAAATAGAAACAAGAGACATTTGTGGGGGTGTCTATCCAGTGACTGCTCATTTTTCCTTCTGGGGTCCCTGGAGACCCTGCTCCTCAATGCAGCCAACTGACCCAAGAGCCGTCGGAGGGGCCTTTCCCCGGATGCAACTTCAAATTCCGGGCCATCCTGGGCCGCTTTGATCCCAGGATTTCAGCAGATCCAATCAACCCCGGCCCGTCTCAGAAAGCTCTCGGGCCTTTGGAAAAACGCCTTTGAAGACAGAAACAAGTTGGAGGCTAAAATTAATCCACGAATCTTTCTTCTCAGCCTGGTGCTTGCGTACTCAAAAGATCTCCCCTTCCTGGCCAAAGTACACCCTCCTCGCCAGCCCCAACGTGTGGAGGCGGTGGCAGGGCCTCTTTTTAAAAATCTTTTATTTATTTATTGCGGTATTTGTTAAGCGCTTAGTGCCGGGCACTGTACTAAGTGCTGGGGTCGATCCAGGCAAATCAGGCTGGACACAATCTAAATTAATCTGGGTTCTATGCTGGCGGGGGGCTGTGAATTAATTTCATTAGACTGTAAACTCCTCAAGGGTAGGAATCAAATAACAATAATAACTGTGGTATTCCGTTAAGCGCTTACTATGTGCCCAGCCCTGTATTCATTCGTTCATTCATTCACAAGTATTTATTAAGAGCTTACTGTGTGCAAAGCACTGTACTAAGGGCTTGGGAGAGGACAATATAATAATAAACAGTCATGTTCTTACTACAAATAAGAACACTAATATTTGTATTTAATAATGATGGTATTTGTTGGAACACAGCACTGTTCTAAGCGCTGGGGGGATACAAGGTGATCAGGTTGTCCCACGTGGGGCTCACAATCTTAATCCCCATTTTACAGACGAGGTAACTGAGGCACCGAGAAGTTAAGTGAGTTGCCCAAAGTCACACAGCCAACAAGTGGCAGAGCCAGGATTAGAACCCATGACCTCTGACTCCATTTGTTAAGCGTTTACTGTGTGCCAGGCACTGTACTGAGAGCTGGGGTAGATATAAGCAAATCGGGTTGGACCTAGCCCCTTTTCCATGTGGGGCTCACAGTCTCGATTCCCATTTTACAAATGAAGTAGCTGAAGCCCAGAGAAGTGAAGTGATTTGCCCCAGGTCACACAGCAGATGAGTGGCGGAGCCGGAATTAGAACCCATGACCTGCTGGTAGACCTTATATCTACCCCAGTACTTAGAACAGTGCTTGGCACATAGTAAGCACTTAATAATAATAATGATGATGTCATTTATTAAGGGCTTACTATGTGCCAAGCACTGCCATAATTATTATTATTACACGAATACTCATATATTTGAGTACATCTGTTGTAGCTGTGGATGTTGTGCCTGTGATTGCACATTACGGTGTATACGTATGGAGTACATGCGTGTGAGTGAACACGTGCACACATGTTATTGTATATAAATGGGTGTGTCTCCGTGGGCACATGTGATAGAGTGGACATGTATAAGAATGTAAATTCATGCATGTTAGTATGCACATGGGAGTGTGCGCCCTGAATCTGCACCAGGATTCAGATATTCAGGAGAGAGAAGCTGAAGGGAAATAGAGGACACATAATAATAATAATGATATTAATAATAATAGTATTTGTTCATTCATTCAATTGTATTTATTGAGTGCTTACTGTGTGCAGAGCACTGTACTAAGCGCTTGGGAAGTACAAATTGGCAACATATAGAGACGGTCCCTACCCAACAGTGGGCTCACAGTCTAGAAGGCGGGGACAGAGAACAAAACAGAACATATTAACAAAATAAAATAGAATAAACATGTACAAATAATAATGTCAGGCCCCGTATTAAGCACTGGGGTGGATACAAGCAAATCAGGTTGTCCCATGTGGAGCTCACAGTCTTAATTCCCATTTTACAGCTGAGGTAACCAAGGCCCAGAGGAGAATAAGAATAATAATAATGATGGTATTTATTAAGTACTTACTGGCCAGACACCATACTAAGCGCTGAGGCATTGTACTAAGCTCTAAATAATAATGATGGCATTTGTTAAGTGCTTATTACGTGCCCAGCACTGTTCTAAGTTCTGGGGTAGATACAGGGTAATCAGGTTGTCCCACGTGGGGCTCACAGTCTTAATCCTCATTTTACAGATGAGGGAACTGAGGCCCAGAGAAGTGAAGTGACTTGCCCGAGGCCACCCAGCAGGCAAGTGGCGGAGTCAGAATTAGAATCCAGGTCCTTCTGACTCGCGGGCCCGCGCTCTATCCACTAGGCCACGCTTCACATGATTGTAGCAATCAATCAGTGGTACTTACTATGTGCAGAGCACTGTACTAAGCGCTCGGGAGAGTTCAGTGGGGCTAAGGGGTGGGCCCGGCCCCCGGAGGAGAGCTCAGGCCCAGTGGGGCCCCCCGAAGCCGGCTTAGACTCCCCTCCAATCCATCATTCACAACCAATGGCATTTATTGAGTGCTCACTACTCACCAAGCACTTGGGAGAGTACAATACAACAGAATTAGAATGAGAAGCAGCATGGCTTAGTGGTTAGAGCACAGGCCCGAGAGTCAGAAAAACCTGGGTTCTCATCCTGGCTCCGCCACTCGTCGGCTGTGCGACCTTGGGCAAGTCGCTTCACTTCTCTGGGCCTTGTTACCTCATCTGTGAAATGGGAATTACAGCTTTGAGCCCCCTCCTTCCTCTCCCCCTCCCCCCCGCCTTAGCTCCTTCCCCTCCCCACAGCACCTGTATATATGTGTGTACATATTTATTACCCTATTTTATTTGTACATATTTATTCTATTTATTTTATTTTGTTAATATGTTTTGTTTTGTTGTCTGTCTTCCCCTTCTAGACTGTGAGCCCGCTGTTGGGTAGGGACCGTCTCTAGATGTTGACAACTTGGACTTCCCAAGCGCTTAGTACAGTGCTCTGCACACAGTAAGCGCTCAATAAATACGATTGATTGATTCAGCCAGAGTTGGCAGACACGGTCACTTCCCCTCTAGACGGTAAACTTGTTGTGGGCAGGGATTGTATATCATCATCATCAATCATATTTATTGAGCGCTTACTGTGTGCAGAGCACTGTACTAAGCGCTTGGGAAGTACAAGTTGGCAACATATAGAGACAGTCCCTACCCAACAGTGGGCTATATGTTTACTGTCCTACTGTAGCGCTTAGTACAGTGCTCTGCACACAGTAAGCGCTCAATAAATACGACCGAATGAATGAATGAACGGCTCCTTTTGGCCTCCCTTTCACATCCCACCTCTTCCTCCCCCTCCCTGCTCCTGTGTGTGTGAGATTGTGTGTCTTTCTAAATTATTCATGTTCAATCTGACGCAGCCTTTCCTGGGGACAATGGTGATGCCCATTCTGCCCCGCTGCCAGGGGAGGGAAGCGGGGAAACAGAGTCCATCCCCGCCTCCCCCAATGCAAACATTCATTCAATCGTATTTATTGAGCGCTTACGGTGTGCAGAGCACTGGACTAAGCGCTTGGGAATGACAACTTGGCAACATCTAAACAACGGGCTCACAGTCTAGAAGGGGGAGACGGACAATGAAACAAAACATGTGGACAGGTGTCAAGTCATCTGGATGGCAGTGAGGCAGAGAAGCAGCATCTCTTAGCAGATACAGCCCAGCCCTGAGAGTCAGAAGGACCTGGGTTCTAATCCTGCCTCCGCCACTTGTCCGCTGTGTGACCTCGGGCAAGTCGCTTCACTTCTCTGGGCCTCAGTTCCCTCATCTGCAAAATGGGGATTAAGACTGTGAGTCCCATGTGGGACAGGGACTGTGTCCAACCTGATTAGTTTGTAACTACCCCAGTGCTTAGAACAGTGCTTGACACCTAGTAAGCTCTCTTCCTCCCTTCAAGGCCCTCCTGAGAGCTCACCTCCTCCAGGAGGCCTTCCCAGACTGAGCCCCTTCCTTCCTCTCCCCCTTGTCCCCGCTCCATCCCCATCTGACCTCCTTCCCTTCCCCACAGCACCTGTATATATGTATATATGTTTGTACATATTTATTACTCTATTTATTTATTTATTTATTTTACTTGTACATATCTATTCTATTTATTTTATTTTGTTAGTATGTTCGGTTTTGTTCTCTGTCTCCCCCTTTTAGACTGTGAGCCCACTGTTGGGTAGGGACTGTCTCTATATGTTGCCAACTTGTACTTCTCAAGCGCTTAGTACAGTGCTTTGCACACTGTAAGCCCTCAATAAATACGATTGATTGATAAAATCAATCAATCAATCAATCAATCTGCCTGCCTGATGAACAGATACCATAAAAAAGATGTCTGAACCCCTAGCGTACTCCTCCTGCCCCCCACACAGGAACTGAGCGAGTGCTAGTGTGTGCAGTCAAGATAGGAATTAGGAGAGGGGCAAGTGGGAGGCCTGGACTCGGAAGCAGACTAATAATAATAATAGTAATAACAATAATAATTACAATGGCATTTATTAAGCGCTTACTATGTGCAAAGCACTGTTCTAAGTTCTGGGGAGGTTACAAGGTGATCAGGTTGTCCCACGGGGGGTCACAGTCTTATAATAATAATAGTAATAACAATAATAATAATAATGGCATTTATTAAGCGCTTACTATGTGCAAAGCACTGTTCTAAGGGCTGGGGAGGTTACAAGGTGATCAGGTTGTCCCATGCGGGGTTCACAGTCTTAATCCCCCCAGTTCCCTCATCTGTAAAATGGGGGTGAAGACTGTGAGCCCCACGTGGGACAACCTAATCACCTTGTATCTCCCCCAGCGCTTAGAACAGTGCTTTGGACATAGCAAGCACTTAACAAATCATCATCGTCATCATCAATCGTATTTATTGAGCGCTTACTATGCGCAGAGCACTGTACTAAGCGCTTGGGAAGTACAAATTGGCAACATATAGAGACAGTCCCTACCCAACAGTGGGCTCACAGTCTAAAAGGGGGAGACGGAGAAAAAAACCAAACATACTAACAAAATAAAATAAATAGAATAGATATGTACAAATAAAATAAATAAATAAATAGAGTAATAAATATGTACAAACATATATACATATATACAGGTGCTGTGGGGAAGGGAAGGAGGCAAAATACCGTCATCATTATTATTACAGTGCCTGGCACATAGTAGGTGCTTAACAAATCCCATTATTATTATTCTTATTTAGAAAGTTGCGCACACAATGCTCTCCTCTGTCCCACCGTCCACCCCGGCCCACGTCCTCCCTCTGGCCTGGAATGCCCTCCCTCCTCACATCGGCCAAACTAGCTCTCTTCCTCCCTTCAAAGCCCTACTGAGAGCTCACCTCCTCCAGGAGGCCTTCCCACACTCAGCCCCCCTTTTCCTCTCCTCCTCCTCCTCCTCTGCCCTCCCCCCTTCCCCTCCCCACAGCACTTGTGGAAATTTGTACATATTGATTATTCTATTTATTTTATGAATAATGTGTATATCTTCTAGACTGTGAGCCCGCTGTTGGGTAGGGACCGTCTCTATGTGTTGCCGACTTGTACTTCCCAAGCGCTTAGTACAGTGCTCTGCACACAGTAAGCGCTCAATAAATACGATTGATTGATTGATTGATCTATACTTCTATTTACCTATTTTGATGCTGTTGATGCCTGTCTGCTTGCTTTGTTTTGTCGTCCGTCTCCCCCTTCTAGACTGTGAGCCCGTTGTTGGGACCGTCTCTATCTGTTGCCAAATTGTACTCTCCAAGCGCTTAATCCAGTGCTCTACACATGGTAAGCGCTCAATAAATACGATTGGATGAATGAATGAATGGAAAGCGGAAGCAGAGCGGCTCAGTGAGAAGAGCTTAGTACAGTGTCTGGCCAGTAAGCGCTTAATAAATACCATCATTATTCTTATTCTCCTCTGGGCCTCGGTTACCTCAGCTGTAAAATGGGGATTAAGACTGTGAGCCCCACATGGGACAGGGGCTGGGTCCGACATGATTTGCTTGTATCCACCCCAGTGCTAAATACAGGGCCTGGCATTTTTATTTGTACATGTTTATTCTATTTATTTTATTTTGTTAATATGTTCTGTTTTGTTCTCTGTCTCCCCCTTCTAGACTGTGAGCCCGCTGTTGGGTAGCGACTGTCTCTATATGTTGCCAGCTTGTACTTCCCAAGCGCTTAGTACAGTGCTCTGCACACAGTAAGCGCTCAATAAATACTATTGAATGAATGAATGAATGAAAGAGCCCGGGCTTGGGAGTCAGAGGTCATGGCTTCTAATCCTGGCTCTGCCACTTGTCAGCTGGGTGACTCTGGGCCACTCACTTCACTTCTCTGGGCCTCAGTTCCCTCATCTGCAAAATGGGGGTGAAGACTGTGAGCCCCACGTGGGACAACCTGATTACCTTGTATCTTCCCCAGCGCTCAGAACAGTGCTTGACACCTATTAAGCGCTTAGCAAATACCATCATTATTATTATCATCATATCTCCCCCAGAGCTTAGAACAGTGCTTGGCACCTAGTAAGCGCTTAATACCATCATCATTATTATTATATCTCCCCCAGCGCTTAGAACAGTGCTTGGCACCTAGTAAGCGCTTAACAAATACCATCATCATTATTATTATCATATCTCCCCCAGCGCTTAGAACAGTGCTTGGCACCTAGTAAGCGCTTAACAAATACCATCATCATCATTATTATTATTTCTCCCCCAGCGCTTAGAACAGTGCTTGGCACCTAGTAAGCGCTTAACAAATACCATCATCATTATTATTATCATATCTCCCCCAGCGCTTAGAACAGTGCTTGGCACCTAGTAAGCGCTTAACAAATACCATCATCATTATTATCATATCTCCTCCAGTGGTTAGCACCTAGTAAGCGCTTAACAAATACCATCATCATTATTATTATTATTTCTCTGACAGCGCTTAGAAGAGTGCTTGGCACCTAGTAAGCGCTTAACAAATACCATCATCATTATTATTATTATTTCTCCCCCAGCGCTTCGAACAGTGCTTGGCACCTAGTAAGCGCTTAACAAATACCATCATCATCATTATTATTATTATTATATCTCCCCCAGCGCTTCGAACAGTGCTTGGCACCTAGTAAGTGCTTAACAAATATAATCATTATTATTATAGTATTATTATCATTATTACTACAGTGCCTGGCCCGTAATAAGCGCTTAACAAATCCCATTATTATTATTGTTCTGATTTAAAGAGGTGCGCAGGCAATGGTGATGGCAGTGTGTCCATGGGGGCGGAGCAGTGGATTGAGTATTTGTTAAGCGCTTACTAGGTGCCAAACACTGTTCTAAGCGCTGGGGGAGTAATAATAATAATAATAATAATAATAATAATGGGATTTGATAAGCGATTGCTATGGGGCGAGCGCTGTTCTAAGCGCTGGGGGAGATACAATAATAATAGTGACGATGGCATTTGTTAAGCACTAACTAGGTGTGAAGAGCTGTTCTAAGCGTTGGGGGAATTACAATAATAGTAGAGATGATGGGGTTTGTTAAGCGCTTACTAAGTGCCAAGCACTGTTCTAAGCGCTGGGAGAGATACAATAATAGTAATGATGATGGGATTTGTTAAGCGCTTACTAGGTGCCAAGCGCTGTTCTAAGCGCTGGGGGAGATATAATAAAATAAATAATAATAATAATAAAGGATTTGTTAAGCGCTTACTAGGTGCCAAGTACTGTTCTAAGCGCTGGGGGAGATACAATAATAATAATGATGATGGGAATTTGTTAAGTGCTTACTAGGTGCCAAGCACAGTTCTAAGCACTGGGGGAGATATAATAATAATAATAAGAGGATTTGTTAAGCGCTTACTAGGTGCCAAGCACTGTTCTAAGCACTGGAGTAGATACAATAATAATAATGATGATGGAATTTGTTAAGCGCTTACTAGGTGCCAAGTGCTGTTCTAAGCGCTGGGGGAGATACAATAATAGTAATGATGATGGGATTTGTTAAGCGCTAACTGGGTGCCAAACGCTGTTCTAAGCGCTGGGGGAGATATAATAATAATAATAGGATTTGTTAAGCGCTTACTAGGTGCCAAGTACTGTTCTAAGTGCTGGGGGAGATACAACAATAATAATGACGATGGGATTTGTTAAGCACTTACTAGATGCCAAGCACAGTTCTAAGCACTGGGGGAGATATAATAATAATAATAATAATAATAATAATAATAATAATAATAATAATAGGATTTGTTAAGCGCTTACTAGGTGCCTAGCACTGTTCTAAGCACTGGGGGCGATATAATAATAATAATAATAATAATAGGATTTGTTAAGCGCTTATTAGGTGCCAAGCACAGTTCTAAGCACTGGAGTAGATACAATAATAATAATGATGGGATTTGTTAAGCACTTACTAGGTGCCAAGCGCTGTTCTAAGCGCTGGGGGAGATACAATAATAGTAATGACGATGGGATTTGTTAAGCATACTTACTAGGTGCCAAGCTCTGTTCTAAGCGCTGGGGGAGTTACAATAATAATAATAGGATTTGTTAAGCGCTTACTAGGTGCCAAGCTCTGTTCTAAGCGCTGGGGGAGTTACAATAATAATAATAGGATTTGTTAAGCGCTTACTAGGTGCCAAGCGCTGTTCTAAGCGCTGGGGGAGATACAATAATAGTAATGTCGATGGGATTTGTTAAGCACTTACTAGGTGCCAAGCTCTGTTCTAAGCGCTGGGGGAGTTACAATAATAATAATAGGATTTGTTAAGCGCTTACTAGGTGCCAAGCTCTGTTCTAAGCGCTGGGGGAGTTACAATAATAATAATAGGATTTGTTAAGCGCTTACTAGGTGCCAAGCTCTGTTCTAAGCGCTGAGGAGTTACAATAATAATAATAGGATTTGTTAAGCGCTTACTAGGTGCCAAGCTCTGTTCTAAGCGCTGGGGGAGTTACAATAATAATAATAGGATTTGTTAAGCACTTACTAGGTGCCAAGCTCTGTTCTAATTGCTGGGGGAGTTACAATAATAATAATAGGATTTGTTAAGCGCTTACTAGGTGCCAAGCACTGCTCTAAGCACTAGAATAGATACAATAATAATAATGATGATGGTATTTGTTAAGCACTTATTATTATTAAGAATATTATTATTAAATCCTATTATTATTAATAGGATTTGTTAAGCACTTACTAGGTGCCAAGCTCTGTTCTAAGCGCTGGGGGAGTTACAATAATAATAATAGGATTTGTTAAGGGCTTACTAGGTGCCAAGCACTGTTCTAAGCACTAGAATAGATACAATAATAATAATGATGATGGTATTTGTTAAGCACTTACTAGGTGCGAAGCTCTGTTCTAAGAGCTGGGGGAGATACAATAATAGTAATGACGATGGCATTTGTTAAGCACTAACTAGGTGACAAGTGCTGTTCTAAGCGTTGGGGGAGATACAATAATAGTAATGATGATGGGATTTATTAAGTGCTTCCTAGGTGCCAAGCGCTGGGGGAGATAGAATAATAGTAATGCTGATGGGATTTGTTGGGCGCAAACTAGGTGCCAAGCGCTGTTCAAAGCGCTAGGGGAGATAATAATAATAATAATAATAATAATAATAATAATAATAATAATGATAATGATAATAATAATAATAATAATAATAGGATCTGTTAAGCGCAAACTAGGTGCCAAGCGCTGTTCAAAGCGCTAGGGGAGATAATAATAATAATAATAGGATTTGTTAAATGCTTACCAGGTGCCAAGCACTGTTCTAAGCACTGGAGTAGATACAATAATAATAATGATGATGGTATTTGTTAAGCACTTACTAGGTGACAAGCCCTGTTCCAAGCGCTGGGGGAGATGGAATAATAATGATGATGATGACGTTTAATAATAATATAATGATAATAATGTTTTCCGCGGGCCCAGGCCAACCGCACTTCCTGGAACCGGAGTTTTCGCAGAAAAAGCGAAGGGGCTGGGGAGGGGGGAGGGGAGAAGGGGGAAGGGGTCCCCTGGGGGGGCCCTGGGAGTAGCAGCGGTAGTAGTAATAATAATAATAATAATAATAATAATAATGATAGCGGCATTTGTTAAGCGCTTACTATGTGCCCAGCGCTGTTCTAAACACTGGGGGAGATCGCAGGTAATCAGGTTGTTCCCCCATGGGGCTGGAGCCTGGGGGCGTTGGCTACTGTCTGGACCCCCAACCCTGGATGGGGTGGCCGGCAAGGACAATTTTCTGTTTGTCTGCTCCGCCCCACCTCCTTTCCACCCGGGACACAGAGATTCCCCCCAACATCCAGAGACCCAGAGATCCAGAGACCCAGAGAGAGACATGCAGGCCAGACTAGAGATCAACCAGAAGGCCAGAATCAATCAATCAATCAATCAATCGTATTTATTGAGCGCTTACTGTGTGCAGAGCACTGTACTAAGCGCTTGGGAAGTACAAGTTGGCAACATATAGAGACGGTCCCTACCCAACAGTGGGTTCACAGGGCTGAGCACCGGCCCTGGGGGGCAGAAGGGCCTGCTGGGTGACCTGGGACAAGTCACTTAATCATCACAATAATCATGCTAGTTATAGCAATCATCATCATCATAATAATAATGGCATTTATTAAGCACTTACTATGTGCAAAGCACTGTTCTAACCGCTGGGGAGGTTGCAAGGTTGATCAGGTTGTCCCACATGGGGCTCCCAGTCTTCATCCCCATTTTCCAGATGAGGGTACTGAGGCATACTGAGCCCCTTCCTTCCCTTCCCCACAGCACCTGTATATATGTATATATGTTTGTACATATTTATTACTCTATTTATTTATTTATTTATTTTACTTGTACATATCTATTCTATTTATTTTATTTTGTTAGTATGCTTGGTTTTGTTCTCCGTCTCCCCCTTTTAGACTGTGAGCCCACTGTTGGGTAGGGACTGTCTCTATATGTTGCCAACTTGGACTTCCCAAGCGCTTAGTACAGTGCTCTGCACACGGTAAGCGCTCAATAAATACGATTGAATGAATGAATGAATGAATTATATGTTGCCAACTTGTACTTCCCAAGCGCTTAGTCCAGTGCTCTGCACACAGTAAGCGCTCAATAAATACGATTGATTGAATGAATGAACATTATTATTATTCTCTGGGCCTCACTTACCTCATCTGTAAACTGGGGATGAAGACTGTGAGCCCCTCGTGGGGCAACCTGATCACCTTGTATCAACCGCAGCGCTTAGAACAGTGCCTGGCACGTAGTAAGCACTTAACTTATTTAAGTGCTTACTTAACTCCCCCTCGTCCCCCTCCATCCCCCCCCCCCACCCCGTCTTACCTCCTTCCCTTCCCCACAGCACCTGTATATATGGATATATGTTTGTACAGATTTATTACTCTATTTATTTATTTATTTATTTTACTTGTACATATCTATTCTGTTTATTTTATTTTGTTAGTATGTTTGGTATTGTTCTCTGTCTCCCCCTTTCAGACTGTGAGCCCACTGTTGGGTAGGGACTGTCTCTATATGTTGCCAACTTGTACTTCCCAAGCTCTTAGTACAGTGCTCTGCACACAGTAAGCGCTCAATAAATACAATTGATTGATTGAAGTGACTTGCCCAAAGTCATACAGCTGACAACTGGCGGAGCCGGGATTTGAACCCATGACCTCTGACTCCAAAGCCTGGGCTCTTTCCACTGAGCCACGCTGCTTCTCTACAATCATGTAATGGTCTTTGTTGAGCACTCACTATGTGCCAAGCACTGTTCTAAGCGCTGGGGGAAATACAAGGTCATCAGGGTGTCCCACATGGCGCTCACGGTCTTCATCCCCGTTCTACAGATGAGGTAACTGAGGCCCAGAGAAGCGAAGTGACTTGCCCAAAGTCACACAGCTGATAAGTGGCAAAGTCAGGATTAGAACCCACGACCTCTGACTCCCAAGCCCGTGCTCTTTCCACTGAGTCACGCTGCTTCTTTATAATGACGGTATTTGTTAAGCACTTACTATGTGCCAAGCACACTTCTAAACGCTGGGTAGATACAAGGTAATTAGGGTGTCCCACATGGGGATCACAGTCTTCATCCCCATTTTACAGATGAGGTCACTGTGGCATAGAAAAGTCAAGCGACTTGCCCAAAGTCACCCAGCTGATAAGTGGCAGAGTCAGGATTAGAACCCACGACCTCTGACTTCCAAGCCTGGGCTCTTTCCACGAAGCCACGCTGCTTCTCTGCTTCTCGGGTAGAGTCGAGGTACTAAAGTTGGACACGGTCCCTGTCCCACATGCGGCTCACAGTCTCAATCCCCATTTTTAAAATTAATAATAATAATAATTCTGGTATTTATTAAGCACTTACTACGTACGAGGCATTGGGCTAAGCGCTGGGGTGGATACAAGCAAATTGGGTTGGACACAGTCCCTGTCCCACGTGGGGCTCACTGTCTCAATCCCCGTTTTACAGACGAGGGAACTGAGGCCTAGAGAAGTGCAGTGACTGGCCCAAGGTCAAACAGCAGACAAGGAGCAGAGCCGGGATTAGAACCCATGACCTCTGACTCCCAAGTCGACGTTCTTGCCACTAGGCCATGGTGTTTCTCCGCACCTGGGCCTCAGTTAGGTCATCCGTGAACTGGGCATGAAGACCGTGAGTCCCATGAAGGACAGGGACGGTGCCCAACTTGAGTAGCTTGCATCTATTCCTGCGTTTAGTACAGTGCCTGGCACATAGTAAGTGCTTAACAAATACCACTTTTTTAAAAAAAAACACAAAAGAGAGATATTTGGCTGTAGGGGACTCAGAGGAGAAGGGCCGCGGTCAGATCAGGAGAACAAGACCCTGAAGATTTCCACCTCTAGACTCATAGAGTGATAGAGACTCTTGTAGACTGTGAGCCCACTGTTGGGCAGGGACTGTCTCTATATGTTGCCAACTTGTACTTCCCAAGCGCTTAGTACAGTGCTCTGCACACAGTAAGCGCCCAATAAATACGATTGAATGAATGAATGAATGAGAAGGAGGGTGGCTGGTGGAAAGAGCGTAGTAGAAAGAGCATGGCCTCGGGAGGCAGAGAAGGTGGGCGATAACCCTGGCTCCGCCACTTGTCAGCTGTGTGACTTTGGGCAAGCCACTTAACTTCTCTGTGCCTCGGTTACCTCATCTGAGCCCCACGTGGGACAACCTGACTACCTTTTATTATAATAATAATAATAATAATAATAATAATAATGGCATTTATTAAGCGCTTACTATGTGCAAAGCACTGTTCTAAGCACTGGGGAGGTTACAAGGTGATCAGGTTGTCCCACGGGGGGCTCACAGTCTTAATCCCCATTTTACAGATGAGGTAACTGAGGCCCAGAGAAGTTAAGTGACTTGCCCAAAGTCACACAGATGACAAGTGGCGGAGCCGGGATTTGAACCCATGACCTCTGACTCCAAAGCCCGGGCTCTTTCCACTGAGCCACGCTGCTTCTCTACCCAAGTGCTTTTATCTACCCAAGTGCTTAGAACAGTGGTTGGCACATAGTAAGCACTTAACAAATACCATAATAATAATTATTATTATAACAGTGGTTGGTTGGCACATAGTAAGCACTTAACACATACCATAACAATAATTATTATTATTACAGTGGTTGGCATATAGTAAGCGCTCCATCCCCCCCGCCCTACCTCCTTCCCCTCCCCACAGCACCTGTATATATGTCTGTACAGAATTATTACTCTATTTATCTTACTTGTACATATTTACTATTCCATTTATTTTGTAAATGAAGTGCATCTAGCTTTACTTCTATTTATTCCGATGACTTGACACCTACCTGACCACATGTTTTGTTTTCGTGTCTGTGTCCCCCTTCTAGACTGTGAGCCCATTGTTGGGAGCCCTGGGAGTAGCAGTAGTAGTAATAATAATTGTAATAATAATTGTAATGATGAGGGTATTTGTTAGGCGCTTACTATGTGCAATAATATTTATTAAGTGCTTACTATGTGCAGAGCAACGTACTAAGCCCTGGGAGTAGCAGTAGTAGTAATAATAATAGTAATAATTGTAATGATGATGGTATTTGTTAAGCGCTTACTATGTGCAATAATATTTATTAAGTGCTATGTGCAGAGCAACATATTAAGCTCTGGGAGTAGCAGTAGTAGTAATAATAATAGTAATAATAATTGTAATGATGATGGTATTTGTTAAGTGCTTACTATGTGCAATAATATTTATTAAGTGCTTAATATGTGCAGAGCAACGTATTAAGCTCTGGGAGTAACAGTAGTAGTAATAATAGTAATTATAATTGTAATGATGATGGTATTTGTTAAGCGCTTACTATGTGCAATCATATTTGTTAAGTGCTTACTATGTGCAGAACAATGTACTAAGCCCTGGGAGTAGCAGTAGTAGTAATAATAATAGTAATAATAATTGTAATGATGATGGTATTTATTAAGCGCTTACTATGTGCAGAGCAACGTACTGAGCCCTGGGAGTAACAGCGGCACTTAGAACAGTGCTTTGCACATAGTAAGCGCTTAATAAATGCCATCATTATCATTATTACCAGGTAATCAGGTTGTTAGCAGTAGAAGTAATAGTAGCAGTTGCAATAATATTTATTAAGTGCTTACTATGTGCAGAGCAATGTACTAAGCCCTGGGAGTAGCAGCGGTAGTAGTAATAATAACAATAATAATGACAGTGGTATTTGTTAAGCACTTACTATGTTCCAAGCACTGTTCTAAACGCTGGGGGAGATAGCAGGTAATCAGGTTGTTCCCCCATGGGGCTTATAGCAGTAGAAGTAACAGTAGCAGTTGCAATAATATTTATTAAGTGCTTACCATGTGCAGAGCAAGGCACTGAGCCCTGGGAGTAACAGCGGCACTTAGAACAGTGCTTTGCACATAGTAAGTGCTTAATAAATGCCATCATTATCATTATTACCAGGTAATCAGGTTGTTAGCAGTAGAAGTAATAGTAGCAGTTGCAATAATATTTATTAAGTGCTTACTATGTGCAGAGCAACGTACTAAGCCCTGGGAGTAGCAGCGGTAGTAGTAATAATAATAATAGTAATAATAACGATAGTGGTATTTGTTAAGCGCTTACTATGTGCCAAGCGCTGTTCTAAACGGTGGGGGAGATCGCAGGTAATCAGGTTGTTCCCCCATGGGGCTTATAGCGGTAGAAGTAATAGTAGCAGTTGCAATAATATTTATTAAGTGCTTACCATGTGCAGAGCAACGTACTAAGCCCTGGGAGTAGCAGCGGTAGTAGTAATAATAATAATAATAATAGTGGTATTTGTTAAGCGCTTACTATGTGCCAAGCGCTGTTCTAAACGCTGGGGGAGATAACAGGTAATCCGGTTGTTCCCCCATGGGGCTTATAGCAGTAGAAGTAAGAGTAGCAGTTGCAATAATATTTATTAAGTGCTGACCATGTGCAGAGCATTCATTCATTCATTCATTCATTCAATCGTATTTATTGAGCGCTTACTGTGTGCAGAGCGCTTGGGAAGTACCAGTTGGCACCCTACAGACGAGCACTGTACTAAGCCCTGGGAGAGAATATATAGGTGGGGATTGGGCATGCTCCCTGTTCTTCCCGGGGAGGGGCAGGTGTCAAGGCCAGAGACAGAGACAGAGATAAGGCAACATACAATCAATCAATCAATCGCATTTACTGAGCGCTTACTGTGTGCAGAGCACTGTACTAAGCGCTTGGGAAGTACAAGCTGGCAACATATAGAGCCAGTCCCTACCCACCAGCGGGCTCACAGTCTAGAAGGGGGAGACAGAGAACAAAACCAAACATACTAACTAAATAAAATAAATAGAATAGATGGGTACAAGTAAAACAAATAAATAAATAGAGTAATAAATGCAGAGACGAGCACTGTACTAAGCCCTGGGAGAGAATATATAGGTGGGGATTGGGCATGCTCCCTGTTGCTCCCGGGGAGGGGCAGGTGTCAAGGCCAGAGACAGAGACAGAGATAAGGCAACATACAATCAATCGTATTTATTGAGCGCTTACTGTGTGCAGAACACTGTACTAAGCGCTTGGGAAGTACATTCTGGCAACATATAGAGACAGTCCCTACCCACCAGTGGGCTCACAGTCTAGAAGGGGGAGACAGAGAACAAAACCAAACATACTAACAAAATAAAATAAATAGAATAGATGGGAACAAGTAAAATGAATAAATAAATAGAGTAATAAATACAGAGACGAGCACTGTACTAAGCCCTGGGAGAGGATAGATAGGTGGGGATTGGGCATGCTCCCTGTTCCTCCCGGGGAGGGGCAGGTGTCAAGGCCAGAGACGGAGACAGAGATAAGGCAACATACAATCAATCAATCAATCGTATTTATTGAGCGCTTACTGTGTGCAGAGCACTGTACTACGCGCTTGGGAAGTACAAGCTGGCAACGTATAGAGACAGTCCCTACCCACCAGCGGGCTCACAGTCTAGAAGGGGGAGACAGAGAACAAAACCAAACATACTAACTAAATAAAATAAATAGAATAGATGGGAACAAGTAAAATGAATAAATAAATAGAGTAATAAATACAGAGACGAGCACTGTACTAAGCCCTGGGAGTGAATACATAGGTGGGGATTGGGCATGCTCCCTGTTCCTCCCGGGGAGGGGCAGGTGTCAAGGCCAGAGACAGAGACAGAGACAGAGATAAGGCAACATACTATCAATCAATCAATCGTATCTATTGAGCGCTTACTGTGCGCAGAGCACTGTACTAAGCGCTTGGGAAGTACAAGCTGGCAACATCTAGAGACAGTCCCTACCCACCAGTGGGCTCACAGTCTAGAAGGGGGAGACAGAGAACAAAACCAAACATACTAACAAAATAAAATAAATAGAATAGATAGGTACAAGTAAAATAAATAAATAGAGTAATAAATACAGAGACGAGCACTGTACTAAGCCCTGGGAGAGGATATATAGGTGGGGATTGGGCATGCTCCCTGTGCCTCCCGGGGAGGGGCAGGTGTCAAGGCCAGAGACAGAGACAGAGATAAGGCAACATACAATCAATCAATCGTATATATTGAGCACTTACTGTGTGCAGAGCACTGTATTAAACGCTTGGGAAGTACAAGTTGGCAACATATAGAGACAGTCCCTACCCAACAGTGGGCTCACAGTCTAAAAGGAGGAGACAGAGAACAAAACCAAACGTACTAACAAAATAAAATAAATAGAATAGATGGGAACAAGTAAAATAAATAGAGTAATAAATACAGAGACAAGCACTGTACTAAGCCCTGGGAGAGAATATATAGGTGGGGATTGAGCATGCTCCCTGTTCCTCCCGGGGAGGGGCAGGTGTCAAGGCCAGAGACAGAGACAGAGATAAGGCAACATACAATCAATCAATCAATCAATCGTATTTATTGAGCGTTTACTGTGTGAAGTGCACTGTACTAAGCGCTTGGGAAGTACAAGCTGGCAACATATAGAGACAGTCCCTACCCACCAGTGGGCTCACAGTCTAGAAGGGGGAGACAGAGAACAAAACCAAACGTACTAACAAAATAAAATAAATAGAATAGATAGGAACAAGTAAAATAAATAAATAGAGTAATAAATACAGAGACGAGCACTGTACTAAGCCCTGGGAGAGGATATATAGGTGGGGATTGGGCATGCTCCCTGTGCCTCCCGGGGAGGGGCAGGTGTCAAGGCCAGAGACAGAGACAGAGACAGACAAAGACAGAGACAGAGATAAGGCAACATACAATCAATCAATCAATCATCATCATCATCAATCGTATTTATTGAGCGCTTACTATGTGCAGAGCACTGTACTAAGCGCTTGGGAAGTACAAATTGGCAACATATAGAGACAGTCCCTACCCACCAGTGGGCTCACAGTCTGAAAGGGGGAGACAGAGAACAAAACCAAACATACTAACAAAATAAAATAAATAGAATAGATAGGAACAAGTAAAATAAATAAATAAATAGAGTAATAAATACAGAGACGAGCACTGTACTAAGCCCTGGGAGAGAATATATAGGTGGGGATTGGGCATGTTCCCTATTCCTCCCGGGGAGGGGCAGGTGTCAAGGCCAGAGACAGAGGCAGAGATAAGGCAACATACAATCAATCAATCAATCGTATTTACTGAGCGCTTACTGTGTGCAGAGCACTGTACTAAGCGCTTGGGAAGTACAAGCTGGCAACATATAGAGCCAGTCCCTACCCACCAGCGGGCTCACAGTCTAGAAGGGGGAGACAGAGAACAAAACCAAACATACTAACTAAATAAAATAAATAGAATAGATGGGTACAAGTAAAACAAATAAATAAATAGAGTAATAAATACAGAGACGAGCACTGTACTAAGCCCTGGGAGAGAATATATAGTTGGGGATTGGGCATGCTCCCTGTTCCTCCCGGGGAGGGGCAGGTGTCAAGGCCAGAGACAGAGACAGAGACAAAGACAGAGACAGAGATAAGGCAACATACAATCAATCATCATCATCATCAATCGTATTTATTGAGCGCTTACTGTGTGCAGAGCACTGTACTAAGCGCTTGGGAAGTACAAATTGGCAACATATAGAGACAGTCCCTACCCACCAGTGGGCTCACAGTCTAGAAGGGGGAGACAGTGAACAAAACCAAACATACTAACAAAATAAAATAAATAGAATAGATAGGAACAAGTAAAGTAAATAAATAAATAAATAAATAAATAAATAGAGTAATAAATACAGAGACGAGCACTGTACTAAGCCCTGGGAGAGAATATATAGGTGGGGATTGGGCATGCTCCCTGTTCCTCCCGGGGAGGGGCAGGTGTCAAGGCCAGAGACGGAGACAGAGATAAGGCAACATACAATCAATCAATCAATCGTATTTATTGAGCGCTTACTGTGTGCAGAGCACTGTACTACGCGCTTGGGAAGTACAAGCTGGCAACATATAGAGACAGTCCCTACCCACCAGTGGGCTCACAGTCTAGAAGGGGGAGACAGAGAACAAAACCAAACACACTAACAAAATAAAATAGAATAGATGGGAACAAGTAAAATAGAGTAATAAATACAGAGACGAGCACTGTACTAAGCCCTGGGAGAGAACATATAGGTGGGGATTGGGCATGCTCCCTGTTGCTCCCGGGGAGGGGCAGGTGTCAAGGCCAGAGACAGAGAGACAGAGACAGAGATAAGGACTGGCAGAATGACCAAGAGAGATTCCTGCTCACAGCCGGAGAGATTGCGGCAGCGGCAGAGACACCAGAGACTCCGCCAAGACGGGGGTGGGGGGTCGTGGAGACCCTCCCCAGGCTGGGGGTGGGGGGGGGGGAGGCCCTCGAAGCCCCCCGAGAATCTGGACCTCGAGTGATGGAGAGGCGGGAAAGCAGCATCATTAGAGGATGGCGATGGGCCCTGTCGGTGCCAAGCACTGCTCCGACCGCTGGACGTGGGGGGCCTCGGGGGGGCCCGCGTGGGGGTCCCGGGGGAGGTGACCTCTGACCCCCGACCCTCGAAGCGGGCCCCAATCCGGTCCCTGTGGGCCTCTGCCCTGGTGGGGGGCAGGGGGGCGAAGCCATGATCGCGGATTGGGGGGGGGGGCTGCCAGGGATATGGGGGAGGGGGCTGGGCCGGGGGGGAGGGGCAGCAGCAGCAGCAGGAGGAGGAGGAGGAGGAGGAGGAAGGGGGGAGGAGGAAGGGGGGAGGAGGAGGAGGAGGAGGAGGAGGGGACCATCTACACTCCGCCTCCCCGGCCTGGCCGGGCTGCTGGCTTCGCAGGGCCCTGTTTGGGGGGGAAGGTGGGGGAAGAGTTGGTTTTTTGGGGGGGAGGGCGGGTGGGGGGGGTGGGAGCGGTGGGGTTCGTTGGGGAGGGGGCCCGGGACCATGAGGCCGAGCTCCGGGGGGGTCGCCGGGGCCTGACAGAGGACAGAGAAAGAAGAAGAGGAGGAGGAAGAGGAAAAAGAAAAGAAGCAGGGGAGGAGGAGGAGGAGGAGGAGGAGGAGGGGGAGGGTCTCCCCTCCTCCAGGCCCCCCTCCCCCCATCGCAGCCCCTCGGTGCCCCCCATGGAAGCATGAGGGAGATGGTAGGGGGCTGCTGCGTTTGTTCGGACGAGAGGGGCTGGGCGGAGAACCCCCTGGTGTATTGTGATGGACACGCGTGTAGCGTTGCCGTGCACCAAGGTAAGCGCCCCCCACCAGCCCCCCACCAGCCCCCCGGGGGGCCTGGGCGGGAGACCCCTCACCCCAACCGCCCCTCGGCCCGCCCCGAAGGCCGCACCCCCCCCCCCGCCACGGCGGGACCCGGGGGGCACAGGCCAGGGAGGGGCAGGGAGGGCCCTGAGACTCTCCCCCCCCCCCCAGCCCCAATTGGGTTTGCGCCCCTGCTGTTCCCAGAACGCGCCGCCCCCCTTTTTGGGGGGGGAGGGGGGATCCGGGGTTGGGATGGGGGAGGGTGACCCCCTGCTGATGCCGGGCCTTCCCCCCCTTTGCCCTCCCACCCAGCCTTATGGCCACCTGCCCCCTCCCCAATGTGGGGCAGGCAGATTTGGGGTGGGGGGCTGGGGGAGCCCGGACTCGGGGGGCACAGCCTTGGCCCCCTCTGAGGGGAAACTATCCGTCGACTCCCGGAGTTTCCCCGGGACCACATGGTGACACTTAACCCTTAGCGGAGATTTGGGAGTTTGGGGAGGGAGGGATGAAGGCCCGGACCCCCCTCCCCTCCCCTGCCCCAGAGACACCTGCCCCCAAACATGACCCGGTTGCACGAACCTGTGCTGGGGTGGGAGTTGGGAAGAGTGGGGGGGCGAAAGAGTTAATAAAAAGAAGAATGGGGGGATTTGCTAAGCGCTTACTCTGTGCCAAGCACTGTTCTGAGCGCTGGGAGTGGGGTGGGGGGGGATACAAGGTGATCAGGTGGTCTCCCGTGGGGCTCACAGTCGTCACCCCCATTTTCCAGATGAGGGAACTGAGGCCCAGGGAAGGGGACTCGCCCGAAGTCACACAGCTGACAAGTGGCAGGGCCGGGATTAAGAATGATGGTGTTTGTTAAGCGCTGACTCTGGGCAAAGCGCTGTTCTCAGCGCTGGGGGGGGGGGTGACGAGGTGATCAGGTTGTCCCACGGGGGACTCAACAGTTTTAGCCCCCATTTTCCAGATGAGGCAACTGAGGCCCAGAGAAGGGAAGCGACTTGCCCCAAGTCACACAGCTGACAGTTGGCGGAGCCGGGACTTGAACCCATGACCTCTGACTCCAAAGGCCTGGCTCTTTTCCATTGAGCCACGCTGCTTCGCAATTAGAACCCAGGACCCCTGGCTCCATAGAGCCACGCTGCTTCTCTAGAATTGACGGGGGGGGGGGCCTGTCTCTTTAAGGCCGCGACCCTCCCTTTCTCCGGGGTTATTGTAGAGCCGCCCCCTCCCACCTCCACTCACCCCCCACTGTAAAGTTTGTGGACTTTACATCTCCTAGAGTATTTCCCACGGAAACCCCCTCTCTCCCCTGGGGACCGACAGCTCGTTCTGAGAGTGGGGGGGACCCCCCACCCCCACCCCTTTCCCATCTCCAGGAGCGGGGGCAGTGCTCGGCACACAGTAAGCGCTCAGTAGATACCACTGAATGAGTGAGAGCTTTGGGGATCAGGTCCAGAGGGGCAAGATTGGCACTCAAGCCTTCTGACTCTCCTCCTGGTGACCCTCTGATTTCCCAGCTGGCCTGACCCCACCTGGGGTGCTGCCCGGGTTGAGTCGTACCAGGTTGGGACCGGGGAGACGCTCAGACAGTAGCCCTCGCCGAGCCCCGGATTTGGGAGCCGTCGGGACAAGTGGCAGCGGCTTCGGGTTCCACTCCGGTCTGGCCCGCTTGCTGGGCAGGGATGCTAGGAGGAGCCTCCCAGCTGGCCTGACCCCACCTGGGGTGCTCCCCGGGTTAAGTCATACCTGGTTGGGACTGGGGAGACACTCAGACAGTAGCCCTCGCCAAGCCCCGAATGTGGGAGCCGTCGGGACAAGTGGCAGCGGCTTCGGGTTCCACTCCGATCTGGCCCGCTTGCTGGGCAGGGATGCTAGGAGGAGCCTCCCAGCTGGCCTGACCCCACCTGGGGTGCTCCCCGGGTTGAGTCCTGCCTGGTTGGGACCGGGGAGACGCTCAGACAGTAGCCCTCGCCGAGCCCCGGACTTGGGAGCCATCGGGACAAGTGGCAGGGGCTTTGGGTTCCACTCCGATCTGGCCCGCTTGCTGGGCAGGGATGCTAGGAGGAGCCTCCCGGCTGGCCTGACCCCACCTGGGGTGCTCCCCGGGTTGAGTCCTGCCTGGTTGGGACCGGGGAGACGCTCAGACAGTAGCCCTCACCAAGCCCCGGACTTGGGAGCCATCGGGACAAGTGGCAGGGGCTTTGGGTTCCACTCCGATCTGGCCCGCTTGCTGGGCAGGGATGCTAGGAGGAGCCCCCCGAACTACCTGTAATTTATTTTATCTCCCCTGCTAGACCAGAAGCTCCCTGAGGGCAGAGATTGGGTCTGTTAACTCTCATCATCATCATCATCATCAATCGTATTTATTGAGCGCTTCCTGTGTGCAGAGCACTGTACTAAGCGCTTGGGAAGTACAAGTTGGCAACATATAGAGATGGTCCCTACCCAACTCCTGTCCTCGCTTAATCAATCGGTGGTATTTATTGAGCACTTACCGTGGGCAGAGCGCTTGGGAGAGTTCAGTACAGCCAGCTGGGTAGACACGTTCCCTGACCATCACGAGCTTCTAATCTAGAGAGAGATAGACATTAATATAAATAAATGATTTATAATATAGAATGGGTGGATACGGAGGTAAGTGCTGTGGGGTGAGGGTGGGGGCGAGTCTCCAATGCCCGAAGGTCAAAGTGCTCAATAAATGCGCTAGCGATTGGTTGGTGGGTTGGTTGGTTGGTTGGAGGTCATGGGTTCTAATCCTACCTCTGCCTCATGTCTGCTGTGTGACCTTGGGCAAGTCACTTCACTTCTCTGGGCCTCAGTTACGTCATCTGGAAAATGGGGGTTAAGACTGTGAGCCCCCCGTGGGACAACCTGATCACCTTGTAATAATGTTGGTATTTGTTAAGCGCTTACTATGTGCAAAGCACTGTTCTAAGTGCTGGGGTAGGTACAAGGTAATCAGGTTGTTCCACGAGGGGCTCACAGTCTTCATCCCCATTTTACAGATGAGGGAACTGAGGCCCAGAGAAGTAAAGTGACTTGCCCAGTGTCACACAGCCGACAAGTGGCGGAGCCGGGATTTGAACCCATGACCTCTGACTCCAAAGCCCGTGCTCTTTCCACTGAGCCACGCTGCTTCCCTTAACCTCCCCAGTGCTTAGAACAGTGCTTTGCACATAGTAAGCACTTAACAAATGCCATCATTATTATTATTATTATTGATAGGATGGGATTATTTGGGTAGAGCCTACAAAACAACAGCCCCTCTGTCCCCAAGCTTCCCTCTGGACTGTAAACTCATCGTGGGCAGGGAATGTGACTGTTTATTGTTTTATCGTACTCTCCCAGGCGCTCAGTACAGTGTTCTGCTCGCGGGAAGCGCCCAATAAATACGATCGACTGACTGACACAGGTTCCCCAACAATCGATCGATCGGTGGCTGAGCACTTACTGTGTGCAGAGCACCGTCGATGTGTCTGCCAACTTTGTCGCGGTGTGGAAATCGTGCCTTGGGGCTGAGGGTGGGGTGAATAGTAAGCGCTTTAAGATCCAAGAGTGTACTAGACGCAGAAGAGAGAGGGAGTAGGAGAAATGAGGGCTTAGTCTGGGAAGGCCTCTTGGAGGAGGTGGGATTTTAGGAGGATTTTGAAGATGGCGAGAGTGGTGGTCGGGTGTATGTGAAGCGGGAGGGAGTTCCATTCATTCATTCATTCGATCGTATTTATTGAGCGCTTACTATGTGCAGAGCACTGTACTTGGGAAGTACAAGTTGGCAACATATAGAGACGGTCCAGAGGGAGGAATGGGTCTAGACTGTGAGCCCACTGTCGGGTAGGGACCGTCTCTATATGTTGCCAGCTTGGACTTCCCAGGCGCTTAGTACAGTGCTCTGCACACAGTAAGCGCTCAATAAATACGATAGAGCGAATGAATGAATGAGATAGTTGGGTTAGAAGTACGGCGAGTCGGTTGGCATTAGGGGAGCCAAGCGTGTGGGCCGGGTCGTGGGTGAATTCAGCCTCAGGGCAGCCGGCGGATTTGGGGAGGAAGACGGAGCCGGCGGGAAGGTGGGGTGAAGATCGTGAGATAATAATAATAATAATAATGGCGTTTATTAAGCGCTTACTATGTGCAAAGCGCTGTTCTGAGCGCTGGAGAACAAGCCAGGGTGAAGATCCGTGGCTCAGTGGAAAGAGCCCGGGCTTTGGAGTCAAAGGTCATGGGTTCAAATGCCAGCTCCGCCAATTGTCAGCTGTGTGACTTTGGGCAAGTCACTTCACTTCTCTGGGCCTCAGTTACCTCATCTTTAAAATGGGGATTAAGACTGTGAGCCCCCCGTGGGACAACCTGATCACCTTGTAGCTTCCCCAGCACTTAGAACAGTGCTTCTGCACATAGTAAGCGCTTAATAAATGCCATCATTATTATTATCATTATTATCAAGCCAGGGTGATAGTGCGAGGCAGCGGGAGAGAAGCAGCGTGGCTCAGTGGAAAAGAGCGTGGGCTTTGGAGTCAGAGGTTATGGGTTCAAATCCCGGCTCCGCCAATTGTCAGCCGTGTGATTTTGGGCAAGCCACTTCACTTCTCTGTGCCTCAGTTCCCTCATCTGTCAAATGGGGATGAAGACTGTGAGCCCCCCGTGGGACAACCTGATCACCTTGTAGCTTCCCCAGCGCTTAGAACAGTGCTTCTGCACATAGTAAGCGCTTAATAAATGCCGTTATTATTATCATTATTATCAAGCCAGGGTGATAGTGTGAGGCAGCGGGAGAGAAGCAGCGTGGCTCAATGGAAAAGAGCGTGGACTTTGGAGTCAGAGGTCATGGGTTCAAATCCCGGCTCCGCCAATTGTCAGCTGTGTGACTTTGGGCAAGTCACTTCACTTCTCTGGGCCTCAGTTCCCTCATCTGTCAAATGGGGATGAAGACTGTGAGCCCCCCGTGGGACAACCTGATCACCTTGTAACCTCCTCAGCGCGCACATAGTAAGCGCTTAATAAATGCCATCATTATTATTATTATTTTTGGGAGTCAGACACCGAATCCCTGATTCTCACCCGACCTCAGCCCCCTGCCCACCTCGATTCCTATATCCGGGAGTCGGGATGAGGAGGGGGGCTCAGCCAGCTCCATCACCGCTGGGCAGTCCCGAGACCTGGATCCGGAGGTGGAGGGGTGGCGGCGGCGGGAGGGTGGGGGGTCCTAACTCCGTCGCATCCGCCACCTGGTTTCTTTTCGGCCCGGTCAGGTGCGGTGAGGGCCGGGTGAGGCAGAGGAAGGGGAGAAGGGGAGGTCTCGGGGGTGGACTAACCGGGGGGTTCTGCTCCTCCCGTAGCTTGCTATGGCATCGTCCAGGTGCCCACCGGCCCCTGGTTCTGCAGGAAGTGTGAGTCTCAGGAGAGAGCCGCCAGGGTGGTGAGTAGCTGCCCGCAGCCCCCCGTCCAAGCCTTCCAATCAATCAATCAATCAGTCGTATTTATTGAGCGCTTACTGTGTGCAGAGCACTGGACTAAGCGCTTGGGAAGTACAAGTTGGCATCATAGAGAGACAGTCCCCTCCTCAGCGGGCAGTGTAACTGGAACCCAGGACGCCCACCCAACTCCGCTCCTCTCCCACAGCCCGGTCGAAGGGCAGGACAGAGACGGAGGAGTGGGGGAGAAGAGCAGGGGACCGCCAGGATTAAGTGAAGCGGCGTGGCTCAGCCGAAAGAGCCCGGGCTTTGGAGGCAGAGGTCGTGGGTTCAAATCCCAGCTCTGCCAGTTGTCAGCTGTGCGACTTTGGGCAAGTCACTTCACTTCTCTGGGCCTCAGTTCCCTCATCTGGAAAATGGGGATGAAGACTTGTGAGCCCCCCGTGGGACAACCTGATCACCTTGTAATCTCTCCAGCACTCAGAACAGTGCTTTGCACATAGTAAGCACTTAATAAATGCCATTATTATTAGTAAGTGGGACACAACCATTGTAAATCCAGCTGGACAGCCGTACACGTGCACACACAGAAAAAAAGACATGCACATACATCATAATAATAGTGATAGCATTTATTAAGCGCTTACTATGTGCAAAACACTGTTCTAAGCGCTGGGGAGGTGACAAGGTGATCAGGTGGTCCCACGGGGGGCTCACAGTCTTCATCCCTTACTTCATCAAGCGCTTAGTACAGTCCTCTGCACGCAGTAAGCGCTCAATAAATACAATTGAATGAATCCTCATTTTACAGATGAGGGAACTGAGGCCCGGAGAAGTGAAGCGACTTGCCCAAAGTCACACAGCTGGCAAGTGGCAGAGTCGGGGTTTGAACCCGTGACCTCTGACTCCAAAGCCGGCGATCTTTCCACTGAGCCGCGCTACATACCCGCACCGTGCCCACACGGATGCAGGCACATACATGCACACACAACTTAAGATTTTCATTGGAGGTGTACTACAATAGTTCAAAAGATGGAGAAGAGAGAATCTGGGAGCAATAGCCTGGGATCTGGGAGTATCCTTTCTCAGTGCAAGCACTTGGTGCACACAGTAAGCGCTCAATAGATATGCGCACACAACCCGGGAGAACTCAAGCGCGCACACACACACACACACACACATACACAACTAGGCAGACCAACTCACAGACATGCCCAAACCCTTATGTACAGTCACACTACAACAAGGACGGATCCAAGTATACACAACGAGACCCACTGGCGCACACATACACACCCACACGCGTCGGCTCCATTACAGCCCCACCGGCTCACCCAGGGGAAAGCCACTGATACCCTGTCTCGGATTCGGCCGTGACTCAGTCGCACTGCCCCGCCGCCCCCCATTCCCACACATACAAACCCACCCCGACCCCTAGACCCACGTCAGCGTACAGAAGCAATAACACACATAATGCCCCGATCTTCCCCAGCCACAGATACACAGGCCCCCCGGTAACACAATTACCCAAGCAGACAGACACTCAGCCATCGGACAGGGCTGGTGCCTGCCCCGTCGAGGCCCGGGAAGGCCCAGAAGAATCACTGATTCCCTTTTTTCCCCTCCTCTGACCGCAGAGGTGTGAATTGTGCCCACACAAGGACGGAGCCCTGAAGAGGACGGACAATGGAGGTGAGAGGGAGAGAGGCTGGGGTTGGGATGCCGGGGCACAGAGGGAATGCTCGGGGAACAAGGGCTGGGATGCCTACGGCCAGTTGTGACGCCGGTGGCTCTCTCCGTCCCCCAGGCTGGGCCCACGTGGTGTGTGCCCTCTACATCCCCGAAGTGCAGTTTGCCAACGTCCTCACCATGGAGCCCATCGTGCTGCAGTACGTGCCCCACGACCGCTTCAACAAGGTCGGTCTGTCCGCCCGCCCGCGCTCACCCATCCTGCGAGGGGCCCTACACAGTTTGGACCGAGGGGGAAGGGGAGACCGGGTCCCTGCCTTCGAGAGGCCGCCAATCCGACGGGGGAAGACGGGACGCACACGGGAATGCAGACACACATTCGTGCACACGGGCGCACACACACACGCCCTCAGATGAGCGAGGACAAAGTGGCATTACTTATGTTAATGTCTACCTCCCCTCTTGACCGTTGTCGTGAGAAACAACATGACCTAATGGATAAATCCTGGGAGTCAGTAGGCCCTGGGTTCTAATCCCGACTCTGCCACTTGTCTGCTGCGTGACCTTGGGCAAGGCACTTTGCTTCTCTGTACCTCAGTTACCTCATCTCCAAAATGGGGATTGAGACCACGTGAGAAGGGACTGTGTCCAATCCAATTTGCTTGTCTCCGTCCCAACGCTTAGAACTATACCTGCCCCATAGTAACCACGTAACAGGTACCACAATTATCATTATTTTGGGCAGCGAATGTGTCTACCAACTCTGTCTTATGGGACTCCTCCAGGTGCTTAGTCCACTGCTCTTCCCCCAGCAATCGATAAACACCATTGACTGATCGATTTCCAGGGATGGACAGAGTGCAGAAGGCACAGACACATACCCACAACCGCACATATACACGCCGAGCCAGACCCAGAGTACACCTCCCTCGTCCTCCTATTCCCTGCTCCCCCGGCCTCCTTCGAGGCCAGAAACGCTGTTGGTGGTTGTGAGGGCCGGAGGGTTGGGGTCGGGGCAGAAATCTGGGTGGCCCAGCATCTAGTGGGGTTGAGCTGGAGGAGGTGGGTCTGGAAGGGTATGGAAGGAGGGGAGGGTGCACGGTTTGCCGGGCACGGATGGGCTCCGTGGCAGGAGAGCCCAGGACCCGAGCGGATTGAGTTGGCCGGACCGGAGAGCCCGGGGGCCGGTGGCGATGACGGCGCGTGAGGGCGAGAGGGTTGGGGGATGAGGGGAGTTGGGGAGACCGCACGAGGTTGGCCCGGCCCAGACGTGGCATCTCCCCCGCCGAGCTGAGGGAAAACGGACCAGCCTCGCGATGGGAGGGATTGAGGTCGGTGCCCTGGACGGGGGACGGACCCGGGGCCGCCCGGGGGTGAGCAGGGGCGGGGGACTCAGGGGCCCGGTTCTCTCACCCAGACGTGCTACATCTGCGAGGAGCAGGGCCGGGAGAGCAAGGCTGCGTCCGGGGCCTGTATGACCTGTAATCGCCACGGATGCCGCCAGGCCTTCCACGTCACGTGGTGGGTGGCCACGAAGCCCGATTGACCCCGGGGACCTTCTCTTCTGCTCCCGCCGGCCTCCTTTAACATCTTCTTCTTCCGCACCGACCCGTGGTCCCACCAGCCCCAGACTGGGGATGGGGGGAGGAGGGACTGGGGGGGAGGAGCGGAATCATGGGCGGGCCGGGCAGGCGGGGATCCGGGGTGGGGGGATCCCGGCCTCAGGCTCCCCGGGGCCCCGGGGGGGGTGTGTTCCAGCGCCCAGATGGCCGGCCTGCTCTGCGAGGAGGAGGTGCTGGAGGTCGACAACGTCAAGTACTGCGGCTACTGCAAGTACCACTTCAGCAAGATGGTGAGCTGGGGCCTTGGCCTTGCCACGGGGGCGGGGGGTCAGGCGGCCGGTGGGGCGGGAAGAGAGCTCGGGCACCTCCCGCCTCGTCGGGGTGGGAGGAGAAGGCGGCCTGGAGGAGTGTCATCCATCTGGGAAGCCTTGGATGGAGGTCTGCCCGGTGGCAGGGGAATGGACCAGATGACCCGTCCAGTTGACTTGCAGGGGGAGGGCGGAGCGGGGAGTCTGGCTGGAGACTCCGGGGGTGCTCACTGGCCCGCCCCCACCCCCCTAGAAGACATCCAGGCACTCAGTAGGAGGAGGAGGAGGAGGAGGAGGAGGAACAGGCGGGCCCGGAGCCTTCATCTCCGGCCGACGCAGCCGATCGACCTCCCCGCCCCAGGAGAAGCACGGCTCCCATCACGAGCGGCCAAAGAAGGTAGTCGGACCCCTGGGGTCTCCCGCGGGTGGGGAGAGGGGCCCGGGATGGCCGACAGGGACTGCCCGATCCCCGGGAAGTTCCCCTCCCCACGTCCCCCGCTCCTGGAACTGCACGCCTAGGATACCCTGGTATATATAAGCTGCACCTGCCGCCCCTCCTCGCTCCCGCCCCGTGCACACATTTCAGGATCTGCCCTCAGTGGGTGCCGGGCCGTTCCTCACACTCCCCCCGCCACCTTCCTTCCCGGAGTCGTAGGCTCGGGTGGGCCGGGACCCCCTCTCCTCCGCGGGAAGTTACGGTATTGGGAGAAAACGCACCCCCGGGTCCAAGGGGGAGAAGCCGGGAGAGGATCTGGGTTAGACTGAGCTGCGGAGGGGAGGATGACAAGGAAGCAAGGGGGGTGGGCCTGGGGTCATCCCTCGGGCCGGGGGGGTGTCCACAGGTGGCTGGGTGACTTCAGGAGCTGGGGTCCTGGGGACCCCTGAGGGGCAGCGGGTTTGGGGTTGGGGGGCTTTCTGAAAAGGGGGAGCACGTCTGTCCAGCGCTCTCCTGGACATCTGCGTGTCTGCCTCCGACTCAGCGTCAGTTCACTCCTTCATTCAGTCCTATTTATTGAGCGCTTACAGCGTGCAGAGCACTGTACTAAGCGCTTGGGAAGTACAAATGGGCACCATAATCCGCATGGCTGTGTCGGGGTCACGCGTGGGCGTTTCTGTGCCTCTGGAGCAGCGAATACGTGGCAGTATGTCTTGTGTCTTTGGGTCTCCGTGTGTGTGTGGGTGTGATTGTCTGTGACTTGGACTGTGGCTCTCTATGTGGGTCACCGCAGGCACATGCTCCCGGGTGTCTGTGCTTGTGAATTTGTATTTAACCGTGGCTCACCGTGCCTGTACCTCTTTATACCTGAGTGTGTGCATTCGTGGCTCTCATTCAAGCGTATTTCGGTTGTACTTATTGAGCGCCTACTGTGTGCAGAGCACATGTGTGTGTGTGTGTGTCTGTGACTGTGACTGGCGCTCTATGCGTGGTTCCCCATGCTTGCGTGTACTTCTCTCGCTCTAGACCGTGAGCTCCTTATGAGCAGAAATGTGCCTTGTTTGTTGTTATACTGAACTCTCCTAAGCACTTAGTACAGAGAAGCAGTGTGGCTCAGTGGAAAGAGCCCGGGCTTTGGAGTCAGAGGTCATGGGTTCAAATCCCAGCTCCGCCAATTGTCAGCTGTGTGACTTTGGGCAAGTCACTTCACTTCTCTGGGCCTCAGTTACCTCATCTGGAAAATGGGGATTAAGACTGTGAGCCCCCCCCCCCCCCCCCCCCCCCGGGACAATCTGATCACCTTGTAACCTCCCCGGCGCTTAGAACAGTGCTTTGCACATAGTAAGCACTTAATAAATGCCATTTTTATCATTATTATCTGGAAAATGGGGATTAAGACTGTGAGCCCCCCCGGGACAACCTGAACACCTTGTAACCTCCCCAGCGCTTAAAACAGTGCTTTGCACGTAGTAAGCGCTTAATAAATGCTATTATTATCATTATCATTATTATTATTACCATGCTTTGTCCACAGTAAGCACTCAATAAATATGATTGAAAGAATGAATGAATGAATGTGTGCATTAATGCATTTGTGGCTCTCCCACGTGTGTGTGTGTGTGTCTGTCTGTGACTGTAGCTCTAATGTGTGTTTAATTGTGTATATATATATGTATATATGTTTGTACATATTTATTACTCTATTTTACTTGTACATATCTATTCTATTTATTTTATTTTGTTAATATGTTTGGTTTTGTTCTCTGTCTCCCCCTTCTAGACTGTGAGCCCGCTGTTGGGTAGGGACCATCTCTAGATGTTGCCAACTTGTACTTCCCAAGCGCTTAGTACAGTGCTGTGCACACCGTAAGCGCTCAATAAATACGATTGATTGATTGATTGATTGTGGGTTGCCAGGCTTGTGCATCTTAGTAGTTGAATGTGCGTATGTGTGCTGTGTCTCTTCTGCCTGTGTGTGTGTGTCCGTACCTGTGACTGTGGCTGTATGTGTATTTCCCTGTGATTCACCGTGCCTGGGCATCACAGTACTCGAGTGTGTGTATGTGTGTATTTGTGGCTCACCCACTTGTGTGTGTGTACCTGTGACTGTGGCTCTTTGTGTATTTAACTGTGGTTTCCCCTGCCTGTGCGTCTTAGTACTCGAGTGTGTGTATGTGTGTATTTGTGGCTCACCCACTTGTGTGTGTGTACTTGCGACTGCGGCTCTTTGTGTATTTAACGGTGGTTTCCCCCGCCTGTGCGTCTTAGTACTCGAGTGTGTGTATGTATGTATTTGTGGCTCACCCACTTCTGTGTGTGTACCTGTGACTGCGTCTTTTTGTGTATTTAACTGTGGTTTCCCCTGCCTGTGCGTCTTAGTACTCGAGCGTGTGTATGTGTGTATTTGTGGCTCACCCACTTGCGTATGTGTACCTGTGACTGCGGCTCTTTGTGTATTTAACGGTGGTTTCCCCTGCCTGTGCGTCTTAGTACTCGAGTATGTGTATGTGTGTATTTGTGGCTCACCCACTTGTGTGTGTACCTGTGACCGTGGCTCTTTGTGTATTTAACTGTGGTTTCCCCTGCCTGTGCGTCTTAGTACTCGAGTGTGTGTTTGTGTGTATTTGTGGCTCACCCATCATCGTCATCATCATCAGTCGTATTTACTGAGCGCTTACTGTGTGCAGAGCACTGTACTAAGCGCTTGGGAAGTCCAAGTTGGCAACATATAGAGACGGTCCCTACCCAACAGTGGGCTCACAGTCTAAAAGGGCTCTTTGTGTATTTAACTGTGGTTTCCCCTGCCTGTGCGTCTTAGTACTCGAGTGTGTGTATGTGTGTATTTGTGGCTCACCCATCATCGTCATCATCATCAGTCGTATTTACTGAGCGCTTACTGTGTGCGGAGCACTGTACTAAGCGCTTGGGAAGTCCAAGTTGGCAACGTATAGAGACGGTCCCTACCCAACAGTGGGCTCACAGTCTAAAAGGGCTCTTTGTGTATTTAACTGTGGTTTCCCCTGCCTGTGCGTCTTAGTACTCGAGCGTGTGTATGTGTGTATTTGTGGCTCACCCATCATTGTCATCATCATCAATCGTATTTATTGAGCGCTTACTGTGTGCAGAGCACTGTACTAAGCGCTTGGGAAGTCCAAGTTGGCAACATATAGAGACGGTCCCTACCCAACAGTGGGCTCACAGTCTAAAACGGCTCTTTGTGTATTTAACGGTGGTTTCCCCTGCCTGTGCGTCTCAGTACCCGAGGGCGTGCATGTGTGTGTCTGTGGCTCTCCCGCCTGTGCGTGTGTGTGTGTGTGTCTCGTGGTTCCTGGAGCCAGAGATAGTTGCAATGAGCTATTTTTAGATCACTAACACCATGGAGGAGGGGAAGGGGAAGCGAGGGCGGGGAGCAGGCAGGGGCCGGACTGGCCAGGGAGCCGTCTGTCGGGTAGCCGGGCCACCCCTCACTGATCATCAATCGTATTTATTGAGCGCTTACTATGTGCAGAGCACTGTACTAAGCGCTTGGGAAGTACAAATTGGCAACAGAGACAGTCCCTACCCGACAGTGGGCTCACAGTCTAAAAGGGGGAGACAGAGAACAAAACCAAACATACTAACAAAATAAAATAAATAGAATAGATATGTACAAGTAAAATAAATAAATAGAGTAATAAATATGTACAAACATATATACATATATACAGGTGCTGTGGGGAAGGGAAGGAGGTAAGATGGGGGGATGGAGAGGGGGACGAGGGGGAGAGGAAGGAAGGGGCTGAGTCTGGGAAGGCCTCCTGGAGGAGGTGAGCTCTCAGCAGGGCCTTGAAGGGAGGAAGAGAGCTAGCTTGGCGGATGGGCAGAGGGATTGGGGGCATTCCGGGCCCGGGGGAGGACGTGGGCCGGGGGTCGACGGCGGGACAGGCGAGAACGAGGCCTAATGGTGAGGAGGTGAGCGGCGGAGGAGCGGAGGGTGCGGGCTGGGCTGGAGAAGGAGAGAAGGGAGGTGAGGTAGGAGGGGGCGAGGGGATGGACGGCCTTGAAGCCCAGGGTGAGGAGTTTCTGCCTGATGCGCAGATTGATTGGTAGCCACTGGAGATTTTTGCCCTCAGGAAGGAAAGAGGGGCAGCCCTAAGCGTCAACTAAGGCCGCAGAGTGAGGGGATCCCATCCGGGGGCCGGTGGGGCCGGGACGGGACCCTCGGGGGGTCCCAGACCTCTGCAGGGTGGGAAATCTCTGCTCCTGAGAAGCGGGGAGGGTCTCCCCTCAGCCGCAGCTCTCTGCGAACCCTAACCACCCTCCCACCTACTGCTCCGAGCGCTTAGTCCAGCGCTCTGCACACCGTAAGCGCTCAATACGTACGATTGAATGGATGAATGCTCTCTCCTCTCCCTCGCTCCCAGAGTCGGAAGGACAAGGAGAGGCTGAAACAGAAGCACAAGAAGCGGCCGGAATCCCCCCCGGGCCTCCTCGCTCCTGCCGCGCCCATCGGAGCCGTGGAGAAGGTACCCTTGGCGCAGCGGGGGTAAACCGAGGCCTGTCCTCCCTCCCTTCCCCCTGCCGGGCTGTTCTTTCGTTCATTCATTCAATCGTATTTATTGAGCGCTTACTGTGTGCAGAGCACTGGACTAAGCACTTGGGAAGTCCAAGTTGGCAACACACAGAGTTGGTCCCTACCCAACAGCGGGCTCACATCCTAGAAGGACTGCTCTGAGAGCCTCACCCAGAGAATGAGGTCATCTCATCCATTCCCCTGCCTCCATTCATTCATTCATTCATTCATTCATTCGTATTTATTGAGCGCTTACTGTGTGCAGAGCACTGTACTAAGCACTTGGGAAGTCCAAGTTGGCAACATACAGAGACGGTCCCTACCCAACAGCGGGCTCACATCCTAGAAGGACTGCTCTGAGAGCCTCACCCAGAGAATGAGGTCATCTCATCCATTCCCCTGCCTCCATTCATTCATTCAATCGTATTTATTGAGCGCTTACTGTGTGCAGAGCACTGGACTAAGCACTTGGGAAGTACAAGTTGGCAACATACAGAGACGGTCCCTACCCAACAGCGGGCTCACATCCTAGAAGGACTGCTCTGAGAGCCTCACCCAGAGGATGAGTTCATCTCATCCATTCCCCTGCCTCCATTCATTCATTCATTCATTTAATAATATTTATTGAGCGCTTACTGTGTGCAGAGCACTGTACTAAGCGCTTGGGAAGTCCAAGTTGGCAACATACAGAGACGGTCCCTACCCAACAGCGAGCTCACAGTCTAGAAGGACTGCTCTGAGAGCCTCACCCAGAGAATGAGGTCATCTCCATTCCCCTGCCTCCATTCATTCATTCAATCAATCGTATTTACTGAGTGCTTACTGTGTGCAGAGCACTGTACTAAGCGCTTGGGAAGTCCAAGTTGGCAACGTACAGAGCTGGTCCCTACCCAACAGCGGGCTCACAGTCTAGAAGGACTGCTCTGAGAGCCTCACCCAGAGGATGAGGTCATCTCATCCATTCCCCTGCCTCCATTCATTCATTCATTCATTCAATCGTATTTATTGAGCGCTTACTGTGTGCAGAGCACTGTACTAAGCGCTTGGGAAGTCCAAGTTGGCAACATACAGAGACGGTCCCTACCCAACAGCGGGCTCACTTCCTAGAAGGACTGCTCTGAGAGCCTCACCCAGAGAATGAGGTCATCTCCATTCCCCTGCCTCCATTCATTCATTCAATCAATCGTATTTATTGAGCGCTTTCTGTGTGCAGAGCACTGGACTAAGCGCTTGGGAAGTCCAAGTTGGCAACATACAGAGACGGTCCCTACCCAAAAGCAGGTTCACATCCTAGAAGGACTGCTCTGAGAGCCTCACCCAGAGAATGAGGTCATCTCATCCATTCCCCTGCCTCCATTCATTCATTCATTCATTCCATCGTATTTATTGAGCGCTTTCTGTGTGCACAGCACTGGACTAAGCGCTTGGGAAGTCCAAGTTGGCAACATATAGAGACGGTCCCTACCCAACAGCGGGCTCACAGTCTAGAAGGACTGCTCTGAGAGCCTCACCCAGAGAATGAGGTCATCTCATCCATTCCCCTGCCTCCATTCATTCACTCAGTCGTATTTATTGAGCGCTTTCTGTGTGCAGAGCACTGTACTAAGCGCTTGGGAAGTCCAAGTTGGCAACATACAGAGACAGGCCCTACCCAACAGCGGGCTCACATCCTAGAAGGACTGCTCTGAGAGCCTCACCCAGAGGATGAGGTCATCTCATCCATTCCCCTGCCTCCAGGCAAGAGATCAGACTGTTACAGGTGTCTTTCTCGGCCTCACTCCCTCCTCCTGCCCGCCCTCGCTCCCGAACCCTGCGTCTCTCCCGGCTGACCTGCCTTCCGTTGCCCCTCATTCCACTGATGGAGAGAGCCCGCCCTCGGAATCCCCAAACCTCGGGGGCTGAGGCCCCAGATGGTCCCCGATTTGGGGGCTGAAAGCCTGACAGCAGGAAGGCTTGAGGTTAGACTTAATAATCTTTCAATCAGTCATATTTATCGAGCGTCGACTGGGTGCAGAGCACTGTGATCGAGGGGTTAGGCACCCCCTCCCTTGATGATAGGAGCGATTTCTTAGAATAGACAACTCTGGGCATCCCCTCTGGGCCTGCTGGGGAGGAACTGGTGAGGGAGGATGCGGAGGGGATCCCCCAGTCTCCTTGGCATCCCTTCCTATCGGTCAAGATTGTCCCTGGGATACGGGACAAGGAGGGTGGGGGTGGGCGCAGCTCTGGGAAGAGGGGGAAGGTAAACTTCACCCGAATCTCCCCCGCCCCGGCCCAACCCCTCGTTCCCTCCGGCTGGGGACGCATATGGGAGTTGGGACAGTTCCCCTCCGTCCTTCCCCCAAATCTGACAAACTAGATTTAACCAGAACGCCCCTGTCCGATCCAGGGAGCTCCACCACTCTCACCCTGCCATCAGGAGGGGTTGGCAACTCACAGGGCCGTGTGATGTCGAGCTTGGGTGCCAGGTTGCCTGGGTGACGTTGGCATGAGAAGCAGCGTGGCTCAATGGAAAGGGCCCGGGCTTCAGAGTCGGAGGTCAGGGGTTCAAATCCCGGCTCCGCCACTTGTCAGCTGTGTGACTTTGGGCAAGTCACTTCACTTCTCTGGGCCTCCGTTCCCTCATCTGTAAAATGGGAATTAAGACTGTGAGCCCCTTGGGACAACCTGATCACTTTGTAACCTCCCCAGCGCTTAGAACAGTGCTTTGCACATAGTAAGCGCTTAATAAATGCCATTATTATTATGAACCTTACCTGGGAGACACTGGCCCCATAATTCCTTCCTTCCTTCCTTCACTCAATCATATTTATTGAGCGCTTTCTGGGTGCAGAGCATTGTAGTAAGCATGTGGGAGACTACGATATCAATCAATCGTATTTATTGAGCGCTTAGTGTGTGCAGAGCACTGGACTAAGCGCTTGGGAAGTACAAGTTGGCAACATATAGAGACAGTCCCTACCCAACAGCGGGCTCACAGTCTAAAAGATATAAGAAGATATAAGATATATACGCTATAAGAAGAAACAGACGCTTTCGCTGCCCACGACAAGCGTCCAGTCTAGAGGATGAGCTTACGTGCCCCCCTTCCTCTCCTTTCCCACTATGAGCGGTGAAACCTGCCCCTCGGGGTTCCCAGCCGATCCCAAAAGGAGCTGCTCTAGATTGGCATATATATGTATATATGTTTGTACATATTTATTACTCTATTTATTTATTTATTTTACTTGTACATATCTATTCTATTTATTTTATTTTGTTAGTATGTTTGGTTTTGTTCTCCGTCTCCCCCTTTTAGACCGTGAGCCCACTGTTGGGTAGGGACCGTCTCTATATGTTGCCAGCTTGGACTTCCCAAGCGCTTAGTCCAGTGCTCTGCACACAGTAAGCGCTCAATAAATACGATTGATTGATTGATCGATTAGAACAGTGCTTTGCACATAGCAAGCGCTTAACAAGTGCCAACATTATTATTATTATGGGCGCATTCAGGTCCTTCGTTCATACATTCATTCAGTCGTACTTACTGAGCGCTGGCTGTGCGCGGAGCCCCGTACTAAGCTCTTGGAAAGTACAGTTTGGCAGCAGAGACCATCCCTACCCAACGGCTGAGCCACGCTGTAGGCCCGGGGCTGCATTCGGGGCCCCGTCGTGGCCCAAGGGGCCACACTCCCGACCCGACGAGCTCTCCCTCCCGCCAACTCCCATTCCCACAGGGCTCCTCCAGCCACCACGAGAGCCGGGAGTCGTCGGACCCCAGCAGCCGCGCCGACCCCAAGGGGAAAAAGTCTTCCGGCCACGGCCTCAGCCACAAGGGCAAGAAGCAGAGCGGCGGCAAGAGCGGGGCCGGCGGCTTTGGCTCCCCTCCCTCCGGTGGCCCTTTCCAGACCTCAGGTCAGCGGCGGGATGACCCCTGGGTGGGAGGTCGGGGTGGAAAGGGGGAAAAGAAAGGGGTTCAGGGGAGGGAGTGACCCCCCAGGGTTGGGAAACACGGGGGTCTGAAGCCTCGCCCGCCAGCCAGGGCCGAGGCCGCTCACTCGCAGCGCTTGCTCCTCGTCTCCACGCTAACTCAGTATCGTAACGCCCGCGACCGTCCTCCTCCGCTCCTACCCCCTCGGCCCTCCCGGGCCCCCCAGCCCGCCTTCCCTCCAGCCCTTCCGCTGCCAGCGGCCCCAGGCCCCCCGCAGATCCCGGGGTGCCCCTCAGCCTGCAGAGAGAGGCAGAGCCAGGGCCCAAACCTGGGCCCTGCATCGGGTAACCCCCGCCCCCCCCCACTCCCACAGGCCCCTCCCTCCAGAGCTCCCCCGACTTCGCCCCATTCCCCAAACTGGAGCAGCAGGAGGAGGACCTGTACCCCAAGGTGCCGTCTGCCCCGTGCTCCTCTTCCTCCTCCTCCTCCTCCTCCTCCTCCTCCTCTTCTTCCTCCTCCTCCTCCTGCGCCACCACCGCCTCGGCCCCCGCCACCACCCCCGCGGGCCACGGCTCCCCGCTGTCCGACAGCCCCAAGGGCGACGTCTTCGAGCAGAAGGTCGTCTTCTCCGGCTTCGGCTCCATCCTGCGCTTCTCCACCACGGCCGTGGGCCCCCCCCGGCCCCGGGCCCCCTCCCCCGAGGGCCCCAAGTCCGGCGGGAGCGGGGGGCCGGGGCCCCCCAAGAGGATGCCCGCGCTCAGCGCCGAGGACGGGGGCGCCGAGGCCTCCCAGGAGAAGAAGCACAAGGGCAGCAAGAAGAGCAGCAGGCACGGACCGGGCCGGCCCAAGGGCCGGCGCAACAAGGAGCCCCCCGGGCCCGCCGCCCAGCTGGCCGGCTTCACCGCCACGGCCGCCTCGCCCTTCTCCGGCGGGTCGCTGGTCAGCGCCAGCGTGGGCGGCTCCTCTGCCCGCCCCTTCGCCCACTCCGGGGCCCTGCCGAGCCTCAGCCTCGAGTCCCCGCTCCTGGGGGCAGGTGGGTCCGGAGCCGGGCGGGACGGGGCCGGCGTCCGTGGGGGACGGCGGAGGGGCCGGGAGGAGCTGGCGACACCGGGACCGTTTCCCTCCCGGCCGCAGTCCGGACTGGCCGGGGAACGGCTGGGCCCGAGGCGGGTTGACCCTCCCACCCGCAGCGGGGCTCCTCTTCCTCCTTGTCGCGCAGCCAGCGGAGGAGCAGCGTGGCTCGGTGGAAAGAGTCGGGGTCGTGGGTTCGAATCCCGGCTCCACCACTGGTCAGCTGGGTGGCTTTGGGCGAGTCACTTCTCCGGGCCTCAGTTCCCTCATCTGTAAACTGGGGGTGAAGACTGTGAGCCCCACGTGGGACAACCTTGAATCCCCCCCCAGCGCTTAGAACAGTGCTTGGCTCCTATCAATCAATCAGTCAATCAATCAATCAATCGTATTTATTGAGCGCTTACTATGTGCAGAGCACTGTACTAAGCGCTTGGGAAGTACAAATTGGCAACACATAGAGACAGTCCCTACCCAACAGTGGGCTCACAGTCTAAAAGGGGGAGACAGAGAACAGAACCAAACATACCAACAAAATAAAATAAATAGGATAGAAATGTACAAGTAAAATAAATAAATAAATAAATAAATAAATAGAGTAATAGAGCATAATTTGTACTTCCCAAGCGCTCAGTACAGTGCTCTGCACGTAGTAAGCGCTCAGTAAATACGATTGATGATGATGATGAACAAACACCAACATTATTATTATCATCATCCATTCGATCGTATGTATTAATAATGACGGCCTTTGTTAAGCGCTTACTATGTGCAAAGCACTGTTCTAAGCGCTGGGGAGATACAAGGTGATCAGGTTGTCCCACCGGGGGGCTCACAGGCTTAACCCCACTTTACAGATGAGGGAACCGAGGCCCAGAGAAGTGAAGTGACTCGCCCAAAGTCACCCAGGCGACAAGCGGCGGAGCCGGGATTTGACCTCCGACTCCAAAGCCCGGGCTCTTTCCACCGAGCCACGCCGTACTGGGCGCTGACCGTGTGCAGGGCGCTGTACGAAGCCCCTGGGAGAGGACAGTCCGACAGCTAACAGACGCGTTCCCTGCCCACGACGCTCCTCGGTGACTCCGGTGAATTCCCGCCTTCTCCCCGCAGGGATCTACACGAGTAACAAGGACCCCATCTCCCTCGGGAGCGGGGTGCTCCGGGCGGTCTGCAGCACCCCGCTCTCCTCCGGCCTCCTGGCCCACCAGAGCACCCCGGCCCTGCCCCAGCTCAGCCGCTCCCCGTTCGCCAGCAGCCTTCCGTCTTCCTCCGCCTCCATCTCTACCACTCAGGTCCGTTCCCCCTCGGTCGGTTCTCCTCCCCGCTTGGTTCATTCAGTCAACCGCATTTACGGAGTGCTTACTAGGCCGTACTAGGCGCTTAGGAGAGGACACCAGAACAAAAAAAAGGCGCTTTCCCCACCCACGACGAGGTTACAGTCTAGCGGGGGGAGACGGACATTCATAGAAAGAAATAGATGACAGATATGGCCGTAAGCGGTGTGGGGCTGGGAAGGGAGATGTATAAGGGGAGCGAGTCAGGGCGACCTCGAAGGTAAATAAATTTATTTATTTTACTATTTATTTATTTTACTTGTACATATCTATTCTACTTATTTTGTTAGTATGTTTGGTTGTGTTCTCCGTCTCCCCCTTTTAGACTGTGAGCCCACTGTTGGGTAGGGACTGTCTCTATACGTTGCCAATTTCCGTCTCCCCCTTTTAGACTGTGAGCCCACTGTTGGGTAGGGACTGCCTCTAGACGTTGCCAGCTTGGACTTCCCAAGCGCTTAGTACAGTGCTCTGCCCACAGTAAGCGCTCAATAAACACGATTGACGATGATGATGGAGGGAGCGGGAAAAGAGGGAAGGCCTCTTGGAGGAGATGGGCTCTCAGTAAGGCTCTGAACGGGCGGGAAGGTCGTTATCGGATATGGGGCAGGATTTGGGCGAGAGGTCGGCGGTGAGATAGACGAGAGGGAGACGGTTGGTGTGAGAGGAGCCGATTGTGCCAACTGGCTCGTAGTAGGAAATAAGGGAGAGGGCAAGGTGATGGGGTCTCTCCTCCCCGTGTTTCTCCGCCCCTGCTGCCCACGCCCGCCAACCGAGACCTCGTTCCTCCCCCGTCCCCATCCCCGGTGACCCGGCCTCGGCCCCGCCGTCTGTGCCCCGACCCCCAGCAGGTGTTCTCCCTGGCGGGCCCCACCTTCAGCCTGCCCACCTCCCACATCTTCGGGACCCCCGTGGTGCCCGCCGCGCCCCTGCTCAGTCAGTCGGAGAGCAGCCGGCCAGGTAAGGGGACCGCCGGCCGCGGCAGCGGCTCGGCCCACGGCGGGGAGACGGGCTCGGAGGAGCCTAGGGGGCTGGGATGGGTCCCCGGGCGCCGCTTCAGTGCCACACGTGTGTTTGGAGCGTGTGCTAACCTCCGGCGGGGACCAGGAGACCCTGTCGCGTGTATGTGCGTGTAGGGCACTCGGGAGTCTGGTCCTGCCTACAGGTAACGTCCGGGCTCTGCTCTCTTCCTCCATTCCCCCTTTTCGACTGTGAGCCCGCTGTCGGGTAGGGACTGTCTCTATATGTTGCCAATTTGGACTTCCCAAGCGCTTAGTACAGTGCTCTGCACATAGGAAGCGCTCAATAAATACGATTGATGATGCTATGTTGCCAACTTGGACTTCCCAAGGGCTTAGTACAGAGCTCTGCACACAGTAAGCGCTCAATAAATACGATTGATGATGATGATGAGTCCCCCGGTCCTGCTCCCTTTCTTTATTAATAAACAATAATGTATTTATCAAGCACTTACTAGGTGCCAGGCACTTCCAAGCTCTGGGGTAGATACAAGATAATTGCGTTGGACACAGTCCCTGTCCCACACAGGGCTCACAATAATTATTCTGGCATTTATTAAGCGCTTACTATATGCCAGGTACTGTACTAAGCGCTGGGGTGGGTACGAGGAAATCGGGTTGAACACAGTATCCACCCCCAGTGCTTAGTATTGTACCTAGCACGTGGTAAGCGCTTAACAAATTAAGTAAATTTATTTACTTAAGTAAATTTATTACTCTATTTATTTATTTATTTATTTTATTTGTACATATCTATTCTATTCTATTAATTTTATTTTGTTAGTATGTTTGGTTTTGTTCTCTGTCTCCCCCTTTTAGACTGTAAGCCCACTGTTGGGTAGGGCCTGTCTCTATATGTTGCCAATTTGTGCTTCCCAAGCGCTTAGTACAGTGCTCTGCACATAGTAAGCACTCAATAAATACGACTGATTGATTGATTGACTGAACAAATGCCTCAATAATTATTATTATCTGCAAAATAAGAGCAGCGTGGCTCAGTGGAAAGCGCTCGGGCTTTGGAGTCAGAGGTCATGCGTTCGAATCCCGGCTCTGCCGCATGTCCGCCGTGTGACCTTGGGCAAGTCATTAAACTTCTCTGAGCCTCAGTTACCTCATCTGTAAAATGGGGATGGAGACTGTGAGCCCCCCCGTGGGACAACCTGATCACCTTGTAATCTTCCCCAGCGCTTAGAACAGTGCTTTGCACATAGTAAGCGCTTCATAAATGCCATTATTATTATTATTAAAATGGGGATCGAGACTGTGAGCCCCACCTGGGACAGGGATTGTGTCCAACCCGGTTTGCTTGTAATAATAATAATAATAATAATAATAAGGGTATTTGCTAAGCGCTTACTATGTGCATTGTTCTAAGTGCTGGGGTAGATACAAGGCAATCAGGTTGTCCCACGTGGGGCTAACAGTCTTCATCCCCATTTTCCAGATGAGGGAACTGAGAAGTGAAGTGACTTGCCCACAGTCACGCAGCTGACAAGTGGCAGAGCCAGGATTCGAACCCATGACCTCTGACTCCTAAGCCTGGGCTCTTTCCACTGAGCCACGAAAGAAACCGGGCGGCAGGCCCCACATTAGAGAAGTAGCACGGCGTAATGGATGGTACAGGGGCCTGCAAGTTGAAAGGTTGTGGGTTCTAATCCCGACCCTGCCACATGTCTGCTGGGTGACCGGGGGCAAGTCAGCAGCGTGGCTTAGTGGAAAGAGTCCGGGCTTGGGGGTCAGAGGTCGTGGGTTCTAATCCCGCCTCCACTGTGTGACTTTGGGCAAGTCACTTAACTTCTCTGGACCTCAGTTCCCTCATCTGTAAAATGGGGATGAAGACTGTGAGCCCCACGTGGGACAACCTGATTACCTTGTATCTACCCCAGCGCTTAGAATAATAATAATAATGATGACGGTGTTTATTAAGCGCTTACTATGTGCAAAGCACCGTTCTACGCACTGGGGAGGTTACAAGGTGGTCAGGTTGTCCCACGGGGGGCTCACAGTCTTAGAACAGTGCTTGGCACATAGTTAGCGCTTAACAAATGTTGTCATTATTATTATTATTATTCTCTGGGCCTCAGTTACCTCATCTGTAAAATGGGGATTAAGAGTGTGAGCCCCATGTGGGACAGGGACTCTGGCCAACTCTATTTGCTTGTATCCGCTCCAGCGCTTAGTACAGTGCCTGGCAATCAATCAATTGTATTTATTGAGCACTTACTGTGTGCAGAGCACTGTACTAAGCGCTTGGGAAGTGCACGTTGGCAACATATAGAGACAGTCCCTACCCAACATCATCATCATCATCAATCGTATTTATTGAGCGCTTACTGTGTGCAGAGCACTGTACTAAGCGCTTGGGATGTGCAAGTTGGCAACATATAGAGACAGTCTCTACCCAACATCATCATCATCAGTTGTATTTATTGAGCGCTTACTGTGTGCAGAGCACTGTACTAAGCGCTTGGGAAGTGCAAGTTGGCAACATATAGAGACAGTCTCTACCCAACATCATCATCATCAGTCGTATTTATTGAGCGCTTACTGTGTGCAGAGCACTGTACTGAGCGCTTGGGAAGTGCAAGTTGGCAACATATAGAGACATTCCCTACCCAACATCATCATCATCATCAATCGTATTTATTGAGCGCTTACTGTGTGCAGAGCACTGTACTAAGCGCTTGGGAAGTGCAAATTGGCAACATATAGAGACAGTCCCTACCCAACAGTGGGCTCACAGTCTAAAAGGCACATAGTAGGCGCTTAACAAATACCACAGCTGTTGTTATTAGGCCACGCTCCACCAGGCCACGCACCTCTCTCTTGGTGGGGGGATTCCCGAGCACTGAGCCCTGAGCACTCCCTCCTGAGCACTGAGCACTCCCCACCTCCTCCCCACAGAGCCTGACCTGGAGGACTGCAGTTTCGGGTGCCGGGGGACCTCTCCCCGGGAGAGCCTCTCCTCCATGTGAGTGCCTGGCAGGGAGGAAGAGGAGGGAACCACTGGCGGGGGGGAAGCGGGCAGCGGGAACGGGCTCAAGGAGCCCAGCCGGGGTGGCCCACGTGCCCAGCTGTGCCCGCTGCAGGTCTCCCATCAGCAGCCTCCCCACGCTGTTCGACCAGACGGTGGCCTGCGGAGGAGGGGGCGGCGGGCGGCCCGACGCCGTGCCCCAGGCCACTCCCAACATCGAGCAGCTCCTGGAAAAGCAGGGCAACGGGGAGGCTGGCGTCAACAGTGAGTGGACGTCGGGCTCGGGGTGGGGAAGGGACGGGACGCCGGGCCGGAAAAACCCCGGGCGGGAGAAAGCCCGGGCAGCTGAGAGAGGACGGTCGACGATGCCACCCTGGGCTGGGCAGGGGGCAACCTCATGGGCACCTGACGGAGCATGGATCCTTCCTCTGGGGTAGGGGAAGATCACCCCCAAAACACTCCCTGCCAGACTCAACATCATCCTCCTCATTCATTCATTCAATCGTATTTATTGAGCGCTTACTGTGTGCAGAGCACTGGGCTAAGCGCTTGGGAAGTCCAAGTTGGCAGCACAGAAAGACGGTCCCTACCCAACGGCGGGCTCACAGGCTAGAAGGGGGAGACAGAGAACCAAACAAAACATATTCACCAAAGAGAATAAATATGTACAAAAGCCTCAGCTGCACAGCACCTGTATATATGTATATATGTTTGTACATATTTATTACTCTATTTATTTATTTATTTATTCTACTTGTACATCTCTATTCTATTTATTTTCTTTTGTTAGTATGTTTGGTTTGGTTCTCTGTCTCCCCCTTTTAGACTGTGAGCCCACTGTTGGGTAGGGACTGTCTCTATATGTCACCAACTTGGACTTCCCAAGCGCTTAGTACAGTGCTCTGCACAGAGTAAGCGCTCAGTAAACACGATTGATGATGATGATGATGAGACAGAGAACCAAACAAAACATATTCACCAAGTAAAATAAAGAGAATAAATATGTACAAAGGCCTCAGCTGCTTTTACTGAGGACTCCGAGAAGCAGCCTGGCTCAGTGGAAAGAGCCCGGGCTTGGGAGTCAGAGGTCATGGGTTCGAATCCTGACTCCATCACATGTCTGCTGGGTGACTTTGGGCAAGTCACTTCACTTCTCTGGGCCTCAGTTCCCTCATCTGGAAAATGGGGATTAAGACTGTGAGCACCACGTGGGACAACCCGATCACCTTGTAACCTCCCCAGCGCTTAGAACGGTGCTTTGCACATAGTAAGCGCTTAATAAATACCATCATCGTCATTATTATTATTACTTACAGTGTGCAGGGCAGCGGGCTGGGCATCTGCTGTGTGCAGGGCACTGGGCTGGACACCTGCTATGTGTGGAGCACTGGAGTGGGAATCCGCTGCTTTCGGGGCACTGGAATGGACACCTGCCGTATGCAAAGCACAGAACTGTTTGCCGGCTGGGGCAGGACACTGGGTTCATTTCATTCATTCAGTTGTATTTATTGAGCGCTTTACTGTGTGCAGAGAACTGGACTAAGTGCTTGAAAGTCCAATACAGCAATAAAAAGAGACAATCTCTTCCCGCAACGGGCTTACAGTCTAGAGGGGGGGAGACAGACATCAAAACAAGTAAACAGGCATCAGTATAAATAAACAGAATTACAGGTATACCTACAGAATTATAGGTATATATATGATGTATGTATATATATATATATATACACACACATATATATGTATATATGTATGTATATATACATATATGTATATATGCATATATATATACATATATATGTATATATATATGTATGTATATACATGTGTATATCTATATGTGCTGTAGGGTGGGGGGGAGAGCAAAGAGAGCAAGTCAAGATGACAAAAAAGGGAGGGAGTTGGGCACCTGGTGTGTTCAGGGCATTCATTCATTTATAACAATAATAGCATTTATTAAGCACTTACTATGTGCAAAGCACTGTTCTAAGCACTGGGGAGGATACAAGTTGATCAGGTTGTCCCATGAGGGGCTCACAGTCTTCATCCCCATTTTACAGATGAGGGAACTGAGGCCCAGAGAAGCTAAGTGACTTGCCCAGAGTCACACAGCTGACAAGCGGCGGAGCCGGGATTGGAACCCATGACCTCTGACTCCAAAGCCTGGGCTCTTTCCACTGAGCCACGCTTCTTCTCTATTTTATTTACTCTATTTAATCGCATTCGGAGCCGGGACTTGAACCCGTGACCTCCGACTCCAAAGCCTGGGCTCTTTCCACTGAGCCACGCTGCTTCTCTATTTTATTTACTCAGCGTGGCTCAGTGGAAAGAGCCCGGGCTTTGGAGTCAGAGGTCATGGGTTCGAATCCCGACTCCATCACATGTCTGCTGTGTGACCTTGGGCAAGTCACTTAACTTCTCTGGGCCTCAGTTACCTCATCTGTAAAATGGGGACTAAGACTGTGAGCCCCACATGGGACAACCTGATCACCCTGTATCCTCCCCAGTGCTTAGAACAGTGCTTTGCACATAGTAAGCGCTTAACAAATGCCAATTATTATTATTATTACGCTAATCGTATTTATTGAGCGCTTACTGTGTGCAGAGCACCGTACTAAGCGCTTGGGAAGTACAGATCGGCAACATCTAGAGACGGTCCCTACCCACCAACAGATCCTGCCCTAAGCCACGGGGGATTCACGCCCCTTCCCCAGGGGTGATGCCAGCGGGCACCACAACCCCGGGAAGATAGAACAGAAGGCGCCCAAACCAGCGGTGGGCGTGTGACCGGAGGAAAAACAAATGAGAAACGCTATTTTTATCCCGCAATTAGCGGATTTCCAACCTCCAGAAGGGCCAAATAGAAAATCCTAGCACTGGCCACATCCCGAGGGAATTGCCTGTCTTGTTTTCCGTCTGAAGGCCGCCCGGCCGACACCTTCCTCGAGGTCCGGGGCGTTGACGCCTCGTGACTGTGGGAAAATCTTCAGGGGTCGGAGAACCTCTCTCATCACCATCATCATCATCATCAATCACATTTACTGAGCGCTTACTGTGTGCAGAGCACTGTACTAAGCGCTTGGGAAGTACAAGTTGGCAACATTCCCTTCCCCACAGCACCTGTATATATGTATATATGTTTGTACATATTTATTACTCTATTTATTTATTTTACTTGTACATATCTATTCTATTTATTTTATTTTGTTAGTATGTTTGGTTTTGTTCTCCGTCTCCCCCTTGTAGACTGTGAGCCCATTGTTGGGTAGGGACCGTCTCTCTATGTTGCCAATTTGTACTTCCCAAGCGCTTAGTACAGTGCTGTGCACATAGTAAGCGCTCAATAAATACGATTGATTGATTGACTGACTGATCTAGAGACAGTCCCTACCCAACAGTGGGCTCACCGTCTAGAAGGGGGAGACAGAGACCAAAACCAAACATATTAACAAAATAAAATGAATAGATATGTACAAGTAAAATAAAGAAAGAAATAGAGTAGGAAATACGTACATACATATATACAGGTGCTCTGGGGAAGGGAAGGAGGTAAGGCGGGGGGGAATAGCTTCCCCAGTACAAGTAAAATAAATAAATAGAGTAATAGTCAGAGTGATCCCATCTCTGCCTCTCTCAGGCTTCGAGCATGGAAGCCGTGCTCGTGGCAGCACAGATGTCCCGGGAGGGATGGAGGGAGAATGGAGGATGATAAGAGACCCAAACAAGAGAGACGAAATTGGGGAACGGGAAGAGAGGACGGCAGGGGAAACGTTTTATGGGCACGGTAAAGCAAACCCCCGGAGGATGCCCCTTCTCCGCCCATTGCTGGGAGACGGCCACCGAGCAGCGACCTTTGAGGCGTGCTACGGTTGGGAAAGGGGCGACTCTTTTCGAGCGGGAATTCTGTAAGGATCGTGAGCCGGGAAGGTGGAAGCCAAATCAATGCCAATCAATCAATCAATCGTATTTATTGAGCGCTTACTGTGTGCAGAGCACTGGACTAAGCGCTTGGGAAGTCCAAGTTGGCAACATATAGAGACGGTCTCCACCCAACAGCGGGCTTACAGTCTAGAAGGGGGGCTCAGGAACTGCGAACAGCAAACATGGCAGCACAAGGAAGGACGGTCTTTTTCTTTATTGTACTTGTTAAACGCTTACTGTGTGCCAGACGCCGTACTAAGCGCTGGGGCAAATACACGCTCGTCAGCTTGGACGCAGGCCCTGTCCCACACGGTGCTTACAGTCTTCATCCCTATTTTACAGATGAGGGAACTGAGGCACAGAGAAGTGAAGTCCCCCATCTTACCTCCTTCCCTTCCCCACAGCACCTGTATATATGTATATATGTTTGTACATATTTATTACTCTATTTATTTTGCTTGTACATATCTATTCTATTTATTTTATTTTGTTAGTATGTTTGGTTTTGTTCTCTGTCTCCCCCTTTTAGACTGTGAGCCCACTGTTGGGCAGGGACCGTCTCTATATGTTGCCAATTTGTACTTCCCAAGCGCTTAGTCCAGTGCTCTGCACACAGTAAGCGCTCAATAAATACGAATGATGATGATGATGATGATGAAGTGGCTTGCTCTCATACAGCAGACAGATGACGGAGAGGGATTAGAACCCAGGTCCTTCTGACTCCCAAGCCCGGCCTCCGTCCGTTCGGCCAGGCTGCTGCTTTTGTGTTCGCACGGTAGCGCTTAGAGCAGTGCTTTGCACATAGTAAGCGCTTAACAAATGCCATTATTATTATTATTATCAATAGTAACAGTACTTATTAAGCACTTACTGGTGCAGAGCATTCTATTGTACTTTCCAAGCGCTTAGTACAGTGCTCTGCACACAGTAGGCGCTCAATAAATACGACTGAATGAACCAATGAATACTGAGCACTGGGAAAGTAAACAGAGGTGGGAATTTGACCTGGTTCCCGGCTCTCGACGGGCTTACAACGTAAGAATTTAAGATGGGGTAGGGACCGGCGACAGACACATAGGGAGCGATGAAACGATAAAATACTAAACCAACATAAAAGACCAAACTAAAAACAGGATACAGTCCCTGCCCCACACAGGGTCACAGCCTTAACCCCCATTTTACAGATGAGGTAACTGAGGCACAGAGAAGAGAAGCGGGTTGCCCAGAGTCGCCGACGAGAGGCCGAGATGGGATTACTCTATTACTATTACTCTATTTATTGATTTATTTCACTTGTACATATCTATTCTATTTATTTTATTTTGTTAATATGTTTGGTTTTGTTCTCTGTCTCCCCCTTCTAGACTGTGGGTAGCGACTGTCTCTATATGTTGCCAACTTGGACTTCCCAAGCGCTTAGTCCAGTGCTGTGCACACAGTAAGCGCTCAATAAGTATGATTGATTGATTGATTGATGGAAAGCCAGTCCCCCTTCTAGACTGTGGGTAGGGACTGTCTCTGTATGTTGCCAACTTGTACTTCCCAAGCGCTTAGTCCGGTGCTCTGCACACAGTAAGTGGTCAATAAATACAATAGATTGATTGATTGATTGATTGATGAAAAGCCAGTCCCCCTTCTAGACTGTGGATAGGAACCGTCTCTATATGTTGCCAACTTGTACTTCCCAAGTGCTTAGTCTGGTGCTCTGCACACAGTAAGCGCTCAATAAATACGATAGATTGATTGATTGATTGATGAAAAGCCAGCCCCCCTTCTAGACTGTGGGTAGGGACTGTCTCTGTATGTTGCCAACTTGTACTTCCCAAGCGCTTAGTCCGGTGCTCTGCACACAGTAAGCGGTCAATAAATACAATAGATTGATTGATTGATTGATTGATGAAAAGCCAGTCCCCCTTCTAGACTGTGGGTAGGGACCGTCTCTATATGTTGCCAACTTGTACTTCCCAAGCGCTTAGTCCGGTGCTCTGCACACAGTAAGCGCTCAATAAATACGATTGATTGATTGATTGATGAAAAGCCAGTCCCCCTTCTAGACCGTGGGTAGGGACCGTCTCTATATGTTGCCAACTTGTACTTCCCAAGCGCTTAGTCCGGTGCTCTGCGCACAGTAAGCGCTCAATAAATACGATCGATTGATTGATTGATGGATAAAAAGCCAGGTCCTCCCGAGTCCCAGGCCGCGCCGCCCCTCGAGGACCTCAGACTCGGGTGCGATTTGGGTGTCGCCGTCCCCCGCCCCCGGCTAGCGACCCCTCTCTCCTCTGTGCCCCCGCAGTCGTGGAGCTGCTGAAGGCGCTGCACTCCCTGCAGAAGGAAAACCAGCAGCTCCAGGAGCAGATCATGACGCTGACGGCGAAGAAGGAGCGGCTGCAAGTCCTCAACGTCCAGCTGTCTGTGCCTTTCCCCGTGGTGCCTGCGGCCAACGTCCCTGCCCCTCCGGCGGCCCCCTACCTCCTGCCTCCCAGCGGTGAGCGGGCCGGGGGGCCGCAGGGGCCGGGGACGCGGGGCGGTCCCCCCCAAATCCCGGGCGCCCCCCGTGATCCGCGCCCCGTGTCCCCCCAGCCGGCAGCAACGAATCGGGCGGCGCCAACAAGAGCCCCCCTGGCAAGAACCCCTTCGGGATGGAGAATGCTCTCTCCACGTCCTCAGAGGTGAGATGGGGCCCGAGCGGAGACTCCGGGGGTCTCCGCCGCCCGGACCCCCTTGGGTTGCGGGGGTCTCCGCAGCTGGGACCCCTCCGAGTGGGTAGCAGTGACAGCGGCATTTAGCGGGGGCCCGTTTATCGTTTCACCGCTTCCCTGTGTGTCTGTCCCCGATCCCTCCCCGTCTTAAATTCTTAGGTTGTAAGGCCCACTGTTGGGTAGGGACCGTCTCTATATGTCGCCAACTTGGACTTCCCAAGCGCTTAGTCCAGTGCTCTGCACACAGTAAGCGCTCAATAAATACGATTGATGATGATGATGATCTTAAATTCTTAGGTTGTAAGGCCCACTGTTGGGTAGGGACCGTCTCTATATGTCGCCAACTTGGACTTCCCAAGCGCTTAGTCCAGTGCTCTGCACACAGTAAGCGCTCAATAAATACGATTGATGATGATGATGATCTTAAATTCTTAGGTTGTAAGGCCCACTGTTGGGTAGGGACCGTCTCTATATGTTGCCAACTTGGACTTCCCAAGCGCTTAGTACACTGCCCTGCACACAGTAAGCGCTCAATAAATACGATTGATGATGATGATGATGATCTTAAATTCTTAGGTTGTAAGGCCCACTGTTGGATAGGGACTGTCTCTATATGTTGCCAACTTGGACTTCCCAAGCGCTTAGTCCAGTGCTCTGCACACAGTAAGCGCTCAATAAATACGATTGATTGATTAAATTCTTAGGTTGTAAGCCCCTGTAGAGCCAGGAACCACGTCAAATTCCCACCTCTGTTTACTTTCCCAGTGCTCAGTATTCATTCGTTCATTCAGTCGTATTTATTGAGCACTTACTGTGTGTAGACACTGTACTAAGCACCAGGAAAGTACAACAGAATGCTCTGCACCAGTAAGTGCCATTCTCTGCACTGGAATAGGTCAGAGAGAAGTGTGACCTCATCTGTAAAATGGGCACAAAGACCATGAGCCCCAGGGACTGTGCCCAACCTGACAACCTCATGTTGAGAAGCAGCGTGGCTCAGTGGAAAGAGTCCGGGCTTTGGAGTCAGAGGTCGTGGGTTCAAATCAACTGTCAGCTGGGTGACTCTGGGCAAGTCACTTCACTTCTCTGGGCCTCATCTGAAAATGGGGATTAAAACCGTGAGGCCCCCGGGGGACAACCTGATTACCTTGTAACCTCCCCAGCGCTTAGAACAGTGCTTTGCACATAGTAAGCGCTTAACAAATACCATCATCATTATTATTACTATTACCCCAGCGCTTAGTACGGGGCCTGGCGCATAGTAAGCACTTAACAAATACCATAAAAGAAAAAAAAAGAGAAGAAAATAGAGTGACACGGTCCTTGTCCACGAGGAGGTTGCCCTCTAACTGGGGAGATGAACATAGGAACGGAACATAAATTGGTCGAAATAAATCATCATTATTATTACTATTACCCCAGCGCTTAGTACGGTGCCTGGCGCATAGTAAGCACTTAAATGCCATAAAAGAAAAAAAAAGAGAAGAAAATAGAGTGACACGGTCCTTGTCCACGAGGAGGTTGCCCTCTAACTGGGGAGATGAACATAGGAACGGAACATAAACTGATCAAAATAAATCATCATTATTATTACTATTACCCCAGTGCTTAGTACGGGGCCTGGCGCATTGTAAGCACTTAACAAATACCATAAAAGAAAAGAAAAAAGAGAAGAAAATAGAGTGACACGGTCCTTGTCCACTAGGAGGTTGTCCTCTAACTGGGGAGATGAATGTAGGAACAGAACATAAATTGGTCGAAATAAATCATCATTATTATTACTATTACCCCAGCGCTTAGTACGGGGCCTGGCGCATAGTAAGCACTTAACAAATACCATAAAAAAAAAAAAAGAGAAGAAAATAGAGTGACACGGTCCTTGTCCACTCGGAAGTTGCCCTCTAACTGGGGAGATGAACATAGGAACGGAACATAAATTGATCGAAATAAATCATCATTATTATTACTATTACCCCAGCGCTTAGTACGGGGCCTGGCGCATAGTAAGCACTTAACAAATACCATAAAAGAAAAGAAAAAGAGAAAAAAATAGAGTGACACGGTCCTTGTCCACTAGGAGGTTGCCCTCAAACTGGGGAGATGAACATAGGAACAGAACATAAATTGATTGAAATAAATCATCATTATTATTACTATTACCCCAGCGCTTAGTACGGGGCCTGGCGCATAGTAAGCACTTAACAAATACCATAAAAGAAAAGAAAAAAGAGAAGAAAATAGAGTGACACGGTCCTTGTCCACTAGGAGGTTGCCCTCTAACTGGGGAGATGAACATAGGAACAGAACATAAATTGATCAAAATAAATCATCATTATTATTACTATTACCCCAGCGCTTAGTACGGGACCTGGCGCATAGTAAGCACTTAACAAATACCATAAAAGAAAACAGAAAGAGAGAAGAAAATAGAGTGACACGGTCCTTGTCCACCAGGAGGTTGCCCTCTAACTGGGCAGAGGAACATAGGAACGGAACATAAATTGGTCGAAATAAATCATCATTATTATTACTATTACCCCAGTGCTTAGTATGGGGCCTGGCGCATAGTAAGCACTTAACAAATGCCATAAAAGAAAAAAAAAAGAGAAGAAAATAGAGTGACACGGTCCTTGTCCACGAGGAGGTTGCCCTCTAACTGGGGAGATGAACATAGGAACGGAACATATATTGATCAAAATAAATCATCATTATTATTACTAGTACCCCAGCGCATAGTATGGGGCCTGGCGCATAGTAAGCACTTAACAAATACCATAAAAGAAAAGAAAAAGAGAAGAAAATAGAGTGACACGGTCCTTGTCCACGAGGAGGTTGCCCTTTAACTGGGGAGGTGAACATACGAACAGAACATAAATTGGTCGAAATAAATCATCATTATTATTACTATTACCCCAGCGCTTAGTACGGTGCCTGGTGCATAGTAAGCACTTAACAAATACCATAAAAGAAAAAAAAAGAGAAGAAAATAGAGTGACACGGTCCTTGTCCACTAGAAGGTTGCCCTCTAACTGGGGAGATGAACATAGGAACGGAACATAAATTGGTCGAAATAAATCATCATTATTATTACTATTACCCCAGCGCTTAGTACGGTGCCTGGCGCATAGTAAGCACTTAACAAATACCATAAAAGAAAAGAAAAAGAGAAGAAAATAGAGTGACACGGTCCTTGTCCACGAGGAGGTTGCCCTCTAACTGGGGAGATGAACATAGGAACGGAACATATATTGATCAAAATAAATCATCATTATTATTACTATTACCCCAGTGCTTAGTATGGTGCCTGGTGCATAGTAAGGACTTAACAAATACCATAAAAGACAAAAAAAGAGAAGATAATAATAGAGTGACACGGTCCTTGTCCACTCGGAGGTTGCCCTCTAACTGGGGAGATGAACATAGGAACAGAACATAAATTGGTCGAAATAAATCATCATTATTATTACTAGTACCCCAGCGCTTAGTACGGGGCCTGGCGCATAGTAAGCACTTAACAAATACCATAAAAGACAAAAAAAGAGAAGATAATAATAGAGTGACACGGTCCTTGTCCACTAGGAGGTTGCCCTCTAACTGGGGAGATGAACATAGGAACGGAACATAAATTGGTCGAAATAAATCATTTGAGTGGAAATATAGGGCTGAGGGCTACGGGGGGTGGAAATAAGATGGTGAGGGCTAGCGTTGGCCGAAGGGATGGTGTTCATTCATTTCATTCATTCATTCAATCGTATTTATTGAGCGCTTACTGTGTGCAGAGCACTGGACTAAGCGTTTGGGAAGTACAAGTTGGTAACATATAGAGATGGTCCCTACCCAACAGTGCTGGGGGTGGGATTTGGGGAGCGATCTGAAGGTGGGGAGCGGCCTAGTGGTTAGAGCCCGGGCCTGGGTTCTAGTCCCGGCTCCGCCACTTGTCCTCTGTGTGACCTCGGGCAAGTCACTGAACATCTCTGTGCCTCAGCGACCTCGCCGGTAAAATGGGGATTAAGACCGTGAGCCCCGTGTGGGACGGGGACCGTGTCCGACCCGATTTGTCCGTATCCACCCCAGCGCTTAGAGCGGTGTCTGGCACATCGTGAGCACTTAACAAATACCGCTGTTGTTATTATGTGACGGCAGGGGTTGTGGGGAGGAAGTGTGAAGCTGGGAGAGCGACATGAACGAGGGGATGAGGAGGGAGAGCCCAGAGCGAGGGGATCTCTGCCATTTGTGCGCCGTTCGGGGCCGGGCGATTCTGGATCTCCGGTGGGCAGGGGAAGGAGCAGAGGGGGAAAAAACAGTCTTTTAGGCTGTGAGCCCACTGTTGGGTAGAGACTGTCTCTATATGTTGCCAATCTGTACTTCCCAAGCGCTTAGTACAGTGCTCTGCACATAGTAAGCGCTCAATAAATACGATTGATGATGAAAAAAAGGAGGGCTCTCCTGGCATCCTGGCACTCTGTGCCCTCTCCGGGCTGGTCTTCTAGACTGTGAGCCCACTGTTGGGTAGGGACCGTCTCTATATGTTGCCAACTTGTGCTTCCCAAGCTCACACGGTAAGCGCTCAATAAATACGATTGATGATGAAAAAAAGGAGGGCTCTCCTGGCATCCTGGCACTCTGTGCCCTCTCCGGGCTGGTCTTCTAGACTGTGAGCCCACTGTTGGGTAGGGACCGTCTCTATATGTTGCCAACTTGTGCTTCCCAAGCGCGCACGGTAAGCGCTCAATAAATCCGATTGAATGAACGGTCCCAGCCTCGCCAGAGGGGCCTCAGGGGATGCGGGGCCGGAGGGGCCCCAGGCCTTTCATAAAATACAAAAAACCAACGTATGTGTTAGGTGCCTGCTAGGTGCCAGGCACTGTACTAAGTGCTGGGGTGGGTGTAAGTTAATCAGGTTAGACTCAATCCGCGTCCCGCTTGGGGCTCCCAGTCTTAATCCCCATTTTCCAGACGAGGGACTGAAGCCCAGAGAGGTGAAGTGACTGGTCCAAGGTCACGCCGCAGACGAGGGGCGGAGATGGGATTAGGCCCCGGGGCCCGAGCTCCAGCCACGGTGCTCCCCACGTGGCACCGGCCGGCCGGCTCTGTGACCGCGGCCCCTGCGGCCTCTCTCCCCTTCCCAGGACCCCCAGTCGGCGTGCCCCAGCCGGAGCAGCTCGTCCCTGTCGTTCCACAGCACGCCCCCGCCTCTGCCTCTCCTCCAGCAGCCCCCCGGGTGCCCGCCCCCGCCGCAGAACGGGCTGGGCCGGGGCCTGGCGGGCCTGCTGGGCGCCGGGCCCACGGTGGAGGGCCTGCTGGGCAGCCTGGCCGGCGGGCAGCAGCTGCCCCTCAACGGCCTCTTGGGAAGCCTCAATGGAGCGGCCCAGACCCCCGGTCCCAGCCTCGCCCAGACCACCGGGACCACCCCAGCCCTGCAACTCTCCAGCAGCCTCAACAGGTGAGGGCAGAGGGGCGGGCGGGCCTTCGGCTCCCTTCCCTCCACTCACTTCCATTCCGTCGTACTGACTGAGCGCTTACCGTGTGCAGAGCACTGTACTAAGCGCTTGGAAAGTCCGACCGGGCAACAGGTAGAGACGGTCCCTACCCGACAACAGGCTCACCGTCTAGGAGGGGGAGACGGGCAACCGAACCAAACAAGTAGACGGGCGTCACTTCCACCCGACGCGCCGAAGGGAGAGGAGGGGAGAAGTTGAGAGTTAGCTTCTCCCCCGGTGGGGTGGGGGAGAGATGTGGAGACCACCCAGGACGGGATGAGACCAGGGGCAGCCTACCCAGCGGCCTGCCCCAGAGGGTCCCGGCCCTTGGAGGAACTCCGGCTCCGAAGGGCCAGGTTCCTGGGGTTGGGGCCGACCCACTCTCGGTCTAACCGCTCTCCCTCCTGCTGCAGTAGAAACCTCTCGTCCAGTCCTCGGAGGATTTAGAGGAGCCGCCCCCAGCTTCTGGTCCGGGGGTCCCACCCCGTAACGAAGCCCCCCACTCCTCCTAACACAAGGGTTGGAGTGGGGCTTCGGGTTGAGGGATGGAGGACCAACCGCAGCCCCAAATGTAGACAGGATCCTGACTTTGGCCCTGCCCCTCACCCTATTTATTCCCACTGTACCACCCTCTCCACGTCCCCCCCAACCAACCGTGTCCCCCCCATAGCCACCCCAGCCCCAACGCCCTGACGGAACAACAACGCCAGCTCCTGCAGCAGCACGAGCAGCAGCTCCAGCAGCTCCTGGTGTCCCCCCGGCTGAGCCCGGTAACCCTCGACGCCCCTCGCCGACCCCCGCCACGCTAACCCGGCCCGCCTGCCCTCCCAGGTCCCCCCCCAGGACCCGGGTGGCGCACCCCCCACAGTAGCAGCCACGCTAACTCTTCCTCTCCGCACCTCTCCGGTGACCACCCGCCCTCCTCCCAGCACCCTCAGACCTGCCCGTGAGATTCCCACAGGGATGCCTCGGGAAGAGAGATGTCCCAAGGAGGGGGTCACTCCAGTCTCCCAGCCCCGCCCGGAGTCCAGGGGCCGTGGCGGGAAGGGGTGGTCGTGAGGGGGCTTTGAGGAGGTCGGGCTGGGGGACTCCCGAGCCGGCCCGGAGGATGGGGGCGGTTCAGGGGTCCATCCCCCTTCCCGCCTCTCGCCCCGGTCCGACCCGGGCCCGTGTGTCCGTCCCCCGGCCCAGGAGCACCAGACGGTCGTCTACCAGATGATCCAGCAGATCCAGCAGAGGCGGGATCTGCAGCGGCTCCAGATGGGCAGCGGCCCCTCGCAGCTGCCCGTGACCGGCCTGCTGGCCGGGGCCGGCCCGCCGCTGCTGCCCGCCGCGGGCTCGCTGGTGGCCCCGGCCCTGGGCGCCGGGGGAGGCCTGGTGGGCCCGACGGCTGCGGCGGGAGGACCCCCGGTGCTCACGGCCCAGGCCCACCCCTTCCTGGGGCTCCCGGCTGCGGACGTCGGCGGCGGGCAGAAAGGAGCGGTGGGTACCGGGCCCCGGCCCTCGGTGGGACCCGGGCGGCGGGGGGCGGCCGGCTGCATCCCAGGATCCTCGTGGGAAGGAGGCAGGAAGCTGGCGAGCGGGACGGGGCCTGGCGTACCAGCCCGTCCGTAACCTACAGGCCCGGGGTGTCCAGAGACGGGTGGGAGGGTTGAGGACCCTCCAGTGGGGTCCGAAGGAGGTGGAGCAGGCCCCCAGTATGGGGGCATCCCCCACAGTCTCCACTTCTGGTCGACAAGGGGCCTGACCCAGAACCAGGGGCCCCAGGCCGCCCGCTCAGCCTCCCACCGCTAACCCGGCCCTCCTTTCCTCTCCCTCCAGACCAGCGCTGACAAGGTGGCTCCGGCCAACCAGGAGAAAGGCTAAGGCAGCCCCCCCGCCCCCCGCGTGCCCCCCGTCTCCCACCCCGTGGGGGAGATGCGCAGGTCCAGAGCCTAGAAGATGCCCGGCCGGGAGGCGGGCGACGCTGGGCGACACTTGGGCCCGGTCGCTGCAGGAGTTTTGAGCCGGGGGTCGGGGGAGGCGGCGGGGAGGGGAGTTCTAGCTCCGCGTGCTCCCGCCCTCCCTACCCACTTTTGTCCCCACCAGCCGAGGACTGCACAGAGTCCCTCTCGGTGCGGGGCAGGGGCCCCCCGGGACGTCCAGTCCGGACCCCGGTGGCCAGGGCGGTGCCAGGGGTTGCCCGCTTAAAGTGGACGTTGGCACTGGGGTGGTGGAGAGGGAAGGGGCCGGGAGTGGACCCTATTCTGGAGGTCACCAGGATAGCACTTGCGGGGAGGGGAGCCCGGGGGCTCCCAGCGCCCCCCGCCCCTCCTCCACATCCTCCGATTCCTCCTCGGCCCCCGTCCCCCGACGTCGGGCTCTGGATGGGCAGAGAAATTAGCGTCCAACGCAGGCCCGGCAGCCCTCCGGCCCGCCACGGGTCCTCCCCTCCCCTCCCCAAAAAGGCACCCCGACCCGTTTGCACTATTGAAAGTCTGTGGGGAGGGAGGAGGGGGAGTCTCTCGGGACGGAGGGGTTAAAACGCACTCCAGCTTCGGCTAGCATCAGCCCCGGGGACCGCGGGAAGGCCGAAGCAGGAGCATTTCAAGCTCCCACCCCCGGCCCCCAGCCTCCACTCACGGCGGCGGTTCACCCCGACTCCGTGTGATGGGGGGGGAGATGTGGAGACCCCCCCAGTCACACCCAGAAGAGGATGAGAGCAGGGGCGGCCTGCCACAGAGGGTCCCGGCCCCTGAAAGGCCCTGGCCAGGGAAGGACCAGCCTGTCGGCTCCCAGGCCTCTCACCTGGAGTACAGGCGGGCGAGTGACTGTTTGCAAGGCTGTCCTAAAGGGCTCCACCCCAACCCCAGCCTGTCATCCTCCTCCCTGGAAGGTCCCTAAAATGCCACTGGGGTGTGGGGGTCAGGGCGCTAAACTGGTTGGGAGTGGGCGGGGTGGGGGGGGAGGGCAGCCGGTGAAGGAAGAGGAAAAGATGAATCGAAAGACGTCTGTTTTCAGTTGCACTGGGGTAGAGTTTTTTACCCGTTTTGATGCTCTTGGTCTCTTTGCATGTGTGCATTCTTGGGTTTTGTTTTTTTTTTGTTTTGTTTGGGGGGGTTGTTTTTTTTTTTCATTTTGTTTCCGTTTCTTTTTTAAAACGAAGAGAGGTGTATATTTTTGGCCACGCCAGGGACGTAGCACAGAGATATTTTTGCCCAACACTGCCTGCCTTGACTGGCTCTTTTCTGATACTGGAGATGATAATGCTCCCTGGGGAGGAACTTTTTAAGATGTTTAGGGGGCTCCGCAAAATGCAGAGCCGGGGGTGGGGGGGAGGGGGAGTCTGGAGGGGGATGGGGGGATGGGGGGGGGAGTTAGGGTTCCCAAAAGAATGCCGTTCTCGGCAAGCATCCCCTTCCAGTTCAAAATGGAAGAATCCTCCATCGCTTGGGATGGGTCTCAATTGGGATAGGTTTTTAAACCCCAGCCCCAAGCTCTGAAACTCTCTGGCCTTCCCCCTTCCCATCCGCCCCGACTCCAGAAGGGGAGAGGATCCAGGGGGGCTGGCCAGCTTATAGCCAGGGTTGACATATATTTTTGCCCTAACGATCCCGGAGGGCGGAGCAATGGGAAGAAGTTTGGGAGTTAGACCCCCAGGCCTCTATCCGGAGAGAGACCGGATTTCTGCTGAAGTCAGGGAAGCTTTTTCAGTGGCTTTCCCGAGTTTTGCCCCCGCTCAGTCCTCTCTCCCCTTCCCAAGGGATCGCCCCCCAACCCCATCCCATCCCCACAACTTCCACATCCAACACATTTTCAACCAAGAGGTCTTCCTGGTCTGCGCCCTCGGGAGCAGCAGAAGCAGTCGGGGACTCCCCCTCTGACTGTGTCCCCACTCCATTTCCTCTGGGCGCCGGCCTGGCATCCCCAGACCACTTGTTTGTCCACTGGTTTGCAGCCGGAGCGAGGTTAGACTTGCTAAAATTGTTTGGCTCCTGGGAGCGGGACGAAGATGGGATCCCCTTATCTGGCCAGGACACGTGTGGGATTAGGAGGAGGCCGCCCGGCGTGGAAAGATCCTCGAGGTTTCAGTCCGCCCTCTGATTTTCCACCCGACTCGGGCTCTGAGAGTCCCGAGCCTCTCCCGCCCTATCCCCCAGAGCTGAGGCGGGGGTGATTTTGGGGGCCTTGCTGTCAGGGAAGGGAGCTGAGGCAGGGAGGATGTGGTTCTTGGGGAGGAAATAGAGTCAAGTGCGTGGGAAGCCAGGCAGCAGCGCTCTTTGGGGTTCGGTCCCCTCCCCCCCGCCATTCTCCGGACTTGGGAAGGGGGTCCTTCCCAAGGAAGGAAGGGAAGAGCCCCCGGCAGTGAGGCAGCCGGGCCAGAGGGACTGGGACCCTGGGAAGGCGTTTTGGGGTGTCAGTCAGAAAGGGCTATGATTGCGTCTGGCTGAGGCTGTGAGTGGGTGGGTGTGACTATGTCTGGGGATGATTGTGGCAGGGTGACTGTGTGTGTGTGTGACTCAGGGCTGTTGCACTTAGTCTTCTGAGCTCTGTACGGACTTCTGCTCCGTCCAAGAGTCTGAGACCCTTAAAAAAGGCTGGCCCGGGGCCTTGGGTGGGTACTTTGGGGTCAAGGCCCAGAGCCCAGACTGTGCAGATTCTCATTTCCCGGGTGGGGCCCCATCTTACCCTCCTCTCTCCCCCGGTCCCACGTCCCCAAGGTTCATCTGAATCTCCTGGGGCGGCGGGGGGGCTTCCGGCTGAGGGACGACGACGCTAGGCCCAGCGCAGAGTTGTCTGGAAAGCGGCGGGCCTGGCAGGGGGAATTTACCTCAGAGATATTTTGCCCGCAGCCCGATGTCTCTCCAGTCCCACCGGGTTCCCCGTTCGGAGTCACGGAGGGGCGGCCGAGGCTGGTCCAGGACCCACCTCTCCCCCGAAACGGGGTCCGCGGGACCCTCCCCTTACGCGGCGTCGGGGGACGGAGGGTGCCCCGTGGCACCGAGGTCCGAACTCTCCCACCCCCCTGCCCTCGCGCCCCCGCCCCGCCTATAACTCAGACTCGTATCATTGTGTGACGGCCGCGTTTGTACGAAGGGCAGTTCGGAACAGCACTTGTTCTTTTTAATAAAAGAATGTTTTGCAGAAAAATAAAAACCTCGGAAAACCCAAACCTCGTCATCTGCACCGGGGGAGGCTGGAAAGGGGCGATCCGGGGAGGCAAACCCGGACGCTTTCTCCAAAACGTTAGTTAAGGCCGGAGCCGGAGCCAAGGCCGAGCAACTGGCTGGCGTCTTTTCCGGGCCTGTGGGACCCCGAGCGCTTTTTGAGCGATCGATGGTTAGTATTTACTGAGCACTCATTGTGTGCACAGCACTGTACTGAGCACTCGAGAGAGTCCAATAGGGCAGAGTTGGTAGCCACGTTCCCTCCCTACCGGGAACTTAGTCTAGAGAGAGAGCGGTCATTACGCCTCGGGACTCTCCCTTCCCGCCTCAAAACCAAAAGAGAGAAAGGGGGGAGAGAGAGAATCACTTCCCCCTCAGCTTCGATAAGCCACATCCTTCCCCTCCTGAAGGCCACCTCCTCCAGGAGGTACTCACTCCCCAGCCACCGACTTTTTGCTTTTCTTTTTTTCTTTTTAAAGGCGTTTGTTCGGCACTTACTATGTGCCGGACGCCACACAGAGCGCTGGGGTCATTGCAGAATAATCAAGTTGGGCTCCGTCCCCGTTCTTATCCCCCGTTTTTACAGATGAGGTAGCAGGGGCACAGAGAAGCTAAGCCACTTGCTCAAGTTGACCCAGCAGACGAGGCGGAATTCGAACCAGGCCCTCTGACAGGGCCGCGCTCTTTCCACTAGGCCACGTCGCTTCCTGCCTCATCACACCCTCCTCAACACACGCTGAATTACTCGCTCCTGCTGCTAGACAAGCAGCGTGGCTCAGTGGAAAGGGCACAGGCTTGGGAGTCAGAGGTCACGGGTTCAAATCCCGACTCCGCCACTTGTCAGCTGTGTGACTCTGAGTGAGTCACTTCTCTGGGCCTCAAGTTCCCTCATCTGTAAAATGGGGATAAAGACTGTCAGCCCTCCGTGGGACAACCTGATCACCTTGTAATCCCCCCCAGCGCTTACAACAGTGCTTTGCACATAGTAAGCGCTTAACAAATTCATTCATTCGATCGCATTTATTGAGTGCTTACTGTGCGACTGTACTAAGCACTTGGGAAATCCAAGTTGGCAACATATAGAGACGGTCCCTACCCAACAGCGGGCTCATCATTATGTGGCCAACTTGCACTTCCCAAGCGCTTAGTACAGTGCTCTGCACACAGTAAGTGCTCAATAAATACGATTGAATGAATGAATTATTATACAAGGTAATCAGGTTGTCCCACGTGGGGCTCAGTCTTCATTCCCATTTTACAGACGAGGGAACTGAAGCACAGAGAGGTTAAGGGACTTGCCCAAAGTCACCCAGCTGACAAGTGGCAGAGAAGGGATTAGAACCCATGACCTCTGGCTCCCAAGCCCGGGCTCTTTCCACTGAGCCACGCTGTTTCCATAATAATAACAATATTATATATTATATAGTAATATAATAGCCAATAATAATAATAACAGCTTCCTATGTGCCAAGCACTGTCCTAAGCGCTGGGGGAGATCCAAGGCGATGAGGTTGTCCCGCGGGGGGCTCACAGTCTTCATCCCCGTTTTACAGGTGAGGTCACCGAGGCCCAGAGAAGTGAAGTGACTTAGGCCAAGTCACACAGCCGACAAGTGGATTAGAACCCACGACTCCTCTCAAGCCTGGGCTCTGTCCACTAAGCCACAATGCTTCATTCATTCAGTCGTATTTATTGGGCGCTTACCGTATGCAGGGCACTGTACTGAGCGCTTGGGACAGGACAAATCGGCAACATCTAGGGACGGTCCCTGATGGGCGGGGCGTCGGGAGCAGGGGGGCGTGGCTTCGGCCGGAAGGGGTGGGGCCGAGGGCATAGAAGGGGCGGGGCTAAGGAGAAGGTGTGGTCTGACTGGAAGGGGCGGGGCTGAGGGCATCGAAGGGGCGGGGCTACAGAAGTGGGCGGGGCTTCGGACCGGAACTGGGGGCGTCATCATCATCAATCGTATTTATCGAGCGCTTCCTACGTGCAGAGCACTGTACTAAGCGCTCGGGAAGCACAAATTGGCAACATATAGAGACAGTCCCTATCCAACAGTGGGCTCACAGTCTAGAAGGGGGAGACGGAGAACAAAACCAAACATACTAACAAAATAAAATAAATACAATAGATAGGTACAGGTAAAATAAATAAATAAATAAATAGAGTAATAAATATGCGCAAACATATATACATGTATACAGATGCCGTGGGGAAGGGAAGGAGGTAAGATGGGGGGATGGGGCATAGAGGGGCGGGGCTTCGGACCGGAACTGAGGGCATCATCATCATCATCAATCGTATTTATTGAGCGCTTCCTATGTGCAGAGCACTGTACTAAGCGCTTGGGAAGTACAAATTGGCAACATATAGAGACAGTCCCTACCCACCAGTGGGCTCACAGTCTAAAAGGGGGAGACAGAGAACAAAACCAAACATACTAACAAAATGAAATAAATAGAATAGATATGTACAAGTAAAATAAATAGAGTAATAAATATGTACAACCATATATACAGGTGCTGTGGGGAAGGGAAGGAGGTAAAATGGGGGGGATGGGGCATAGAGGGGCGGGGCTTCGGACCGGAACTGAGGGCATCATCATCATCATCAATCGTATTTATTGAGCGCTTCCTATGTGCAGAGCACTGTACTAAGCGCTTGGGAAGTACAAATCGGCAACATATAGAGACAGTCTAAAAGCGCTTGGGAAGTCCAAATTGGCAACATACAGAGACGGTCCCTACCCAACAGTGGGCTCACAGTCTAAAAGGGGGAGACGGAGAACAAAACCAAACATACTAACAAAATAAAATAAATAGAATAGATATGTACAAGTAAAATAGAGTAATAAATATGTACAAACATATATACATGTATACAGGTGCTGTGGGGAAGGGAAGGAGGTAAGACGGGGGGAGGGATGAAGGGGGGCCGAGGGGGAGAGGAAGGAAGGGGGCTACGTACCTAAAAGGGGTGGGGCTCCAGGAGTAGAGGGTGGGGCTTCGGACCGGAAGGGGCGGGGCTAAGGAAAGGGGCGGGGCCGAGATCATAGCGGCGGCGCTTCGGAAAGGGGCGGGGCTAAAGCTGTCTAGGGGGCGGGGCTTAGGGACGAGAGGGGCTCGGGGAAAGGGGCGGGGCTGAGATCGTAGAAGAGGCCGCGCTTCGGAAAGGGGCGTGGCCTCGGGTCGGAAGGGGCGGAGCTAAGGGTGGCGAGGGGCGGTGCTTGGGAAATGGGCGGTGCTTGGGGAAGGGGCGGGGCTGAGATCGTAGAAGCGGCCGCGCTTCGGAAAGGGGCGTGGCCTCGGGTCGGAAGGGGCGGAGCTAAGGGTGGCGAGGGGCGGTGCTTGGGAAATGGGCGGTGCTTGGGGAAGGGGCGGGGCTGAGATCGTAGAAGCGGCCGCGCTTCGGAAAGGGGCGTGGCCTCGGGTCGGAAGGGGCGGAGCTAAGGGTGCCGAGGGGCGGGGCTTGGGGGAAGGGGCGGGGCTTGGGAATGGGGCGGGCGCGGCGGCGGACGAAACCACTTGTCCGAGCGGGGGGAAGGGGTCGGCTCTGAGGCTGCCGCGCTCCGGCTCCCGGTGAGACCCCCCCCTCCCCACACCCGCGGGGGGGGGGCGGGGGGAGGGGCCGAGGCGCTCAATAAATACGATTGAATGGATGAATGGATGAATGAATGAATGACAGTGACTCTCCCCCCCGCCCCCCCCCCCCCATGAGGCCTGTAGTAGGGGCCTGGGGGGACTCCGAACGGCCTGGGTTCTAATCCTAATAATAATAATAATGGCATTTATTAAGCGCATACTCTGTGCAAAGCACTGTTCTAAGCGCTGGGGAGGTTACAAGGTGATCAGGTTGCCCCACGGGGGGCTCACACAATTTTAATCCCCATTTTACAGATGAGGGAACTGAGGGCAAATAATAATAATAATGATGATGTTGGTATTTGTTAAGCGCTTACTAGGTGCCAAGCACTGTTCTAAGCGCTGGGGAGGTTACAAGGTGATCAGGTTGTCCCACGGGGGGTCACACAATTTTAATCCCCATTTTACAGATGAGGGAACTGAGGGCAAATAATAATATTAATAATGATGATGTTGGTATTTGTTAAGCACTTACTATGTGCCAAGCACTGTTTTAAGCGCTGGGGGGGATACAATAATAATAATAACGGCATTTATTCAGCGCTTACTATGTGCAAAGCACTGTTCTAAGCGCTGGGGAGGATACAATAATAATAATGGCACTTATTAAGCACTTTTATTGTGTGCAAAGCACTGTTCTAAGCGCTGGGGAGGTGACAAGGTGATCGGGTTGTCCCCCGGGGGGCTCACACAATTTTAATCCCCATTTTACAGATGAGGGAACTGAGGGCAAATAATAATAATAATGATGATGATGGTATTTGTTAAGCGCTTACTAGGTGCCAAGCACTGTTCTAAGCGCTGGGGAGGTTACAAGGTGATGAGGTTGTCCCCCGGGGGGTCACACAATTTTAATCCCCATTTTACAGATGAGGGAACTGAGGGCAAATAATAATATTAATAATGATGATGTTGGTATTTGTTAAGCACTTACTATGTGCCAAGCACTGTTTTAAGCGCTGGGGGGGATACAATAATAATAATAACGGCATTTATTCAGCGCTTACTATGTGCAAAGCACTGTTCTAAGCGCTGGGGAGGATACAATAATAATAATGGCACTTATTAAGCACTTTTATTGTGTGCAAAGCACTGTTCTAAGCGCTGGGGAGGTTACAAGGTGATCGGGTTGTCCCATGGGGGGCTCACAGTCTTCATCCCCCTTTTACAGATGAGGGAACTGAGGCCCAGAGAACTGAAGTGACGTGCCCAAAGTCACCCAGCCGACAAGCAGCGGAGCCGGGATTAGAACCCACGACTTCTGACTCCCAAACCCGGGCTCTTTCCACCGAGCCACCTGCTAATCCCGCCCCTGGTCTGCTGGGTGACCTTGGGCGAGTCACCTTCCCTTCCCTGGGCCTCAATTTCCGCCCCTGTCGAATTCATTCATTCATTCAATCGTATTGATTGAGCGCTTATTGGGTGCAGAGCACTGTACTAAGCGCTTGGGAAGTAACATATAGAGACGATCCCTACCCAACAACGGGCTCACAGTCTGGAACAAATGCCGTCATTATTATTATTATTACTATTTACTTATTTATTCCAGCTGGCAAATGTTCATTCTGAGCCAATGGGGAGAGGTAATAATAGTAATAATAATAATAGTAGTAGTAGGTGGCCTCATATTTGAATGAGTTTCACTTTTAGCTGACTCTCTTCCCCCCTTCAAAGCCCTACTGAGAGCTCACCTCCTCCGGGAGGCCTTCCCAAACTGAGCCCCCTTTCTCCTCTCCTCCTCCCCACCCCCTCCGCCCTACCTCCTTCCCCTCCCCACAGCCCCTTTATATATATTTGTACAGATTTATTACTCCATTTTACTTGTCCATATTTACTATTCTATTTATTGTGTTAATGATGTGCATCTAGCTTTATTTCTATTTATCCTGATGACTGGACACCCGTCCACGAGTTTTGTTTCGTTGCCCGTCTCCCCCTTCTAGACTGTGAGCCCGTTGTTGGGTAGGGACCGTCTCTAGATGTTGCCAACTTGGACTTCCCAAGCGCTTAGTACGGTGCTCTGCACGCAGTAAGCGCTCAATAAATACGATTGAATGAATGAATGAATGAATGATGGTATTTGTATAAGGGGGAGAATTCAGACCCGATTCCCGGCCACCCCCCATTAGGAGCCCCGCTTTTCCCAAATCATTTTTTCCTCTTTTTTTCCTTTTCCCCATGTGACTCCAGCTGCAGCCCGCCACCATGCCCAGGATGACCTTCACCCGGCCCGTGTCCTCTTGGCTGGTAAGGATCCGGCCTCCCACAGCCCAGAGAGGGCAAGCCCCTTGCCTTCGGTCACACAGCGGCGAGGCCTTCCCACACTTCCCCATCTCCCCCGCCTTACCTCCTTCCCCTCCCCACAGCACCTGACTAGATGTTTGTACAGATTTATTACTCTCCATTCATTCAATCATATTTATTGAGCACTTACTGTGTGCAAAGCACTGTACTAAGCGCTTGGGAAGTCCAAGTTTGCAACGTAATAGAGACGGCCCCTACCCAACAGTGGGCTCACAGTCTTGTACATATTTACTATTCTATTTATTTTATTTTGTTAATATGTTTTGTTCTGTTGCCTGAGGTCTCCCCTTTCTAGACCGTGAGCCCGTTGTTGGGTAGGGACCGTCTCTATAGGTTGCCAACTTGTAATAATAATAATAATAATGGTATTTGTTAAGCGCTTACCATGTGCCAAGCACTGTTCTAAGCCCTGGGGAGGTTACAAGGTGATCAGGTTGCCCCACGGGGGGCTCACAGTCTTAATCTTATTATTAAGAGTAATAATGATGGCATTTGTTAAGCGCTTACTATGTGCAGAGCACTGTTCTAAGCGCTGGGGGGATACAAGGTGATCAGGTTGTCATTCACTCATTCATTCATCTAATCGTATTTTTTGAGCGCTTACTGTGTGCAGAGCACTGTACTAAGCGCTTGGGAAGTCCAAGTTGGCAACGTATAGAGACAGTCCCTCCCCAACAACGGGCTCACAGTCTAGAAAGGGGAGACAGACGACAAAACGAAACATGTGGACGGGTGTCAAGGCATCAGAATAAACAGAAGTAAAGCTAGATGCACTTTTGTCCCACGTAGGGCTCACAGTCTTAATCCCCATTTTCCAGATGAGGGAACTGAGGCCCAGAGAAGTGAAGTGACTTGCCCAAAGTCACACAGATGACAATTGGCAGGGCCGGGATTTGAACCCATGACCCCTGACTCCAAAGCCCGTGCTGTTTTCCACTGAGCCACGCTGCTTCTCCCTAATGAGAATGGGCTCAGTGGAAAGAGCCCGGGCTTGGGAGTTTGAGGTCACGGGTTCAAATCCCGGCTCCGCCAACTGTCAGCTGTGTGACTTTGGGCAAGTCACTTCTCTGGGCCTCAGTTCCCTCATCTGGAAAATGGGGATTAAAACCGTAAGCCCCCCCCGTGGGACAACTTGATTACCTTGTAACCTCCCCAGTGCTCTGCACACAGTAAGCGCTCAATAAATACGATTGATTGATTGATTGATTAATCCCCATTTTACAGATGAGGGAACTGTGGCCCAGAGAAGTGAAGTGACATACCCAAGGTCACACAGCAGACATGTGGCGGAGCTGGAATTAGAACCCGTGACCTCTGTCTCCCAAGCCCGGGCTCTTTTCCACTGAGCCACGCTGCTTCTCCCTAATGAGAATGGGCTCAGTGGAAAGAGCCTGGGCTTGGGAGTCTGAGGTCACGGGTTCAAATCCCGGCTCCGCCAACTGTCAGCTGTGTGACTTTGGGCAAGTCACTTCTCTGGGCCTCAGTTCCCTCATCTGGAAAATGGGGATTAAAACTGTAAGCCCCCCCGTGGGACAACTTGATTACCTTGTAACCTCCCCAGTGCTCTGCACACAGTAAGCGCTCAATAAATACGATTGATTGATTGATTGATTAATCCCCATTTTACAGATGAGGGAACTGAGGCCCCGAGAAGTGAAGTGACTTACCCAAGGTCACACAGCAGACATGTGGCGGAGCTGGAATTAGCACCCGTGACCTCTGTCTCCCAAGCCCGGGCTCTTTTCCACTGAGCCACGCTGCTTCTCCCTGATGAGAATGGGCTCAATGGAAAGAGCCGGGCTTGGGAGTCAGAGGTCACGGGTTCAAATCCCGGCTCCGCCAACTGTCAGCTGTGTGACTTTGGGCAAGTCACTTCTCTGGGCCTCAGTTCCCTCATCTGGAAAATGGGGATTAAAACTGTAAGCCCCCCCCGTGGGACAACTTGATTACCTTGTAACCTCCCCAGTGCTTTGTACATAGTAGGCACTTAACAAATACCATTATTATTATTATTAATGAAGGAGCTCAATGCCCAGTTAGGTAAGGCCGGGTCAGTGACCAGCTCTTCTTCCTCCCAGGCCAGATGGATTCCCTGGTCTCCCAAGGTCCCCGCCAAGCCCGTGGTGGCCCTCAAACGGCCCCTCCGGGTGGACCTGGTAGCCGGGAAGCGCTACAGGTGGTGCGTTTGTGGCCGGAGCAAGAAGCAGGTAAGCAGGACTTCCCACCTCCTCTCCCCTTCAGCCCCCGTCGCCGACCGGAGACTTAATTTCCCCCTTTCGAGGGGAGGGTCACCTCCACAACTCCATCCCCACCCGGTCCTCAGCTGGGGCGGGTCTCCTCCGTCTCCCCCATCGGAGAGGCCGTTTGTATTTCGGGGGGGCTCCAATCAATCAATCAATCAATCAATCGTATTTATTGAGCGCTTACTGGGTGCAGAGCACTGTACTAAGCGATTGGGAAGTACAAGTTGGCAACATATAGAGACAGTCCCTACCCAACAGTGGGCTCACGGTCCCGTGGGGCGAGGCCCCTGCTTTCTCCCAGTTTGGAGATTCATTCGTTCGTTCGTTGCCGTATTTATTGAGCGCTTACTGTGTGCAGAGCACTGTCCTAAGCGCTGGGGGAGATTCGAGATAATCAGGTTGGACACAGTCCCTGTCCCCCATTGGGGTTCACATTCATTTATTCATTCAATTGTATTTATTGAGCGCTTACTGTGTGCAGAGCACTGTCCTAAGCGCTGGGGGAGATTCGAGATAATCAGGTTGGACACAGTCCCTGTCCCTCATGGGGTTCGCATTCATTCATTCATTCAATCGTATTTATTGAGCGCTTACTGTGTGCAGAGCAGTGTCCTAAGCGCTGGGGGAGATTCGAGATAATCAGGTTGGACACAGTCCCTGTCCCCCATGGGGTTCACATTTATTCATTCATTCATTGTCATATTTATTGAGTGCTTACTGTGTGCAGAGCACTGTCCTAAGCACTGGGGGAGATTCGAGATAATCAGGTTGGACACAGTCCCTGTCCCCCATGGGGTTCACATTCATTCATTCATTCAATCGTATTTATTGAGCGCTTACTGTGTGCAGAGCACTGTCCTAAGCGCTGGGGGAGATTTGAGATAATCAGGTTGGACACAGTCCCTGTCCCCTATGGGGTTCACATTCATTCATTCATTCTATCGTATTTATTGAGCGCTTACTGTGTGCAGAGCACTGGACTAAGCTGCCAATTTGTACTTCCCAAGCGCTTAGTACAGTGCTCTGCATATAGTAAGCGCTCAATAAATACGATTGATGATGATGATGATGACTAAGCGCTGGGGGAGATTCGAGATAATCAAGTTGGACACAGTCCCTGTCCCCCATGGGGTTCACATTCATTCATTCATTCAATCGTATTTATTGAGCGCTTACTGTGTGCAGAGCACTGGACTAAGCACTTGGGAAGGACAAGTTGGCAACATACAAAGACGGTCCTTACCCAACAGCGGGCTCACAGTCTAGAAGGGGGAGACAGACAACAAAACAAAACATATTAACAAAATAAAATAAATAGAATAAATATGTACAAATAAAATAAATAGAGTAATAAATCCGTACAAACATATATACAGGTGCTGTGGGGAGGGGAAGGAGGTAAGTTGGCGGGGAAGGAGGGGGCTCAGGGTGGGAAGGCCTCCTGGAGGAGGTGAGCTCTCAGTAGGGCTTTGAAGGAAGAGAGCTAGATCCAATTGAGACCATCTGAACTGAAGGGCCCAGTGAATACTACAGGTATTTGTTAATTTTTTTTATATTTATTACTCTATTCTATTAATGACCGGCCTATAGCTATAATTCTATTTATCTATTTTGATGGTATTGATGTCTACTTGTTTTGTTTTGTTGTCCGTCTCCCCCTTCTAGACTGCGAGCCCATTGTCGGGTAGGGGCCGTCTCTATGTGTTGCCAGCTTGTACTTCCCAAGCGCTTAGTACAGTGCTCTGCACACAGTAAGCGCTCAATAATAGTAATAATTCATTCATTCATTCAGTTGTATTTATTGAGCGCTTACTGTATGCAGAGCACTGTACTAAGCTCTTGGGAAGTACATAATAATGATGGCATTTATTAAGCGCTTACTACTACTACTAATGTACATATCTATTCTATTTATTTTATTTTGTCAATATGTTTGGTTTTGTTCTCTGTCTCCCCCTTCTAGACTGTGAGCCCACTGTTGGGCAGGGACTGTCTCTATATGTTGCCAACTTGTACTTCCCAAGCGCTTAGTACAGTGCTCTGCACACAGTAAGCGCTCACTAAATACAATTGATTGATTGATTAATAATAATGATGGCCTTTATTAAGCGCTTACTATGTGCTGTTCTAAGCGCTGGAGAGGTTACAAGGTGATCAGGTTGTCCCACGGGGGGCTCACAGTCAATCCCCATTTTACAGATGAGGGAACGGAGGCACAGAGAAGTGAAGTGACTTGCCCAAAGTCACACAGCTGACAAGCGGCGGAGCCGGGACTTGAACCCATGACCTCTGACTCCAAAGCCCAGGCTCTTTCCACTGAGCCGCGCTGCTTCTCTAAAAATAATACGATTATCATTTGTAATTTTTAAATGTCTATTTTATTATTAATAACGCTCAATAAATACGACTGAGTGAATTATAGGTCAAGCGCTGGGGCAGATCCAGATTATCAGGGCCCACGTGGTATTTATTGAGTGCTCACAATGTGCAGGGCACTGTTCTAAGCGCTTGGGAGAGTATTTGGAGAGCTCCTCCCGCCACCCTGCCTGGCTGCTTCAATCATTCAATCATTCAATCAATCATTCATTCAGTCGTATTTATTGAGCGCTTATTGTGCAGAGCACCGTACTAATAAGCACTTGGGAGAGGACAATACAACAATAAAGCAGCGTGGCTCAGTGGGAAGAGCCTGGGCTTTGGAGTCCGAGGTCAGGGGTTCGAATTCCGGCTCCGCCACTTTCATTCATTCAGTCGTATTTATTGAGCACTTACTGTGTGCAGAGCACTGTACTAGGCGCTTGGGAAGTACAAGTTGGCAACATATAGAGACGGTCCCTACCCCACAACGGGCTCACAGTCTAGAAGTCACAGAGAAGCAGCGTGGGGCAGTGGAAAGAGCCCGGGCTTTGGAGTCAGAGGTCATCATCATCAATCGTATTTATTGAGCGCTTACTATGTGCAGAGCACTGTACTAAGCGCTTGGGAAGTACAAATTGGTAACATATGGAGACAGTCCCTACCCAACAGTGGGGTCACAGTCTAAAAGGGAAGGGGTTCAAATCCCAGCTCCGCCACTTGTCAGCTGGGTGACCTTGGGCAAGTCACTTCACTTCTCTGGGCCTCAGTTATCTCATCTGTAAAAATGGGGATGAAGACTGTGAGCCCCACGTGGGACAACCTCATCACCTTGTAACCTCCCCAGCGCTTAGCACACAGTAAGCGCTTTATAAATGCCATCATTATTATTATTATTATTATAAACAGTATCATTCCTTGCCCACAAGGAGCTGGCAGTCCAGAGGGGGAGACGGACGATAATAGAAATAAGCAATTAAATGTCAGATACGGACAAAAATACTGTGGGGCTGGGAAGGGGGTTGAATACCATATCATGAGAAGCGGCGTGGCTCAGCGGAAAGAGCCCGGGGTTGGGAGGCAGAGGTCAGGGGTTCAAATCCCGGCTCTGCCGATCGTCAGCCGTGTGACTTTAGGCAAGTCACTTCCCTTCCCAGGTGAGGGAACTGAGGCCCAGAGAATAATAATAATAATAATAATGGCATTTATTAAGCGCTTACTATGTGCAAAGCACCGTTCTAAGCGCTGATGGCATTTGTTAAGCACTTACTATGTGCAAAGCACTGTCATAAGCGCTGGGGATTGTCCCACAGGAGGCTCACAGTCTTAATCCCCATTTTACAGGTGAGGGAACTGAGGCCCAGAGACTAATAATAGTAATAATAATGGCATATGTGCAAAGCACCATTCTAAGCGCTGATGGCATTTGTAAAGCACTTACTATGTGCAAAGCACCGTTCTAAGTGCTGATGGCATTTGTAAAGCACTATGTGCAAAGCACTGTTCTAAGCGCTGGGGATTGTCCCACGGGGGGCTCACAGTCTTAATCCCCATTTTACAGGTGAGGGAACTGAGGCCCAGAGAATAATAATAATAATAATGGCATTTATTAAGCGCTTACTCTGTGCAAAGCACCGTTCTAAGCACTGATGGCATTTGTAAAGCACTTACTATGTGCAAAGCACTGTTCTAAGCGCTGGGGATTGTCCCACAGGGGGCTTACAGTCTTGATCCCCATTTTACAGGTGAGGGAACTGAGGCCCAGAGACTAATAATAATAATAATAATAATGGCATATGTGCAAAGCACCGTTCTAAGCGCTGATGGCATTTGTAAAGCACTTACTATGTGCAAAGCACTGTTCTAAGCGCTGGGGATTGTCCCACAGGGGGCTTACAGTCTTAATCCCCATTTTACAGGTGAGGGAACTGAGGTCCAGAGAATAATAATAATAATAAAAATAATGGCATTAAGCGCTTACTATGTGCAAAGCACTGTTCTAAGCACTGATGGCATTTGTAAAGCACTTACTATGTGCAAAGCACTGTTCTAAGCGCTGGGGATTGTCCCACAGGGGGCTCACAGTCTTAATCCCCATTGTACAGATGAGGGAACTGAGGCCCAGAGAATAATCATAATGGCATTTATTAAGCGCTTACTATGTGCAAAGCACCGTTCTAAGCGCTGATGGCATTTGTAAAGCACTTACTATGTGCAAAGCACTGTTCTAAGCGCTGGGAATTGTCCCACAGGGGGCTTACAGTCTTAATCCCCATTTTACAGGAGAGGGACCTGAGGCCCAGAGAATAATAATAATGGCATTTATTAAGTGCTTACTATGTGCAAAGCACCGTTCTAAGCGCTGATGGCATTTGTAAAGCACTTACTATGTGCAAAGCACTGTTCTAAGCGCTGGGAATTGTCCCACAGGAGGCTTACAGTCTTAATCCCCATTTTACAGGTGAGGGAACTGAGGTCCAGAGAATAATAATAATAATAAAAATAATGGCATTAAGCGCTTACTATGTGCAAAGCACTGTTCTAAGCACTGATGGCATTTGTAAAGCACTTACTATGTGCAAAGCACTGTTCTAAGTGCTGGGGATTGTCCCACGGGGGGCTCACAGTCTTAATCCCCATTTTACAGGTGAGGGAACTGAGGCCCAGAGAATAATAATAATAATAATAATAATGGCATTTATTAAGCGCTTACTATGTGCAAAGCACTGTCCTAAGCACTGGGGATTGTCCCACGGGGGGCTCACAGTCTTAATCCCCATTTTACAGGTGAGGGAACTGAGGCCCAGAGAATAATAATGATAATAATAATAATAATGGCATTTATTAAGCACTTACTATGTGCAAAGCACCGTTCTAAGCGCTGATGGCATTTGTAAAGCACTTACTATGCGCAAAGCACTGTTCTAAGCGCTGGGGAGGTTACAAGATGATCAGGTTGTCCCACGGGGGGCTCACAGTCTTCATCCCCAATTTACAGGTGAGGGAACTGAGGCCCAGAGAATAATAATGATAAATAATAATAATAATGGCATTTATTAAGCACTTACTATGTGCAAAGCACCGTTCTAAGCGCTGATGACATTTGTAAAGCACTTACTATGCGCAAAGCACTGTTCTACACGCTGGGGACGTTACAAGATGATCAGGTTGTCCCACGGGGGGCTCACAGTCTTCATCCCCAATTTACAGGGGGAGGGAACTGAGGCCCGGAGAAGTGACGTGACTCGCCCAGTCACCCAGCTGACAAGTGGCGGAGCCGGGATTTGAACCCCTGACCTCTGACTCCAAAGCCCGGGCTCTTTTTTTAGACTGTGAGCCCACTGCTGGGTAGGGACTGTCTCTCTATGTTGCCAGTTTGTGCTTCCCGAGCGCTTAGTACAGCGCTCTGCACATAGTAAGCGCTCAATAAATACGATTGATTGATTGATTGATTGATTGATTGATTGATTTCCACTAAGCCGCGCTGCTTCTCTCCCGTCGTTATGATTATTGCCCCGGCCGCCCCGAGCCGGGATAACTCTGCTGTTGCTCTGCCCCCAGCCCTTCTGCGACGGCTCCCACTTTTTCCAGCGCACGGGCCTCACCCCGCTCCGGTTCACGGCCACGGAGACCAAGATGGCCTGGCTGTGCGCCTGCAAGATGACCAGTCGCCCCCCGTTCTGCGACGGCACCCACAGGGGCCAGGCGGTGCAGGGGGCCCGAGAAGGGGCCCCGCTCTGACCCCAACTTCGGGGTTCGGGGGACGTGTGTGTGGCCAGGGCGGGGGTGCTCCCGGCTCCAGCGCCTGACAGGCAGGTGAAGCCCCCAATAAAGTATTGCCACTAATTAGCCCGGCTCCTTAATGGTAATTTAGACTGTAAGCCCACTGTTGGGTAGGGACCGTCTCTCTATGTTGCCAATTTGTACTTCCCAAGCGCTTAGTACAGTGCTCTGCACAGAGTAAGCGCCCAATAAATACGATTGATGATGATGATGATGGTAATGCCCGACTGTGAGCCCACTGTTGGGTAGGGACCGTCTCTCTATGTTGCCAATTTGTACTTCCCAAGCGCTTAGTACGGTGCTCTGCACATAGTAAGCACCCAATAAATACGATTGATGATGATGATGATGGTAATGCCCGACTGTGAGCCCACTGTTGGGTAGGGACCGTCTCTCTATGTTGCCAATTTGTACTTCCCAAGCGCTTAGTACGGTGCTCTGCACATAGTAAGCGCCCAATAAATACGATTGATGATGATGGTAATGCCCGACTGTGAGCCCACTGTTGGGTAGGGACCGTCTCTCTATGTTGCCAATTTGTACTTCCCAAGCGCTTAGTACGGTGCTCTGCACATAGTAAGCGCCCAATAAATACGATTGATGATGATGGTAATGCCCGACTGTGAGCCCACTGTTGGGTAGGGACCGTCTCTCTGTGTTGCCAACTTGGACTTGGTACAGTGCTCTGCACACCGGAAGCGCTCAATAAATACGATTGAATGAATGAATGAATGAATGAATGAAAGCACCGTTCGAAGCGCTGGGGGGATACAAGGTGATCAGGTTGTCCCACGTGGGGCTCAGAGTCTTAATCCCCATTTTCCAGACGAGGGAACTGAGGCGAAGAGAAGGGACTCGTCCAAGGTCACCCAGCAGACATGTGGTGGAGACGGGATTAGAACCCAGGTCCTCCTGGCCCCCAGGCGCTTCCCACTAAGCCACCTGTCTACATGTTTGGTTTTGTTGTCCGTCTCCCCCTTCTAGACCGTGAGCCCGTTGTTGGGTAGGGACCGTCTCTAGATGTTGCCGACTTGGACTTCCCAAGCGCTTAGTAGCGTGGCTCAGTGGAAAGAGCCCGGGCTTTGGAGTCAGAGGCCATGGGTTCAAATTCCGGCTCCGCCACTTGTCCGCTGGGTGACTTTGGGCAAGTCCCTTCACTTCTCTGGGCCTCGGTTCCCTCATCTGTAAAATGGGGGTGAAGACGGTGAGCCCCTAGTGGGACAACCTGATTACCTTGTATCTACCCCAGCGCGTAGAACGGTGCTTTGCACATAGTAAGCACTTAACAAATACCAACATTAGTAGTAGTAGTAGTAGTACAGTGCTCTGCACACGGTAAGCGCTCAATAAATACGATTGAATGAATGAATGAATGAATGGTAAGGGCTCCGCCCCCTCTTACCTGGGGTCATCTTCATCTCTGGGGCTAGAACAGTGCTTTGCACATAGTAAGCGCTTAACAAATTCCAACATTATTATTAGCAGTAGTAGTACAGTGCTCTGCACACGGTAAGCGCTCAATAAATACGATTGAATGAATGAATGAATGAATGGTAAGGGCTCCGCCCCCTCTTACCTGGGGTCATCTTCATCGCTGGGGCTAGAACGGTGCTTTGCACATAGTAAGCGCTTAACAAATACCAACATTATTAGTAGTAGTAGTAGTACAGTGCTCTGCACATGGTAAGCGCTCAATAAATACGATTGAATGAATGAATGAATGAATGGTAAGGGCTCCGCCCCCTCTTACCTGGGGTCATCTTCATCTCTGGGGCTAGAACGGTGCTTTGCACATAGTAAGCACTTAACAAATACCAACATTATTATTAGTAGTAGTAGTACAGTGCTCTACACACGGTAAGCGCTCAATAAATACGATTGAATGAATGAATGAATGGTAAGGGCTGCACCCCCTCTTACCTGGCGTCTTCTTCATCTCTGGGGCTTTTCCGGACGGCTTCTAAAGGTCGAGGCCTAAGAGGGGACTCCTCCTGTCTTAGGCCTCTGGGCGAGGGGGGAAGTCTGGTGGGAGAGGAAGCACCCTGAGATTTAAGGAAAGACTGGAGCTTGTATTTCGGGGGGCTCGGCCCTCAAATTCCAAATCCCAAAGCCGACGGATGCTTAGTCAAGATGGACTGACTGATGGATTGACTTGGAAGAGAAGATCCAGGCCAAAGAGCCTCTCCCGTCCCCCATGCAGCCCCCCACCTTGAATGGAGATCAGATAGACGCCCCTCCTCAGCCCCATTCCCTCCTCCTGATCCCTGAGCGGGACGGGAGCCTCCAACTTCCTTTCCCCCTCCCCTGGTCAGTAGCAAATGCCTCTCCTCCGGCCCTGAAAGCCTAGACCGGCTTGCCTTCTGAACAGCCTGGCCTAGCGGATAGAGTCAGGAGGTCCTGGGTTCTAATCCCGGCCCCACCAGTCGTCTTCTGGGTGACCTCGGGCAAGTCGCTTCACTCCCCTGGGCCTCAGTTCCCTAATAATAATGGCATTTGTTAAGCGCTTACCATGTGCAAAGCACTAAGCGCTGGGGGATACAAGGTGATCAGGTTGTCCCGCGTGGGGCTCACAGTCATCGTCCCCGTTTTACAGATGAGGTAACTGAGGCTCTGAGAAGTTAAGTTACTTGCCTGAGGACACACAGCAGACATGTGGCGGAGCCGGGATTCGAACCCACAACCTCTGACTCCAAAGCCCGTGCTCTTTCCACTGAGCCACGCTGCTTCTCCTTTTACCTCCGCTGTAAAAAGGGAATTAAGACTGTGAGCCATATGTGGGACAGGGACTGTGTCCAACCTGACTGTCTTGTATCTGCCCCAGAGCTTAAAACAGTGCCCGGCACATAGTAAGCGCTTAGAGAGGCAGCATGGCTCAGTGGAAAGAGCACTGGCTTTGGAGTCAGAGGTCATGGGTTCAAATCCTGGCTCCGCCAATCATCAGCTGTGTGACTTTGGGCCAGTCGCTTCACTTCTCTGGGCCTCAGATCTCTCATCTGTAAAATGGGGATTAAGACTGAGCCCCCCGTGAGATAACCTGATCACCTTGTAACCTTCCCAGCGCTTAGAGCAGTGCTTTGCACATAGTAAGCGCTTAGAGAAGCTGCTTAGAGAAGCAGCGTGGCTCAGTGGAAAGAGCACAGGCTTTGGAGTCGGATGTCATGGGTTCAAATCCCGGCTCCGCCAATCGTCAGCTGTGTGACTTTGGACCACTCCACTTCCCTCATCTGCAAAATGGGGATGAAGACTGTGAGCCCCCCAGGGGACAACCTGATCACCTTGTCACCTTCCCAGCGCTTAGAACGGTGCTTTGCACATAGTAAGCGCTTAATAAATGCCATTATTATTATTGTTATTATTAACAAACACCGGCATCGTTATGATTGCGCTGCATACATCCCACGGCTCATCCTCTCCAGGGCCCTGCCCTTCTCCCCTAAGACTGAAGCTGTCCACGGATACAGCGATTTCTCTCTGCCAAGTTGCCTCAGGGTCATCTAATATTGGATCCATATCTGTTAACTCCTAAACATTAGGCCCGTCCTTCTTAGGGACCCAAGGACCTGCATTTAATTCAGCAATCAACAGAACCACCAGATAAAGCAGTTACTGCTGCTGACAACCTCTTTTTTTTTTTAATAGCATTTATTAAGCGCTTACTATGTGCCAAGCACTGTTCTAAGCGCTGGGGAGGTTACAAGGTGATCAGGTTGTCCCACGAGGGGCATAATAAATGCCATCATCACTATTATTAGTATTATTACAAGCAAATGGGGTTGGACAGAGTCCCTGTCCCACGTGGGGCTCACAGTCTTCATCCCCATTTTACAGATGAGCTTAACTGAGGCCCAGAGAAGTGACTTGCCCGAAGTCACCCAGCTGACAACTGGCGGAGCTGGGATTCGAACCCATGACCTCTGACTCCAAAGCCCGGGCTCTTTCCGCTGCGCCACGCTGCTTCTCTTTTCTAACCTCATACCCCCGAGAAGCAGCAGAGCCTAGCGGAAAGAGCAGAGGAGCCAGGAGGACGTGGGTTCTAATCCCGGCTCCGCCGCTTGCCCGTTGTGTGCCGCTGGCCAAGTCACTTCACTTCTCCGGGCCTCAGTTCCCTCACCTGTAAAATGGGGATGGGGACTGTGAGCCCCACGTGGGACAGGGACTCTGTCCAACCCCATTTGCTTGTAATAATAATAATAATGATGGCATTTATTAAACGCTTACTATGTGCAAAGCACCGTTCTAAGCGCTGGGGAGGTTACAAGGTGATCAGGTTGTCCCACGGCGGGGGGCTCACAGTCTTAATTCCCATTTTACAGATTCATTCATTCATTCATTCAATCGCATTTATTGAGCGCTTACTGTGTGCGGAGCACTGGACTAAGCGCTTGGGAAGTCCACGGTGGCAACAGAGACGGTCTAGAAGCGGGGGAGAGACAACGAAACAAAACATATTAATATGTTTTAGGCTGTGGGCCCACTGTTGGGTAGGGACTGTCTCTATAGGTTGCCAACTTGGACTTCCCAAGCGCTTAGTCCAGTGCTCTGCACACAGTAAGCGCTCAATAACTGCAACTGATTGATTGATTAATTAATAAAATAAAATAAACGAGGTAGCTCGTCCCACGGGGGGCTCACAGTCTTAATCCCCATTTTACAGATGAGGTAACAGGCGCAGAGAGGTTAAGTGACTTACCCAAAGTCACACAGCTGACAAGTGGCGGAGCCGGGATTTGAACCCACGACCTCTGACTCCAAAGCCTGTGCTCTTTCCACTGAGCCACGCTACTTCTTCTACAACTACTATTGCTACTACTACTACTCTTACTTCTATTTATTCATTCAATCATATTTATTGAGTACCCCAGCACTTGGTACAGTACCTGGCCCATAGTAAGCACTTAACAGATACCATAATTAGTAGTAGTAGACACCCAGGCCAGGGGCCCGCATACAACGAGCTCCCAGTTTTGTGCCCGGCGTTCCGGGGGTGGCCAGTACAGCACCCTGCTTGCTAGAAGGACTAAATCACTTCAATTGATGATCCTGCTTTTCCCCCATCCTCCTTCTTTCCCCGTTTTCTGAGCCCTGGCCCCTCTCCCGCCTTCCAACACCATGCCATCCTTGCCCGGCGGCGGTGTCCAAGGACAGATATTGGACGACAGACTGAGCGACGGGACAGTTGGGGCTCCCCAACTGCATCTAAATCATCTCCGACTGCCCTGGCCGTCCCGTGAAGAGGTTACTCCGCGGTGTCCGGACGGCGGAGGGGAGGTTTCGGAGCCCGCCCCGCGGACGGTCACAGACGCGCGGGAATCCTCGTGCCTTTAAAGTAATCTGGCCGTGCATAGAAAATAAGTGTGTGTATTTGTTTTGGCCTATGTACATATATATATATATTTATTTATAAAACCCACCCCCTGGGGCCCGGGGCGGGGGGGAGTATGGGGAGGTGGGTGGGGAGGGGTGGGGGGATTGGGGAGGGAGGGGAAGGGGGTCACGGGGGGGGGGACGGCCTCAGGTCAAAGGTGGCACCGGGGCACAGTTCACAGTCACTTTCCTCCCCCTGTTTGCGCAGTTCGAGGTGCCGTTGAGGGAGCTGGGGGCCGGGGCCGGGCTGGGGGGCGCGGGCAGGGCCGCGGGGGGCCCGTGGGCGCCGGGCGAACCGTGGGAAGGCGTGGCGGGGCTGGGCAGGGCGGCGGGGGCGGAGGAGGGCAGGGCGGCCGGGCTGGGCTCCTTGTCGCTGACGGACTCGCACTCGGACGTGCCGCTGGTGTTGGTCCCCTCCGAGGGGGCGGCCGGGGCCAGCTTCAGACGCTTGCAGGCCGGCTGGACGCGGTACTTGAGGGGGAGGGGGCCGTTCTGCGGGGGGGGGGACGGGGGCGGACGTGAGGGGGGGCGGCGGGCTCCCGGCCTCTCCCGCCCACCCCGCCGGTCTCCGGGCCAGGGAGGGGAGGCCGGGAAGCCAGAGGGAGAAGCGGAGCGGAGAAGCCGCCCCTGCTCCTCATTAAATCCCTGAAGGAGTAGGCGTCGCCCGCCTCGGGGGTGCTGTCCTCCTACCGTGCCCGCCTCGGCTGATCGCGCACACGTGTGTGCACGCGCGGTGCCCCGGACCGAGGGCCCGCGCCCCTTCTCGAGCCCTCCGGTCCGGGGCCGGTGGTGTTCGTGGGCGGCCGGAGGGACCCCCCCGCTCCCCCATGCTCCCCTCCCTCTCACCCGTCTCCAGGGGTAGATGTAGGCGATGTCCATGAGGGTGTAATACTCCTTCAGCGGCTCATCTTCATACAGCACCTCCACCTGCGGAGGCAGGGGAACGGACAAGGTGACCTTTGAGAAGCGGCGTGGCTCAGTGGAAAGAGCACGGTCATGGGTTCAAATCCCGGCCCTGCCAGCTGTCAGCTGGGCCAGTCACTTCACTTCTCTGGGCCTCAGCTCCCTCATCTGGAAAACGGGCACTAAGACTGTGAGCCCCACCGTGGGACAACCTGATCACCTTGTAACCTCCCCAGCGCTTAGAACGGTGCTTTGCGCATAGTAAGCGCTTAATAAATGCCATTATTATTTGGGGAAATGCCCCCTCCACCGCCAAAGCAATCCCCCGGCCTGAGGTGCTGGCGGGACAGGAGGGAATTCAGCTGCGTGACCATGGGCGAGTCACTTCACTGAGCCTCAGTTACCTCATCCGTAAAATGGGGATTGAGACTTGAGCCCCCCGTCGGCAGGGACTGTGTCCAACCCCATTTGCTTGTATCCCATGGGCAAGTCACTTCACTGAGCCTCAGTTACCTCATCCGTAAAATGGGGATTGAGACTTGAGCCCCCCGTGAGCAGGGACTGTGTCCAACCCCATTTGCTTGTATCCACCCCGGCGCCCAGTACGGTGCGTGGCACATATTAAGCACTTAATACACACCACAATCATTATTATTATTACAGGGGAAACACCAGTGGGCAATTTTTTAATAACTAAATTCGGGATTTTCTCTGACGGCTACAGAACCAAGGGAGACGGGAGCCAAAACCGTGGATGGCCCGACACGCAGGCCCGGCCACTGACTTCCTCCCCTCTGGATCCCAGGAGCCCCCAGGCTCTTCCTGTCCCGGAGAGGTAGGGAATCGGGAAGGGAGATTCACGGTAGAGAAGCCAAGGGGCCTGGAGAACCCACCTCCTCGGAAAACCAGCCCTGAATGAATAAAAGGCGGAAGAATGGGGATGAGGATGACGAAGATGACTGTGGTATTTGTTAAGCGCTTACTCTGTGCCGGGCACCTAGACTGTGAGCCCACTGTTGGGTAGGGACCATCTCTATACGTTGCCAATTTGTACTTCCCAAGCGTTTAGTACAGTTCTCTGCACACAGTAAGCGCTCAATAAGTATGACTGAATGAATGAATAAGCGCTGGGGTGAATATAAGCAAATCGGGTCAGACACAGTCCCCGTCACTCATTCATTCATTCAATCCTATTGATTCATTCATTCATATTTATTGAGCGCTTACTATGTGCGGAGCAGTGTACTAAGCGCTTGGGAAGTACAAAGTGGCAACATCTAGAGACGGTCCCTACCCAACAATGGGCTCACAGTCTAGAAGGGGGAGCGCTTGATTGAGCGCTTACTGTGTGCGGAGCACTGTACTAAGCACTTGGGAAGTAAAAATGAGCAACATATAGAGACGGTCCCTACCCAACAATGGGCTACAGTCTAGAAGGGGGAGACAGACAAAATAAAAAATAAAAAAAAAACAAAAGTAGACAGGTGTCAATACCAATAGAATAAATAGAATTATAGCTATATACACCTCATTAATAAAATAGAGTGATAAATATGTACAAATACACATAAGTGCTCTGGCGAGGGGAAGGGCGGAGGAGGAGGAGAGGAAAAATGGGCTCAGTCTGGGAAAAGGGGGGATCTCACCGTCTAAACCCCGTTTTACAGACGAGGGAACGGAGGCCCAGAGAAGTGAAGTGGCTCGCCCAAGGTCACACAGCGGACAAGCGGTAGAGCCGGGATCAGAACCCACGACCTTCCGACTCACAGGCCGGGGCTCCAACCAGGCTGGAGACACGCCACTTGTCAGCTGTGTGACCCTGGGCAAGCCACTTAACTTCTCTGTGCCTCAGTTCCCTCATCTGTAAAAAGGGGGTGAAAACTGTGAGCCCCAAGTGGGCCAACCCACTTGTAGGCCTCCCCAGCGCTTAGAACGGTGCTTTGCACATAGTAAGCGCTTAATAATAGAGAAGCAGCGTGGCTCAGTGGGAAAGAGCCCGGGCTTTGGAGTCAGAGGTCATGGGTTCAAATCCCGGCTCCGCCACTTGTCAGCTGGGTGACTTTGGGCAAGTCACTTCACTTCTCTGGGCCTCAGTTCCCTCATCTGTAAAATGGGGATGAAGACTGTGAGCCCCACGTGGGCCAACCTCATCACCTTGTATCCTCCCAGCGCTTAGAACAGTGCTTTGCACATAGTAAGCGCTTAATAATAGAGAAGCAGCGTGGCTCAGTGGGAAAGAGCCCGGGCTTCGGAGTCAGAGGTCATGGGTTCAAATCCCGGCTCCGCCACTTGTCAGCTGGGTGACTTTGGGCAAGTCACTTCACTTCTCTGGGCCTCAGTTCCCTCATCTGGAAAATGGGGATGGAGACTGTGAGCCCCACGTGGGCCAACCTCATCACCTTGTATCCTCCCAGCGCTTAGAACAGTGCTTTGCACATAGTAAGCGCTTAATAATAGAGAAGCAGCGTGGCTCAGTGGGAAAGAGCCCGGGCTTTGGAGTCAGAGGTCATGGGTTCAAATCCCGGCTCCGCCACTTGTCAGCTGGGTGACTTTGGGCAAGTCACTTCACTTCTCTGGGCCTCAGTTCCCTCATCTGGAAAATGGGGATGAAGACTGTGAGCCCCCCGTGGGCCAACCTCATCACCTTGTATCCTCCCAGCGCTCAGAACAGTGCTTTGCACATAGTAAGCGCTTAATGAATGCCATCAAAAAAAAAAAAAATACCACCACCATTATTATTATTATTATCTGGGCACGGTCCCGTGTGTGTTGTGTGTGTTTGTGTGTGTGTATGCACACGTTCCCCGGCCCCAGCCCCATCGAGGGGTCTCACTTTGTACTTGCTGGGCACGTCCATCTTGTTCCGGAGAAATTTGGCCAGGTGCATGACGGTCATGGCGGCCGGGCAGCGCAGGAAACGCACCCCCGTCTTCTGGCAGGGAGGTGGGGGGGAGAAAGAGCCGGATGGGGAGAGGAGAGGGGTGGGGGGCCCCCCGGTAATCCCTCCCCGACCGATTCCCCAGCCCCCCCGAAACCTCCCCCGGCACCCCCAATCCCCCCGGGCGGCGGCGGCGGCCCACACCTTCTCCTTGTCTCCGGCCCCGTTCTCCAGAGACTCCTTTTTCTCGTCCCTGAGGGAAAGAATAATCCGCGCCCCCCGACCGGCGTCACCGCCTCCGTAGGGGCGGAGGGCTGGGGTTCCCGGGGGGAAACGGGCCCGAGCCCCCCCCCGGGCCGAGGGGAGCACGGGGGTCCCGGGGCCGGGGGGCGGGGGACCCACCTGAGCTCCTCGTAGAACTCAATGGAGAGGCTGACGATCTCGTCGTCGCTCAGGGCCCCCTTGTCCTGCTCCAGAACCTCCCCGCGGTCCTCGTTGGAGCCGTTCGGGACTGCGGGGGTGACGGGCGGCGGGATCGGGATAGAAATCGGGGCGTTTGCCGAGCGCTTCCGACGCGCCGGGGTGGCTACGGGCTAATCGGGTCGGGCACGGTCTCCGTCGCGATTGGCGACCGAGGCACAGAGAAGCGAAGCGACTCGCCCAAAGTCGCAGAGCCGACAGCCCGCTCGGGAGTACTCTATTTATTTACTTATTTTGCTTGTACATATCTATTCTATTCATTTTATTTTGTTAGTATGTTTGGTTTTTCTGTCTCCCCCTTATAGACTGTGAGCCCACTGTTGGGTAGGGACCGTCTCTAGATGTTGCCAACTTGGACTTCCCAAGCGCTTAGTACAGTGCTCTGCACCCAGTAAGCACTCAATAAATACGATTGATTGATTGTTTGATTGATTGAGTGCCCCATTATCCGCCCTGCTTGGTTTTGTTCTCTGTCTTCCCCTTTTAGACTGTGAGCCCGCTGTTGGGTAGGGACCGTCTCTATACGTTGCCAACTTGGACTTCCCAAGGGCTTAGTACAGTGCTCTGCACCCAGTAAGCGCTCAATAAATACGATTGATTGATTGCCCCATTATCCGCCCTGCTTGGTTTTGTTCTCTGTCTCCCCCTTTTAGACTGTGAGCCCACTGTTGGGTGGGGACCGTCTCTATATGTTGCCAACTTGGACTTCCCAAGCGCTTAGTACAGTGCTCTGCACCCAGTAAGCGCTCAATAAATACGATTGATTGATTGATTGATTGAGCGAGTGCCCCGTTATCCGCCCTGCTTGGTTTTGTTCTCTGTCTCCCCCTTTTAGACTGTGAGCCCACCGTTGGGTGGGGACCGTCTCTATATGTTGCCAACTTGGACTTCCCAAGCGCTTAGTACAGTGCTCTGCACCCAGTAAGCGCTCAATAAATACAACTGATTGATTGATTGATTGAGCGAGTGCCCCGTTATCCGCCCTGCTTGGTTTTGTTCTCTGTCTCCCCCTTTTAGACTGTGAGCCCACTGTTGGGTAGGGACCGTCTCTAGATGTTGCCACCTTGGACTTCCCAAGCGCTTAGTAAAGTGCTCTGCACCCAGTAAGCGCTCAATAAATACGATTGATTGATTGATTGATTGATTGAGTGCCCTGCTTTTTCCCCCGCCTGTGATTTCTCCCCGGTCCGCCCTCCCCACGCTGACGGCACCCAAGGGGGGGTGGGTTTTCTCACCGTCCGTCAGGGGATACGCCGCGTAGAAATCTCGCCGCCGTTTCATCTCATCTGGGAGGGCGAAGCACAGCGGGGGGCGGGAGGTGGTCAGAAGGGAGAATCGGGGGGCTGGGATGGGGGGCCCGGGGGAGACGGGGAGAGGAAAAGGGGGGGCGTCGTACCTTTGAACAGCCCCGGCACCAGTTTGTACACGATGTCCTGGAGGGTCTTGTCTGACCTGGAAAATACGGGCAAGGGGGAGGATGGATGGTGGGGTTCTGCCCGTCCGGGGGAGAGGGGTGGGCGCGAGAGGGGCGTGTGTGTCCCCCCCACCACCCCAGGCCCTCCCCGGGGTGCCCGCCCAACCTGATGCTTAGCAGAGGCCGGGTCTTGTGGACTTGGGCATCACACATGGGGCAGTATTTGTTGGCTTCCAGGTAGCGCACGATGCACGTTTTGCAGACTGTCCGGGGAGACGGGGGGGGGGGGAAGAAGGCCCGGTGAGGCCAGGTGTGGCCGCCCCTGGCCCTTCCTCCCCCCACCCCAGGCCCCCCGCCTCCGTCCCGCCCCCCGGGCCGCTCACAGGAATGCAGACACTCCACGATGGTGGTGGCGTCGATGAAGTAGCCCCCGCAGAGGGCACACATGAGGTGGGGGTTCAGCTCTGTGATCTTGATGCGGGTGGATCGGTGCATGGTGCCCGGGCCCCTGCTGGGGCGGGGAAACCGGGCTAAGGAGGGAACAATAATCATAATGAGCCCACTGTTGGGTAGGGACTGTCTCTCTATGTTGCCAACTTGTACTACCCAAGCACTTAGTCCAGTGCTCTGCACACAGTAAGCGCTCAATAAATACGGTTGAATGAATGAATGAACTTCTCGACTGTGAGCCCGCTGTTGGGTAGGGACCGTCTCTATATGTTGCCAACTTGTACTTCCTAAGCGCTCTGTCCAGTGTTCTGCACACAGTAAGCGCTCAATAAATATGGTTGAATGAATGAATGAACTTCTCGACTGTGACCCTGCTGTTGGGTAGGGACCATCTCTATCTGTTGCCGACTTGGACTTCCCAAGCGCTTAGGCCAGTGCTCTGCACACAGTAAGCGCTCAATAAATACAGTTGAATGAATGAATGAACTTCTCGACTGTGAGCCCGCTGTTGGGTAGGGACCGTCTCTATATGTTGCCAACTTGTACTTCCCAAGCACTTAGTACAGTGCTCTGCACACAGTAAGCGCTCAATAAATACGGTTGAATGAATGAATGAACTTCTCGACTGTGAGCCCGCTGTTGGGTAGGGACCGTCTCTATATGTTGCCAACTTGGACTTCCCAAGCGCTCAGTCCAGTGCTCTGCACACAGTAAGCGCTCAATAAATATGGTTGAATGAATGAATGAACTTCTAGACTGTGACCCCGCTGTTGGGTAGGGACCATCTCTATCTGTTGCCGACTTGGACTTCCCAAGCGCTGAGTACAGTGCTCTGCACACAGTAAGCACTCAATAAATACGGTTGAATGAACTTCTAGACTGTGAGCCCGCTGTTGAGTAGGGACCGTCTCTATATGTTGCAAACTTGGACTTCCCACTTAGTCCAGTGCTCTGCACACAGTAAGCGCTCAATAAATACGATTGAGTGAATGAATGAATGAATCCAAGGGAGCTGAAATTCTCCCCCCAACGCACACCAAAAATCTCCGCTGTCCCTCCCAGGGTCCTGTGTGGGAATCGCCCCCGGGACACAGGATTTGGGGACAGGCCAAGGGACATTGGCAGCCAGAGATGCAGGTTTCTATGGCAACGCTAATGGGGTGGCCGAGGGGGAGGAGGGTTGTTGGCAGGGGCTCAAAGAGCAACGTGGAGCCCCAGGTCCGAAAAGACACAGAGGCCCGGAGCCAGGGAGAGACACCGCTCTGTGCCTCAGTTCTCTCATCTAATAATAATAATGGCATTTGTTAAGCGCTTACTATATGCAAAGCACTGTTCTAAGCACTGGGGAGGATACAAGGTGATCAGGTTGTCCCAAGTGGGGCTCACAGTCTTAATCCCCTGTAAAATGCGGGTGAATAATAATAATAATAATGGCATTTATTAAGTGCTTACTATGTGCAAAGCACTGTTCTAAGAACTGGGGAGGATACAAGGTGATCAGGTTGTCCCACGGGGGGCTCACAATCTTAATCCCCTGTAAAATGGGGGTAAATAATAATAATAATAATGGCATTTATTAAGCACTTACTATGTGCACGCACTGATCTAAGAGCTGGGGAGGATACAAGGAGATCAGGTTGTCCCACGTGGGGCTCACAATCTTAATCCCCTGTAAAATGGGGGTGAATAATAATAATAATAATGGCATTTATTAAGCACTTACTATGTGCCAAGCACTGTTCTAAGCACTGGGGAGGATACAAGGTGATCAGGTTGTCGCACGTGGGGCTCACAATCTTAATCCCTTGTAAAATGGGGGTGAATAATAATAATAATGATGGCATTTACTAAGCGCTTACTATGTGCAAGCACTGATCTAAGAGCTGGGGAGGATACAAGGTGATCAGATTGTCCCACGTGGGACTCACGGTCTTCATCCCCATTTTCCAAATGAGGGAACTGAGGCCCAGAGAAGTGGAGTGACTTGCCCAAAGTCACCCAGCTGACAAGTGGCGGAGCCGGGATTAGAACCCATGACCTCTGACTCCAAAGCCTGGGCTCTTTCGACTGAGCCACGTTTGTACGGATTTATTACTCTATTTTACTGGTACGTATTTACTATTCTATTTATTTTACTTGTTAAATATGTTTTGTTTTGTTGTCCTATTAGAACCTATGACCTCTGACTCCAAAGCCCGGGCTCTTTCCACTGAGCCACGTTTGTATACATTTATTACTCTATTTTTCTGGTACATATTTACTATTCTATTTATTTTACTTGTTAAATATGTTTTGTTTTGTTGTCCTGTTAGAACCCACGACCTCTGACTCCAAAGCCCGGGCTCTTTCCACTGAGCCACGTTTGTATGGATTTATTACTCTATTTTACTGGTACATATTTACTATTCTATTTATTTTACTTGTTAAATATGTTTTGTTTTGTTGTCCTGTTAGAACCCACGACCTCTGACTCCAAAGCCCGGGCTCTTTCCACTGAGCCACATTTGTTCAGATTTATTACTCTATTTTACTGGTACATAGTTACTATTCTATTTATTTTACTTGTTAAGTATGTATATATGTTTGTACATATTTATTACTCTATTTATTTATTTATTTTACTTGTACATATCTATTCCATTTATTTTATTTTGTTAGTATGTTTGGTTTTGTTCTCTGTCTCCCCCTTTAAGACTGTGAGCCCACTGTTGGGTAGGGACTGTCTCTATATGTTGTCAACTTGTACTTCCCAAGCGCTTAGTACAGTGCTCTGCACAAAGTAAGCGTTCAATAAATACGATTGATTGACTGATCGATTTTGTTTTGTTGTCCTATTAGAACCCACGACCTCTGACTCCAAAGCCCGGGCTCTTTCCACTGAGCCACGCTGAAAACTGTGAACCCAATGTGGGACAACCACATTACCTTGTATCTACCCCAGCGCTTAGAACAGTGCTCGGCACCTAGTAAGCGCTTCACAAATACCACAATAATAAAAATTACAGCTGGCAGATTCATTCATTCATTCATTGAGCGCTGACTGTGTGCAGAGCACTGTACTAAGCGCTTGGGAAGTCCAAGTTGGCCACATATAGAGACGGTCCCTACCCAACAGCGGGCTCACAGTCGAGAAGGGGGAGACAAGGTTATCATAAGGGGGAACACGGATAAAATGGTAGGGGTTTCGGGGGAAGAAAGGCAAGGAGAACAGATAATAATAATAATAACTGTGGTATTTAAGTGCTTACTGCATAATAATAATAATAACGATGGTATTTGTTAAGCACTTACTATGTGCAAAGCACTGTTCTAAACACGGGGGGAGGGATACAAGGTGATCAGGTTGTCCCACGTGGGGCTCACAATCTTAATCCCCATTTTCCAGATGAGGGAACTGAGGCACAGAGAAGTTAAGTGACTTGCCCAAAGTCACACAGCTGACAATTGGCGGAGCCAGGATTTGAACTCATGACCTCTGACTCCAAAGCCCGGGCTCTTTCCACTGAGCCACGCTGCTTCTCTATATGTACTACTATATGTACTATATGTTCTGCTGTATGCCAGGTACTACACTAAGTGCTGGGGTAGATGCAAGATACTCAAGAAGCAGCGTCGTGGCACAGTGGAAAGAGCCCGGGCTTTGGAGTCAGAGGTCATGGGTTCGAATCCCGACTCCGCCACATGTCTCCTGTGTGACCTTGGGCAAGTCACTTCACTTCTCTGAGCCTCAGTTCCCTCATCTGTAAAATGGGGATTAAGACTGTGAGCCCCACATGGGACAACCTCATCTCCTTGTATTCTCCCCAGCACTTAGAACAGTGCTTTGCACATGGTAAGCGCTTAACAAATACCAACATTATTATTATTATTGTTATTAAAATGGGGACTAAGACTGTGAGCCCCACGTGGGCCAACCTGATCACCTTGTATCCCCCCTACCCCGCAGCGCTTAGAACAGTGCTCTGCGCATAGTAAGCGCTTAAAAAGCGCTTCACTTCTCTGAGCCTCAGTTACCTCATCTGGAAAATGGGGATTAAGACTGTGAGCCCCACGTGGGGCAACCTGATCACCTTATATCCCCCCAACGCTTAGAACAGTGCTTGGCACATAGTAAGCACTTAACAAATGCCATCATTATTATTATTATTATTATTATTATTATTAAAAAATGCCATTAAAAAAAAAAGTTGGACACAGTCCATGTCCCACATGGGGCACCGGGTCTCAATCCCCATTTTACAGATGAGGTAAATAAGCAGGCACAGAACAGACAAGTGGCGGAGCAAGGATTCGAACCCAGGTCCTGTACCAGAAGCGGCCAGTAGACACAGAAACTAAGAGACGTGCCGACGCAGACCTAGAGAGACCCAGAGCCAGGGAGAGACGCTGAGAGATTAGACAATCAATCAATCAATCAATCAATCGTATTTATTGAGCGCTTACTGTGTGCAGAGCACTGTACTAGATTGGGAGACACGGAAAGCGCCTAACGCACAATTAAGCAACACACAGACACAGATCTAGAGAGGCGGGTTTTGTTTTGTTGGCTGCCTCCCGCCTTCTAGACTGCGAGCCCATTGTTGGGTATTTATTCACTCTCATTCAATCGTATTTATTGAGCGCTTACTGTGTGCAGAGCACTGTACTAGGCGCTTGGGAAGTCCAAGTTGGCAACATAGAGGGACGGTCCCTACCCAACAGCGGGCTCACAGTCTAGAAGGGGGAGACAGACGACAAAACACATTAACAAAATAAAATAAATAGAATAAACATGTACAAGTAAAATAGAGTCATAAATATGCACAAACATATTACTAATAAATAAATAAAATTATTTATTAGAGAAGCAGCATGGCTCAGTGGAAAGAGCCCGGGCTTTGGAGTCAGAGGTCATGGGTTCAAATCCTGGCTCCACCAACTGTCAGCTGGGTGACTTTGGGCAAGTCACTTCACTTCTCTGGGCCTCAGTTCCCTCATCTGTAAAATGGGGATGAAGACTGTGAGCCCCACGTGGGACAACCTCATCACCTTGTATCCTCCCAGCGCTTAGAACAGTGCTTTGCACATAGTAAGTGCTTAATAAATGCCATCAAAAAAAAAAATACCACCACCATTATTATTATTATCTGATGGGTTCGAATCCCGACTCCACCACGTCTGCTGTGTGACCTTGGGCAAGTCACTTAACTTCTCTGAGCCTAAGTTACCTCATCTGTAAAATGAGGATTAAGACTGTGAGCCTCATGTGGGACAGCCTGATCACCTTGTTACCTCCCCAGTGCTTAGAACAGTGGTTTGCACACAGTAAGCGCTTAATAAATGCCATTATTATTATTATTAAGTGATTTACCCAAAGTCACCCAGCTGACAAGTGGCGGAGCTGGGATTTGAACCCATGACCTTTGACTCCAAAGCCCGGGCTCTTTCCATAGAGCCACCCTGCTTCTCTTGATGAAGATGAAGACTGTGAGCCCCCGCCCCGTGGGACAACCTGATCACCTTGTAACCTCCCCAGCACTTAGAGCAGTGCTTTGCACATAGTAAGTGCTTAATCAATACCATAATTAATTATTAATTACATGCTAACTATGTGCACGGCACCGCTCTAAGTGCTGGGGAGGGTACAAGGGTATTCATTCATTTATTCAATTGTATTTATTAGGGATTGTCTCTGTTGCCGAACTGTACTTTCCAAGCGCCTAGGACAGTGCTCTGCACACAGTAGGCGCTCAATAAATACGACTGAATGAATGAATGAAGGTAGGCACAAATCATTTCTCTCTCTTTCTCTCACTCACACACACAAGCGCGCATATTCACCATCTCTGTCTCTCTCATAGCCCAAAATAAAGAACCCAGAGACACAGGAACTCAGAAGCCGGACCCACAGCGAGACAGACATACAGAAATTGGGTCAGAGGGTGGAGGGAGACAGAGAAGGAGAGACAGACACATTAATTCATTCAATCGTATTTACTGAGCGCTTTCTCATCATCATCAATCGTATTTATTGAGCGCTTACTATGTGCAGAGCACTGTACTAAGCGCTTGGGAAGTACAAATTGGCAACATATAGAGACAGTCCCTACCCAACAGTGGGCTCACAGTCTAGGCTGTTGCACACTTGTAATAATAATAATAATAATGATAATGATGGCATTTACTAAGCGCTTGTGTGAGCCCACTGCTGGGTAGGGACCGTCTCTAATATGTTGCCAACTTGGACTTCCCAAGCGCTTAGTCCAGTGCTCTGCACACAGTAAGCGCTCAATAAATACGATCGATTGAAAGCACTGTTCTAAGCGCTGGGGAATTTACAAGGTGATCAGGTTGTCCCACGGGGGGCTCACGGTCTTCATCCCCATTTTACAGAGGAGGGCACTGAGGCCCAGAGAAGTGAAGTGATTTCATCATCATCATCATCATCATCAATCGTATTTATTGAGCGCTTACTGTGTGCAGAGCACTGGACTAAGCGCTTGGGAAGTCCAAGTTGGCAACACATAGAGACAGTCCCTACCCAACAGTGGGCTCACAGTCTAGAAGGGGGAGACAGAGAACAAAACCAAACCTACTAACAAAATAAAATAGACTAGATATGTACAAGTAAAATAAATAAATAAATAAATATCTAAAAGGGGGAGACAGAGAACAAAACCAAACCTACTAACAAAATAAAATAGACTAGATATGTACAAGTAAAATAAATAAATAAATATCTAAAAGGGGGAGACAGAGAACAAAACCAAACCTACTAACAAAATAAAATAGACTAGATATGTACAAGTAAAATAAATAGAGTAATAAATATGTACAAACATATATACAGATGTGCCCAAAGTCACACAGCTGACAAGTGGCAGAGCCGGGATTTGAACCGATGACCTCTGACTTCAAAGCCCGGGCTCTTTCCACTGAGCCACGCTGCTTCCCAAGCGCTTAGTCCAGTGCTCTGCACACAGTAAGCGCTCAATAAATACTATTGAATGAATGAACAGACACACCGGCAGATGGAAGGACTTCCAGGCAGGGCTGCTCGGAGGCAGAGACAGGCCCAGGGACCCTGAGACCCGAGAGGCTGCTGAACCTAGCCCACTGTTGGGTAGGGACCGTCTCTAAATGTTGCCAACTTGGACTTCCCAAGCGCTTAGTACAGTGCTCTGCACACAGTAAGCGCTCAACAAATACGATTGACTGACTGAATGAATGAATAATGAATGAACCCCCAGAGGAAGACCCTCCCTGCTGCCCTGCCGGGCCTGGTTTCCTCTCTGGGGGTCTCGGGGGCGGCGAGAGAGGAGACCCCAGAGAGATGAAGGCTGAGGGAGGTGGGGGAGACTGGAAAGGCAAACAATCTCCCCCCCCTTCCCGGAGAGCCCCCAAGGGTATCCCACCCTGTCTCCCCTCTCTCTAGGTTTTCAGGCTCCACCTTGATCAGTCAATCAATCGTATTTATTGAGCGCTTACTGTGCGCAGAGCACTGGACTAAGCGCTTGGGAAGTCCAAGTTGGCCACATCTAGAGCCGGTCCCTACCCAACAGCGGGCTCACAGTCTGGAAGGGGGAGACGGACAACAAAATAAAACATATTAACAAAATAAAATAGAATAGATATGTACAAGGAAGATAAAGAAATAGAGAGTAATAAATATGTACAAACATATATACATATATACGGGTGCTGTGGGGAAGGGAGGCTTCACTGTTTCCATGGAAACCCTGATGGCTGGCCAGATGCCCAAATCTTATTACGACCATCCTGGGGGACGGAGGGGTGGGGAGGAAGGGGAGCCCACCCCCCCCCCAAAGACTCCCGCAACCCCCTTCCCCCCTCATGGGAGCAGTTGGTTCTGGCGGGTAATAATAATAATGCTTATAAGTATATATGTTTGTACGTATTTATCACCCTATTTATTTATTTATTTTATTTGTACACGTTTATTCTATTTATTTTATTTTGTTAATATGTTTTCTCTTGTCGTCCGTCTCCCCCTTCTAGACTGTGAGCCCGCTGTTGGGTAGGGACCGGCTCTAGATGTGGCCGACTTGGACTTCCCAAGCGCCTAGTCCAGTGCTCTGCACATAGTAAGCGCTCAATAAATACGACTGAATGAATGAATGAATGAATCAATCGTATTTATTGAGCGCTTACTGTGTACAGAGCACTGGACTAAGCGCTTGGGAAGTACAAGTTGGCAACATATAGTGATGGTCCCTACCCAACAGTGGGCTCACAGTCCAAAGCCAAGAGGCCCCAGGGCCCGGAGGGCGAGCTTCTCCCCCGGGATGCGGGTCACAAACACACACACACACACACACACACACACACACACACACACACACACACACACACACACACACTCTCCCCCCCCAGTGCAAACATTTCATCCCTGGACTCCTCTGAACAGCAAACCCAACTGGCTCTAGCCCCACGGCAAAGTCAGTTTCAGCCCAGTTACACAAATATGCAATCAATCAATCGTATTTATGGAGCGCTTACTGTGTGCAGAGCACTGGACTAAGCCCTTGGGAAGTACAAGTTGGCAACATATAGAGACAAGATGCAAGCACGTCAACACACACAGGGTGCTCAGCAGAGGCTCAGGCACCCTCCTCCGACAAACGTACAACGGACAAACTGACAGGCACACACTCAAACGCCCGTATACACACATGCACACCGGACGCACACCTGGATAGTACACCCATTCATACGCACACTCCGCTCAGCATACGCTCAGACACCCTCGCTACACAAACTGACAGGCCCATACTCACACACCCGCATACACACCAGACACACACTTGGATAGTACGTATACACACACACACACACACTGTGCTCAGTATATAATAATTTTGGTATTTGTTAAGCACTTACTATGTGCCAAGCACTGTATTTTGGTATTTGTTATCACTAGACGCATATAGTACATATACACACACACACATTGTGCTCAGTATATAATAATTTTGGTATTTGTTAAGCACTGTGTTCCAAGCACTGTATTTTGGTATTTGTTATCACGTACTATGTGCCAAGCACTGCATTTTGGTATTTGTTATCACTAGACGCATACAGTACGTATACACACACACACACATTGTGCTCAGTATATACTAATTTTGGTATTTGTTAAGCACTATGTGCCAAGCACTGTATTTTGGTATTTGTTATCACTTACTATGTGCCAAGCACTGTATTTTGGTATTTGTTATCACTAGACGCATATAGTACGTCACACACACACATTGTGCTCAGCATATACTAATTTTGGTATTTGTTAAGCACTATGTGCCAAGCACTGTATTTTGGTATTTGTTAAGCACTATGTGCCAAGCACTGTATTTTGGTATTTGTTATCACTTACTATGTGCCAAGCACTGTTCTAAGCGCTGGGGAGGATACAAGGTGATCAGGTTCCTTCCCTTCCCCACAGCACCTGTATATATGTATATATGTTTGTACATATTTATTACTCTATTTATTTTACTTGTACATATCTATTCTATTTATTTTATTGTGTTAGTATGTTTGGTTTTGTTCTCTGTCTCCCCCTTTTAGACTGTGAGCCCACTGGTGGGTAGGGCCTGTCTCTATATGTTGCCAATTTGTACTTCCCAAGCGCTTAGTCCAGTGCTCTGCACACAGTAAGCGCTCAATAAATACGATTGATGATGACGATCAGGTTGTCCCATGTGGGGCTCACAGTATATGCTCAGACACCCTCCCAGAAACATACACAAACGGACAGGCCCACACTCAGACATCCACATCCACACCAGACGCACACCTGGATATTGCACGCGCATATAAACACACACACGCACACAGTACGCTCGGCATATGTGCAGAAAAACTGACAGGCCCATACGCAAACACACACACACCCCCCCACACACACACGTTTTGTTTTGTCGTCCGTCTCCCCCCTTCTAGACCGTGAGCCCGCTGTTGGGTCCGGACCGTCTCTACATGTTGTCGACTTGGATTTCCCAAGCGTGTAGTCCAGTGCTCTGCACGCAGTAAGCGCTCAATAAATAGGATTGAATGAATGAACAGACACCCACAAAAAAACCACACACACACCGGCTTCTTTATCCAACCTGATTAGCCGGTACCTACCCCAGGCCTCAGAACAGTACTTTACACATTAGGCGCTTTCCAAATACCAAGATTTTTACGTAGGCGCATACACGTTTGAACCCGGACGCCGCAGACACATACTCACTCACTCCCGCCCTGTGACTCCCTGTGACTTCACTGGGGTCAGTGATCCCTGTGGCCTTTCCCCACCCCGACTTGGAGGGTGACTACACCAAATCACGCCTCCCCACCACCCCCAGACTTTCATTCATTCAATCGTATTTATTGAGCGCTTACTGTGTGCACGGCACTGTACTAAGCGCTTGGGAAGTCCAAGTTGGCAACATATAGAGACGGTCCCTACCCGGCAGCGGGTCACCACCGCCCCCAGGCTCGGGCTCACCACTAAAATCAATCAATCAATCGTATTTATTGAGCACTCACTGTGTGCAGAGCACTGTACTAAGCGCTTGGGAAGTCCAAGTTGGCAACATATAGAGACGATCCCTATCCAACAGTGGACTCACAGTCTAGAAGGGGAACAACGAGAAGGGGATTATTGGGAAAATAATCCCAAACCACTCTCCCTTGGCTGGGGATGGGGGCGGAGAGACGGTGGGGAGGACCAATCAATCAATCAATCAATCGTATTTATTGAGCGCTTACTGCGTGCAGAGCACTGGACTAAGCGCTTGGGAAGTCCAAGATGGCAACATATAGAGACGGTCCCTACCCAACAGTGGGCTCACAGTCTAAAAGGGGGAGACAGAGAACAAAACCAAACAGACTAACAAAATAAAATAAATAGAATAGATAGGTACAAGTAAAATAAATAAATAAATAGAGTAATAAACATGTACAGGCATATATACATATATACAGGTGCTGTGGGGAAGGGAAGGAGGTAAGATGGGGGGCGAGAGGGAGAGGAAGGAAGGGGCTCAGTCTGGGAAGGCCTCCTGGAGGAGGTGAGCTCTCAGTAGGGCCTTGAAAGAAGGAATCAATCAATCAATCATATTTATTGAGCGCTTACTGTGTGCAGAGCACTGTACTAAGCACTTGGGAAGTCCAAGTTGGCGACATACAGAGACAGTCCCTACCCAACAGTGGGCTCACAGTCTAGAAGCGGGAGACAGAGAACAAAACCAAACATACTAACAAAATAAAATAAATAGAATAGATAGGTACAAGTAAAATAAATAGAGTAATAAATACGTACAGGCATATATACATATATACAGGTGCTGTGGGGAAGGAAAGGAGGTAAGATGGGGGATGGAGAGGGGGATATGTACAAGTAAAATAAATAGAGTAATAAATATGTACAGGCATATATACATACAGGTGCTGTGGGGAAGGGAAGGAGGTAAGATGGGGGCGAGGGGGAGAGGAAGGAAGGGGCTCAGTGTGGGAAGGCCTCCTGGAGGAGGTGAGCTCTCAGTAGGGCCCTGAAAGGAGGAAGACCACCTCTTAAGGTTGGAATGGAGGGAGGGAGGGAGGGACCCCCCAACACAGACACACAAACACCCCACCTCCCTGGGAAAAACCACGTCCTGAGCCAGTGTCCCCCCACGCCCCATCCCCGCTCAAAGCCAAGCTCTTTGTCACCTGGAGGGGCGGTGGGGACAGGACGGGGCGATGGGGAGGGGGCTCCTGGCTGCTGATTAGGGCTCTCTCCTGGTCGCCATGGTTACCTGCAGGGCCTGGTTGGCAAGTTTCCAACAGCAACAGTCAACAGGATCACACCAAGCCCCCCTTTCCCCAATCCCCCAGCTCCTCTGAGCCCCCCACACACCTGACACCAGATCCTGCTTCAGCCCCAGCCTGGGCGGGCCGTGCCGGGCCGGGGACAGGGGCTCCCTTAACTCTTTCCTGTTCCTTTCCTGCTTGGGAGGCCTCTTCATTCGCTCCATCGTATTGAATAATAATTAATAACGGCATTTATTAAGCGCTTACTATGTACAAGGTCCCACGGGGGGCTCACATTAATCAGGTGAGCACAGGGGGCTCACCTGTATATATGTGTATATGTTTGTACATTTTTTTTTACTCTATTTAATTTATTTGTACATATCTATTCTATTTATTTTGTTAGTATGTTTGGTTTTGTTCTCTGTCTCCCCCTTTTAGACTGTGAGCCCACTGTTGGGTAGGGACTGTCTCTATATGTTGCCAATTTGTACTTCCCAAGCGCTCAGTACAGTGCTCTGCACATAGTAAGCGCTCAATAAATACGATTGATGATGATGATGATTAATCCCCAGTTTGCAGATGAGGGAACCGAGGCCCCAGAGAAGTGAAGTGACTTGCCCAGAGCCACACAGCTGACAACTGGCAGAGCCGGAATTTGAACCCATGACCTCGGACTCCAAAGCCCGGGCTCTTTCCACTGAGCCACGCTGCTTCTCTATTTACTGAGCGCTTACCGCATGTAATGTAATAATGGCGTTTGTTAAGTGCTTACTATGTGCAAAGCACCGTTCTAAGCGCTGTGGAAAGAGCCTGGGCTTTGGAGTCAGAGGTTCAAATCCGGGCTCTGCCGACTGTCAGCTGTGTGGCTTTGGGCAAGTCACTTAACTTCTCTCTCGGCCTCAGTTCCCTCATCTGTAAAATGGGGATTCAAACTGTGAGGCCCCCGTGGGACAACCTGATTACCTTGTAACCTCCCCAGGTTTAGAACAGTGCTTTGCACATAGTAAGCACTTAATAAATGTCATTATTATTATTATTATACAAGGTGATCAGATTGTCCCATGTGAGGCTCACAGTCTTAATCCCCATTTTACAGGTGAGGGAACTGAGGCTCAGAGAAGTTAGGTGACTTGCCCAAGGTCACACAGCAGACATGTGGCAGGGCCGGGATTCGAACCCATGACCTCTGACTCCCAAGCCCGGGCTCTTTCCACTGAGCCACGCTGCTTCTCTAGCGCAGAGCACTGGACTTTTCTTTCTTTCTCCCCAGGCTGCAGCCTGTCATTCATTCATTCAGTCGATCGTATTTATTGAGCGCTTACTGTGTGCAGAGCACTGGACTAAGCGCTTGGGAAGTCCAAGTTGGCAACATATAGGGACAGTCCCTACCCAAAAGCAGGCTCAGCCTGTCCTGACAGACATGTCCCATCAGACACCTCTAGGGCTTAGCACAGTGCTCAGTGCAAAGTAAGTTTTCAGTAAATACGACTGAATGAATGACAGTAGCTGTGTCCAACCCAATTGGCTTTTCCCCACCCCAGCGCTTAGTACAATACCTCCTTCCCTTCCCCACAGCACCTGTATATATGTATATATGTTTGTACATATTTATTACTCGATTTATTTATTTATTTTACTTGTACATATTTATTTTACTTATTTTATTTTGTTAATATGTTTTGTTCTCTGTCTCCCCCTTCTAGACTGTGAGCCCGCTGTTGGGTAGGGACCGTCTCTAGATGTTGCCAACATGGCCTTCCCAAGCGCTTAGTACAGTGCTCTGCACACAGTAAGCGCTCAATAAATACGATTGATTGGTTCCTTCAATCGTATTTATTTTACTTGTACATACTTCCCAAGCGCTTAGTACAGTGCTCTGCACACAGTAAGCGCTCAATAAATACGATTGAATGAATGAATGAACGAACTCTGTTAATATGTTTTGTTTTTTGTTGTCTGTCTCCCCCTTCTAGACTGTAAGCCCGCTGTTGGGTAGGGACCGGATCTATGTGTTGCCAACTTGGACTTTCCAAGCGCTTAGTACAGTGCTCTGCACACAGTAAGCGCTCAATAAATACGATTGAATGAGTGAATGAATGAACTCTGTTAATATGTTTTGTTTTGTTGTCTGTCTCCCCCTTCTAGACTGTGAGCCCGCTGTTGGGTAGGGACCGGATCTGTGTGTTGCCAATTTGGACTTTCCAAGCGCTTAGTACAGTGCTCTGCACACAGTAAGCGCTCAATAAATACGATTGAATGAATGAATGAATATTCTATTTATTTTATTTTGTCAATATGTTTTGTTTTGTTGTCTGTCTCCCCCTTCTAGACTGTGAGCCCGCTGTTGGGTAGGGACCGTCTCTAGATGTTGCCAACTTGGACTTCCCAAGCGCTTAGTACAGTGCTCTGCACACAGTAAGCGCTCAATACGATTGATTTGCACATAGTTAGCGCTTAATAAATGCCGTCATTATTAAAGCAGATTAGATTTAGTTTAGTTAGATTAGTTTCCTTTTCTCCCTTCACCCCGCCCAACCCCAGCCCCACAGCACCCATTTCCATATCTGGATTTTATTTCCATATCTGGAATTTATTTATTTAGATATAATTATGTCTGTTTCCCCCTCTGGTCCAGTAAGCTCCTTGGGGGCAGGGAACGTGTCTGCCAACTCTTTTATACCTCAATCTCCCTAGCGCTTAGTACAGTGCTCTGCCCACTGTGAGCGCTCAATAAATATGGCTGATTGATTGATTGATTGATGATGGATTACCCCTCCACTCATTCATTCATTCAATCGTATTTATTGAGCGCTTACTGTGTGCAGAGCACCGTACTAAGCGCTTGGGAACCGCCTCAGCCTCCAGCCTCCCCGACTTTCTAGCTGAGATGGGGAGAGGAACAACCCCGCTTGGAAGCTGAGGACTGATAATCAATCAATCAATTGTATTTATTGAGCGCTTACTGTGTGCAGAGCACTGTACTAAGCGCTTGGGAAGTACAAGTTGGCAACATATAGAGACAGTCCCTACCCAACAGTGGGCTCACAGTCTTAAAACCCATTTTTTACGGCAGAGGGAACTGAGGCCCAGAGAAGTGAAGCGACTTAATAAAATAATAGAAATAATGATGGCATTTGTTAAGCGCTTACTATGTGCAAAGCACCGTTCCAAGCGCTGAAGAGCCCGGGCTTTGGAGTCGGAGGCCATGGGTTCAAATCCCGGCTCCGCCAACTGTCAGCCGGGTGACTCTGGGCAAGTCACTTCACTGGGCCTCAGTTCCCTCATCTGGAAAATGGGGATTAAAAATTGTGTGAGCCCCCCGGGGGACAACCTGATCACCTCCTAACCTCCCCAGCGCTTAGAACGGTGCTTTGCACATAGTAAGCGCTTAACAAATGCCATCATGATTTCTATTATTTTATCAAGTCGCTTCACTTCTGTGGGCCTCAGTTTCCTCATCCGTAAAAAATGGGTTTTAAGACCGCGGGAGCCCCACGTGGGACAGGGACTGTGTCCAACCTGATTAAGTTGGATCTACCCCAGTGCTTAGAACAGTGCCAGGCACATAGGAAGCGCTTAACAAGTACCATAATTCTATTTATTTTATTTTGTTAATATGTTTTGTTTTGTTGTCTGTCTCCCCCTTCTAGACTGTGAGCCCGCTGTTGGGTAGGGACCGTCCCTATATGTCGCCAACTTGTACTTCCCAAGCGCTTAGTACACTGCTCTGCACACAGTAAGCGCTCAATAAATATGACAATGAATGAATTAAAGAGTAAGTGTTCACTAAATACTACTGAATAAATGAATGACAAGGGGACACCCCCGCCCCCCACTTGCCCAAGGAATTTCTTCCTCGGCTGTCCCTGCCTGGGGCATTTTCCCACCATCTCCCTTCCCAGCCCCCCAGGAAGGGGCTGTGTTTTCAGGGGGGGAAACTGAGGCCCAGAAAGGTCAAGTTAACCTTAAAAGGTTGGGTTAACTTGTCCTTCCCAAGCGCTTAGTCCAGTGCTCTGCACACAGTAAGCGCTCAATAAAGGGAAGCAGCGTGGCTCAGTGGAAAGCGCCCGGGCTTGGGAGTCAGAGGTCACGGGTTCAAATCCCGGCTCCGCCACTTGTCAGCTGTGTGACTTTGGGCAAGTCACTTCACTTCTCTGGGCCTCGGTTACCTCATCTGTAAAATGGGGATTGAGACTGTGAGCCCCCCGTGGGACAACCTGATCACCTTGTAAACTCCCCAGCGCTTAGAACAGTGCTTTGCACATAGTAAGCGCTTAATAAATGCCATCATCATCATCATCATCATTTACAAATAGGCATGCACACACTCAAGGGCTTGCTACAGTGCTTAGCACACCGTAGGCGCTCAATAAATAGGATTGAACGAATTTACACACATGCACGCACACACTCAAGCGCTTGCTACAGTGCTTTGCACACCGTAGGCGCTCAATAAATAGGATTGAACAAATTAACACATATACACGCACACGTCTCCAGCCTAATCAGATGCCCGGGCATCCAGGGAGCGTGAGACACACACATATACACACACACACACACACCCCCCACACACACCCAGGCTCCTATACAAGCATCCTAAGCCAAACACACCCACAGACCTTGCCAGCCGGATACACAAATACACCTACTAAAGCCAAACAGAGATGCGCGCACACACACCACACACACACACAGCTCCAAAGACAATCAGATCCACACCCCCAAACCCAGGGAGACTCACACATATGTGTAACCCAGACACAACCAACCCGTCGCACCCCCCCCCCACCCACCCACGCCTAGTCATCGCCACACAACCCCAGCCCGACACAGACACTGACACCCACACCAAACCGACACACACACACCCAGCCAGATACATCCCCCCCACGCACACTCCCAGACCCAGAGGGGCAGACAGGCACACACACAACCAGATACACACACACCCCCATGCACACTCCCAGGCCCAGAGAGGCAGACACACACAACCAGATACACCCCCCCACGCACACTCCCAAACTCTGAGAGGCAGATAAGACACACACACAACCAGATACACCCCCCCCCCCAAGCACACTCCCAGACCCAGGGGAGCAGACACACAGACACACAACCTGATACACCCCCCCATGCACACTCCCAGACCCAAAGAGGCAGACACACACCCAACCAGATACACCCCCCGACGCACACTCCCAGACCTAGAGAGACAGACACACACACAACCAGATACACCCCCCCAAGCACACTCCCAGACCCAGACGGGCAGACAGACACACACACAACCAGATACACAACCAGATACACCCCCCCAAGCACACTCCCAGACCCAGATGGGCAGACAGACACACACACAACCAGATAGACAAACAGATACACCCCCCACGCACACTCCCAGACCCAAAGAGGCAGACACACACACAACCAGATGCACCCCCCACGCACACTCCCAGACCCAGAGGGGGAGACACACTCCCAGACCCAGGGGGGCAGACAGACACACACACACACAATCAGATACGCCCCCCCACACACACTCCCAGACCCACAGGGGCAGACAGACACACACAACCAGATACACCCCCCGACGCACACTCTCAGACCCAGAGAGGCAGACAGACACACAACCAGATACAACCCCCCACACACTCCCAGACCCAGAGGGGCAGACACACACACACACACACACAACCAGATACACCCCGCACGCATACTCTCAGACCCAGAGAGGCAGACACATACACAACCAGATACACACACACCCCACGCACACTCCCAGACCCAGAGAGGCAGACCCACACACACAACCATACAACGCCCCCATGCACACTCCCAGACCCAAAGAGGCAGACACACACACAACCAGATACACCCCGCACGCATACTCTCAGACCCAGAGAGGCAGACACCCACACACAACCAGATACACCCCACCTATGCACACTCCCAGACCCAAAGAGGCAGACAGACACACAACCAGATACAACCCCCCCATGCACACTCCCAGACCCAAAGAGGCAGACACACACACAACCAGATACACCCCGCACGCATACTCTCAGACCCAGAGAGGCAGACCCACACACACAACCAGATACACCCCACCTATGCACACTCCCAGACCCAAAGAGGCAGACAGACACACAACCAGATACAACCCCCCCATGCACACTCCCAGACCCAAAGAGGCAGACACACACACAACCAGATACACCCCGCACGCATACTCTCAGACCCAGAGAGGCAGACCCACACACACAACCAGATACACCCCACCTATGCACACTCCCAGACCCAAAGAGGCAGACACACACACAACCAGATACACCCCCCACGCATACTCTCAGACCCGAAGAGGCAGACACACACACACAACCAGATACACCCCACCTATGCACACTCCCAGACCCAAAGAGGCAGACAGACACACAACCAGATACAACCCCCCATGCACACTCCCAGACCCAAAGAGGCAGACCCACACACACAACCAGATACACCCCACCTATGCACACTCCCAGACCCAAAGGAGGCAGACAGACACACAACAAGATACAACCCCCCCCACGCACACTCCCAGACCCACAGAGGCAGACAGACCCACACACACAGAGCACACCCAACCAGATACACTCCCCCCATGCACACTCCCAGACCCAAAGAGGCACACACAGCATCCAAACCCTCCCAGCGAGATACACTCCGGGCTCCTCACCCTGACACACATCCAGAAATAGATTCAGCCAGACGTCCCCATACAAGCCTGGAAATACCCAACGCTTAGTACAGTGCTCGGCACAGAGTAAGCGCTTAACAAATAGCATCATTACTCCTATCATCACACAATCACCCCCAGCAGATGCAAACACACACAAACACACCCCTTTTGTGTTGAACTCCAACGGGGGCGAAATCCCAAGCCAGAAAAGGGCATCCTGACAGGAGTCAGGGATGTGTCCCGCATCCAGCGCTCCTTGCCCCCCCAAGGCCAAGGTCAAAGTGGGTGGGAGACCCCCCAACCCCACCATTTGAAGGTTTGTCCAAGGGCCACATTGGCCCTTGGGGCCTGGGTGGGATGGGAAGGAGGGAGATTTGTACTCAATTTGTACTTCCCAAGCGCTTAGTACAGTGCTCTGCACATAGTAAGCGCTCAATAAATACGATTGATTGATTGAGATCCCTTGGGTGGCGGAGATGGGGGAGACCAACAAACAGAGACGACCTGACTGAGAGTGCTCTGCACACAGTAAGTGCTCAATAAATAGGATTGATTGATTGATTGATGATTGATTGATTGATTGAGATCCCTTGGGTGGCAGAGATGGGGGAGACCAACTGAGACGACCTGACTGAGAGTGCTCTGCACACAGTAAGCGCTCAATAAATACGATTGATTGATTGATGATTGATTGATTGATTGATTGAGAGACAGGCCAGGGTGAGACAAAGAGGGAGGGAAAGCAGGAAGGCCAAGGGCGCTGGGCGGCGGACGGCCAGTCCTAGAATATTTCTAGGCCTCAATCATTCATTCAATAGTATTGATTGAGCGCCTACCGTGTGCAGAGCACTGTACTAAACGCTTGGGAAATCCAATTGGACAACATCTAGAGACGGTCCCTACCCAAGGACGGGCTCACAGTCTAGAAGGGGGGGGACGGACGGACAACAAAACAAGTAGACAGGTGTCAATACCGTCAGAATACATAGTTATTGCTATGTAGTACCCTTCCTTCCTCTCCCCCTCGTCCCCCTCTCCATCCCCCCCATCTTACCTCCTTCCCTTCCCCACAGCACCTGTATATATGTATATATGTTTGTACGGATTTATTACTCTATTTATTTTACTTGTACATATCTATTCTATTTATTTTATTTTGTTAGTATGTTTGGTTTTGTTCTCTGTCTCCCCCTTCTAGGCTGTGAGCCCACTGTTGGGTAGGGACTGTCTCTAGATGTTGCCAATTTGTACTTCCCAAGCGCTTAGTACAGTGCTCTGCACACAGTCAGCGCTCAATAAATACGATTGATGATGATGATGATGAATGATGGCAGTTATTAATCAACCAATCAATCAGTCGTATTTATTGAGGGTTTACTGTGTGCAGAGCACTGGACTAAGCGCCGAGCACCGTTCTAAGCGCTCATACACACCATTGGAGAAGCAGCGTGGCTCAGTGGAAAGAGCCCGGGCTTTGGAGTCGGAGGTCATGGGTTCAAATCCCAGCTCCGCCAAGTGTCAGCTGTGTGACTCCGGGCGAGTCACTTCACTTCTCTGGGCCTCAGTTCCCTCATCTGTAAAATGGGGATTAAAACTGTGAGCCCCCCCGTGGGACAACCTGATTACCTTGTAACCGCCCCAGCGCTTAGAACAGTGCTTTGCACATAGTAAGCGCTTAACAAATACCATCATCATCACAAAGTAAGCGCTTAACAAATACCATCATTATTATTATTATTATTATAGCGGCGTGGCTCAATGGCTCAGGAGTCAGAGGTCATGGGTTCAAATCCCGGCTCCGCTGATTGTCAGCTGGGTGACTTGGGGCAAGTCACTTTTCTGGGCCTCAGTCCCCTCCTCTGGAAAATGGGGATGAAGACGGGGAGCCCCACGTGGGACAACCTGATCACCTCGCATCCTCCCCAGCGCTTAGAATAATGCTTGGCCCACAGTAAGCGCTTAACAAATGCTATGATTCAGTGGAAGGAGCCCGGGCTTTGGAGTCAGAGGTCATGGGTTCAAATCCCAGCTCTGCCACTTAGCTGTGTGACTTTGGGCAAGTCACTTCACTTCTCGGGGCCTCAGTTCCCTCATCTGGAAAATGGGGATGGAGACGGCGAGCCCCCCGTGGGACCACCTCATCACCTTGTAACCTCCCCAGCGCTTAGAACGGTGTTTTGCGCATAGTAAGCGCTCACTAAATGCCATCATTACTACAGTAAATATGTAGAAATAAAATAAATATGGAGAAATCGACCCAAGGGCTGAAGGGGGTTGGCTAGAAGGCCTCCTTCCCTCTTCCCCTCCCTGGGACTGGGAGGCGATCAATCAATCAATCAATCGTATTTATTGAGCGCTTACTGTGTGCAGAGCACTGTACTAAGCACTTGGGAAGTACAAGTTGGCAACATGGGGAGACGGTCCCTACCCAACAGTGGGCTCACAGTCTAGAAGGGGGGAGACAGAGAACAAAACCAAACATATTGACAAAATAAAGTAAATAGAATAGATATGTGCAGCCCCCCTCCCACACTTCAAGGCTGGAGGACCCCAGACCCCAATAGGTGCCCCTTCCCCCTGATGGAGGGACAATATCAATCAATCAATCGATCGAATTTATTGAGCGCTTACTGTGTGCAGAGCACTGTACTAAGCGCTTGGGAAGTCCAAGTTGGCAACATCTAGAGACAGTCCCTACCCAACAGCGGGCTCACAGTCTAAAAGGGGGAGACAGAGAACAAAACCAAACATATTGACAAAATAAAATAGAATAGATATGTGCAGCCCCCCTCCCACACTTCAAGGCTGAAGGACCCCAGATCCCAGACCCCAATAGGTGGCCCTTCCCCCTGATGGAGGGGCAATATCAATCAATCAATCAATCGTATTTATTGAGCACTTACTGTGTTGCAGAGCACTGTACTAAGCGCTTGGGAAGTCCAAGTTGGCAACATCTAGAGACAGTCCCTACCCAACAGTGGGCTCACAGTCTAAAGGGGGGAGACAGAGAACAAAACCAAACATGCTAATAATAATAATAATATCAAGACAGGCCTGTCCTGGGGTGGGGGGCGGGTGGATTGGGGGCAGAGGGTTGAGTTTCCCTCCTCCCACCCCCTCCATCCTCAAACTTTTCTGGGGGGCGGGGAAGGGGCCAGAGGTGGGATGGTTTCTTCCAGGAGAGGGGGGCCCGCGTTGTAGGGAAGGGGAAATCAATCAATCGTATTTATTGAGCGCTTACTGTGTGCACAGCACTGTACTAAGCGCTTGGGAAGTACAAGTTGGCAACGTATAGAGTCAGTCCCTACCCAACAGTGGGCTCAAGGAGGACCCCTCCTCTATTGGGCGGCCTCTAAAGCCCCTTCCCCCCGACTCCCCTGAATGTCCTGGGCGCCCCAGGCCCTGGGGGGAGGGGATGGGAGACCCCCACCCCCACTTGCAGGATGGATGGGGGGACCCTCCCCCTCTCCTCAAACCCCCCCCCCCATCTCCAGGGCCAACGGGGAGAGGGGACTGTCTCTATACGTTGCCAACTTGGACTTCCCAAGCGCTTAGTACAGCGCTCTGCACACAGTAAGCGCTCAATAAATACGATTGATTAATTGACTGATTGAGAAGCGGGGGAGCAGCATTTGGGGGAGGGGGCGTGGGGGCCTGGGAAAAAGAGGGGGGACTGGGCATCGGCCATCTTGGAAGCAGAAGAAGGAAAAGAGGGAAAAGAGGAGAGAAAGGGGAAGGGGGGGCGGAGGCAAAAGGACCGGCTGCCCGATGGACCGGGGGTCAGAGGTCAAGAGGGGGCCACGACGGCCCCCATCGCCCCCTTTTGGGGGGCTGGAGCTCCAGGGCCCCCCACCCGGGGGGCCGGCCCCGTTTGGGGGAGGGGGCGCTTACCTGGGGCTGGGCTCCGGGCCTCCTGGACGAGGGAAGGAGGAACGGGGAGAGGCCACACTCTAAGAAAGGAGTTGGGAAAAGCCGCTGGCAGGAGGGAGGGAGGGAGGGAGGGAGAGGGAGGGAGGGAAGGAAGGAGGGGAGTGGGGAGGGGGGCTGGGGAAGGGGAGGGGGCGTGGGGGGCCACAAAATGGCCAAGAGTGCGCCCCGCCCCCTCCCCACGTGACCCCATTCCTTCAGGGGGTTTGAGCAGCCGGGAGGAGGGGCGCAGACAGGGCCCCCCACCCAGCCCCCCGGCCACAAAATACATCTAGCCCCCCCATCCCCCACCCTCCAAAATCTCCCACCCCCCAAAATCCCCCACCCCCCAAAATCTCCCACCCCCCAAAATCTTCCACCCTCCAAAATCTCCCACCCCCTAAAATCTCCCACCCTGCAAAATCTCCCACCCCCCAAATCCCCCACCCCCAAAATCCCCCACTCCCCCAAATCCCCCACCCTCCAAAATCTCCCCCACCCTTCAAAATCTCCCACCCCCCAAAATCTTCCACCCTCCCAAATCTCCCACCCTCCAAAATCTCCCACCCCCGAAATCCCCCACCCCCAAAATCCCCCACACCCCCAAATCCCCCACCCTCCAAAATCTCCCCCACCCTTCAAAATCTCCCACCCCCCAAAATCTTCTACCCTCCAAAATCTCCCACCCCTAAAAATCCCCCACTCCCCAAAATCTCCCACCCCCCAAAATCTTCCACCCTCCAAAATCCTCCACCCTCCAAAATCCCCCACCCCCAAAATTCCCACTCCCCAAAATCTCCCATCCCCCAAAATCTTCCACCCTCCAAAATCTACCAGCCCCCAAATTCTCCCACCCCCCAAAGAGGGCAGAGCCCCCCGGGAGGGGGCCGGGAAAATCAAGAAATCAGGCAGAGAGGGACACTGGGGACCTAAAAATGGGCCATCGATCAGGCATCAGAAACACAAAGGACCCCGATGTCGAGAAATGGGGGTCGCCACCAGCACCGGAGGGGCTTCAGGGTTCATTCACTCCATCGCATTGATTGAGCACTTACTGTGTGCAGAGCACTGGACTAAGCGCTTGGGAGAGGAAAAATCGGCAACCTACAGAGACAGTCTCTGCCCAACAACCGGCTCACAGTCTAGAAGGGGCGGGGGTATTTGTTAAGCGCTTACTATGTGCCAAGCACTGTTCTAAGCGCTGGGAAGGATACAAGGTGATCAGGTGGTCCCACGTGGGGCTCACAGTCTTCATCCCCATTGTACAGAGGAGGTAACTGAGGCCCAGAGAAATAAAACAAAGGATGGCATTTGTTAGGCACTTACTATGTGCCAAGCACTGTTCTAAGCGCTGGGGGGGATACAAGGTGATCAGGTGGTCCCACGTGGGGCTCACAGTCTTCATCCCCATTGTACAGAGGAGGTAACTGAGGCCCAGAGAAATAAAACAAAGGATGGCATTTCTTACACGCTTACTATATGCCAAGCACTGTTCTAAGCGCTGGGAAGGATACAAGGTGATCAGGTGGTCCCACGTGGGGCTCACAGTCTTAATCCCCATTTTGCAGATGAGGTAAGTGAGGCACAGAGAAGTGAAGTGACTTGCCCAAACTCACACAGCGGGGTCGGGATTTGAACCCATGACCTCTGACTCCCAAGCCCGTGCTCGTTCCACTGAGCCACGCTGCTTATCAGGTTGGCCCATGTGGGGCTCACAGCCTTAATCCCCATTTTGCAGAGAAGGAAACCGAGTGCTCTGCACACAGTAAGCGCTCAATAAATACGATTGATTGAATGAATGAATGGATGAAACTGAGGCACAGAGAAGCTAAGTGACTTGCCCGAGGTCACACAGCGGACAAGTGGCGGAGTCGGGATTAGAACCCACAGCCTCTGACTCCCGAGCCCCGGATCTTGCCACTGAGTCACGCTGCTTCTCTCAGGGTTGAAAGGTGGTTGTCCCTCTAGACTGTGAGCCCGTTGTTGGGTAGGGATTGTCTATATAGGTTGCCAATTTGTAATAATAATAATAATAATAATAATGGCATTTGTTACGTGCTTACTATATGCAAAGCAGTGTTCTAAAAGCTGGGGGGGATACAAGGTGATCAGGTGGTCCCACGGGGGGGCTCACAGTCTTCATCCCCATTTTACAGATGAGGGAACTGAGGCTCAGAGAAGTGAAGTGACTCACCCAAGGTCACACAGCAGACACGTGGCAGAGCCGGCATTCGAACCCCTGACCTCTGACTCCCAAGCCCCGGCTCTTTCCACTGAGCCACGCTGCTTCTCTTGGACTCTCCCAAGCAAGCGCTTAATACGGTGCTCACAGTAAGCGCTCAATAAATACGATGGAATGAATGGCTTTATTTAGGAGGGGTCTCTGCTATGGAGTCTGCCTGAGAGCTCACCTCCTCCAGGAGGCCTTCCCAGACGACTGAGCCCCCTCCTTCCTTATTTTACCTCTACATATCCATTCTATTTATTTTATTTTGTTTGGTTTTGTTCTCTGTCTCCCCCTTCTAGACTGTGAGCCCACTGTTGGGTAGGGACCGTCTCCATATGTTGCCAACTTGGACTTCCCAAGCGCTTAGTACAGTGCTCTGCACACAGTAAGCGCTCAATAAATACGATTGATTGATTGATTGATTCCTCTCCTTCCCCCCTTTTCCAATAAGCCACTCTGCTTTCAAGTCGATGAGGTTGGACGCGGCCCCTGTCCTACATAATAATAATAATGATAGCATTTATTAAGCGCTTACTATGTGCAAAGCACTGTTCTAAGCGCTGGGGAGGTTACCAGGTGATCAGGTTGTCCCACGGGGGGCTCACAGTCTTAATCACCATTTTACAGATGAGGGAACTGAGGCCCAGAGAAGTGAAGTGACTTGCCCAAAGTCACACAGCTGACAATTGGCGGAGCCGGGATTTGAACCCATGACCTCTGACTCCAAAGCCCAGGCTCTTTCCACTGAGCCACGCTGCTTCTCTACATGGGGGCTCACCCTCTTGCCCCCATTTTACAGAGGAGGAAACCGAGGCACAGAGGAAGGGAAACGACTGGCTCAAGGTCACACGGCAGTCACGTGACAGAGCTGGAAGGACTTTGTTAAGCACTTACTATGTGCCCAACACTGTTCTAAATTCTGGGGTAGTTACAAGGTAATCACAATCTTCATCCCCATTTTACAGATGAGGTAACTGAGGCACATAATAATAATAATAATAATAATAATAATAGCACTGTTCTAAGCGCTGGGGTAATAATAATAATGTTGGTATTTGTTAAGTGCTTACTATGTGCCTAGCACTGTTCTAAGCCCATTCCTGTCCGTCTGTTAGCTTTGCCGGCGCTTAGTACAGTGCCTGGCACATAGTTCAGCACTTACTACAAAGACCATTATTATTACTTCAACACAAACACCATAAAATCCGCATTCTGCTCTCCTCCCTAATAATAATAATAATAATAATAATAATAATAATGGTCTTTGTTAAGCGCTTACTACGTGCCAAGCACTGTTCTAAGCGCTGGGGTAATAATAATAATAATAATGCTGGTATTTGTTAAGCGCTTACTACGTGACAAGCACTGTTCTAAGAGCTGGGGTAGTAATAACAATAATAATAATGTTGGTATTTGTTAAGCACTTACTACGTGCCCAGCACTGTTCTAAGCGCTGGGGTAATAATAATAATAATGTTGGTCTTTGTTAAGCGCTTACTACGTGCCAAGCACTTACTACGTGCCAAGCACTGTTCTAAGTGCTGGGGTAATAATAATAATGTTGGTATTTGTTAAGCGCTTACTACGTGCCAAGCACTGTTCTAAGCACTGGGGTAATAATAATGATAATAATAATGTTGGTCTTTGTTAAGCTTTTACTACGTGCCCAGCAGTGTTCTAAGCGCTGGGGTAATAATAGTAATAATAATGTTGGTATTTGTTAAGCGCTTACTGTGTGCCCAGCACTGTTCTAAGCGCTGGGGTAATAATAATAATAATAATAATAATATTGGTCTTCGTTAAGCACTTACTATGTGCCAAGCACTGTTCTAAGTGCTGGGGTAATAATAATAATAATGTTGGTATTTGTTAAGCGTTTACTACGTGCCCAGCACTGTTCTAAGCGCTGGGGTAATAATAATAATAATATTGTTGGTATTTGTTAAGCGCTTACTATGTGACAAGCACTGTTCTAAGCGCTGGGGTAGTAATAATAATAATGTTGGTCTTTGTTAAGCGCTTACTATGTGCCCAGCGCTGTTGTAAGCGCTGGGGTAATAATAGTAATAATAATAATGTTGGTATTTGTTAAGCGCTTACTATGTGCCCAGCACTGTTCTAAGCGCTGGGGTAATAATAATAATAATAATGATGTTGGTCTTTGTTAAGCGCTTACTACGTGCCAAACACTGTTCTAAGCGCCGGGGTAGTTACAAGGTAATCACAGTCTTCATCCCCATTTTACAGATGAGGTAACTGAGGCACAGAGTAATAATAATAATGATAGCATTTATTAAGCACTTACTATGCGCAAAGCACTGTTCTAAGCGCTGAGGTAATAATAACAATGTTGGTATTTGTTAAGCGCTATGTGCCCAGCACTGTTCTAAACGCTGGGGTAGTTACAAGGTAATCAGGTTGTCCCACGTGGCACTCACAATCTTCATCCCCATTTTACAGATGAGGTAACAGAGGCACAGAGTAATGATAATAATAATAATAGCACTTAAGCGCTTACTATGCGCAAAGCACTGTTCTAAGCGCTGAGGTAATAATAACAATAATAATGTTGGTATTTGTTAAGCGCTTACTATGTGCCCAGCACTGTTCTAAGCGCTGGGGTAGTTACAAGGTGATCAGGTTGTCCCACGTGGCACTCACAATCTTCATCCCCATTTTACAGATGAGGGAACTGAGGCACAGAGTAATAATAATAAGGATTAAGGCTGTGAGCCCCCCCGGGACAACCTGATCACCGTGTAACCTCCCCAGCGCTTAGAACAGTGCTTGGCACATAGTAAGCGCTTAATAAGTGCCATTATTATTATTATTATTGTTGGGTAGGGGCCGTTTCTATATGTTGCCAACTTGGACTTCCCAAGCGCTTAGTCCAGTGCCCTGCACACAGTAAGCGCTCAATAAATACGATTGAATGAATGAATCCCCATTTTCCAGCTGAGGGAACTGAGGCCCACAGAAGTGAAGTGACTTGCCCCGAGTCACCCAGCTGACAAGTGGCGGGGGCAGAATTAGAACCCACGACCTCTGCCCACTGGGCCACGCTGCTTGGAGGCGTGATATCTATTCTCTTTATTTTATTTTGTTACTATGTTTTGTTTTGTTCTCCGTCTCCCCCTTCTAGACTGTGAACCCACTGTTGGGGAGGGACTGTCTCTCTATGTTACCAACTTGGACTTCCCAAGCGCTTAGTACAGTGCTCTGCGCCCAGTAAGCGCTCAATAAATACGATTGATTGATTCCTTCAATCGTATTTATTTTGCTTGTACATATCTATTCTCTTTATTTTATTTTGTTACTATGTTTTGTTTTGTTCCCCGTCCCCCCCTTCTAGACTGGGAGCCCGCTGTTGGACTTGGACTTCCCAAGCGCTTAGTACAGTGCTCTGCACATAGTAAGCGCTCAATAAATACTATTGATGAATAAGCGCTCAATAAATTGATTGATTGATGGATGTCGAAGTTGACTTTTCCGATTCAGCGTGGGGGGGAAAGGAGGTTGGGAGAGAGGGCTCTGCAGGCCAGCGGCCACGACAGCGAAGAGAGGGAGGGAGAGAGAGGGAGAAAAATACAAATATAAATAAAAATATAAATTTTTTAAAAAGAGGAATCGTCCCTGGGTGGGCTCGAACCACCAACCTTTCGGTTAACAGCCGAACGCGCTAACCGATTGCGCCACAGAGACCACATTATCCCGCCCAACCAGGCCCAGTCCTGTCAAAGGGAATGTGGTTGTTGAACCAGCTGGTGAGAGGGAATTGCCCAGAAAAAAAAATAATAATGGTATTTATTAAGCGCTTACTATGTGCCAAGCACTGTTCTAAGCACTGGAGGGAGATACAAGGTGAATAGGTTGTCCCCCGTGGGGCTCACAGATTTAATCCCCTTTTTACAGATGTGGGAACTGAAGCACGGATAATAATGTTGGCATTTGTTAAGCGTTTACTATGTGCCAAGCACTGTTCTAAGCGCTGGAGGGAGATCCAAGGTGATCAGGTTGTCCCCCGTGGGGCTCACAGATTTAATCCCCTTTTTACAGATGTGGGAACTGAAGCACGGATAATAATGTTGGTATTTGTTAAGCGTTTACTATGTGCCAAGCACTGTTCTAAACAAGGTGATTAGGTTGTCCCCCGTGGGGCCCACAGATTTAATCCCCTTTTTAAAGAAGAGGGAACTGAGGCCCAGATAATAATGTTGGTATTTGTTAATAATAATAATAATAATAATGGCATTTATTAAGCGCTTACTATGTGCAAAGCACTGTTCTAAGCGCTGGAGGGAGATACAAGGTGAATAGGTTGTCCCCCGTGGGGCTCACAGATTTAATCCCCTTTTTACAGATGAGGGAACTGAGGCCCAGATAATAATCATCATCATTCATTCATTCAATCATATTTATTGAGCGCTTACTGTGTGCAGAGCACTGGACTAAGCGCTTGGGAAGTCCAAGTTGGCAACATCTAGAGACGGTCCCTACCCACCAGTGGGCTCACAGTCTAGAAGGGGGAGACAAAGAACAAAACAAAACATATTAACAAAATAAAATAAATAGAATAAATGTTTGTTAAATATATTTAATCCCCTTTTTACAGATGTGAGAACTGAGGCACAGATAATAATGTTGGTATTTGTTAAGCGTTTACTATGTGCCAACCACTGTTCTAAGCGCTGGAGGGATATCCAAGGTGATTAGGTTGTCCCCCGTGGGGCTCACAGATTTAATCCCCTTTTTACAGATGAGGGAACTGAGGCCCAGATAATAATGTTGGTATTTGTTCATTCATTCATTCAATCGTATTTACTGAGCGCTTACTGTGTGCAGAGCACTGTACTAAGCGCTTGGGAAGTCCAAGTTGGCAACATCTAGAGACAGTCCCTACCCAACAGCGGGCTCACAGTCTAGAAGGGGGAGACAGACAACAAAACAAAACACATTAACAAAATAAATAGAATAAATATGTACAAGTAAAATAAATACAACAACAATAGTAACATTTATTAAGCGCTTACTATATGAAAAGCACTGTTCTAAGCGCTGGGGAGGTTACAAGGTGATCAGGTTGTCCCACGGGGGCTCACAGTCTTAACCCCCATTTTCCAGATGAGGTAACTGAGGCCCAGAGAAATTAAGTGACCCAGCTGACAATTGGCAGAGTGGGATTTGAACCCATGACCTCTGACTCCAAAGCCCATGCTCTTTCCACTGAGCCACGCTGCTTCTCTAGTGGGAAGATAGTAATAATAATGATTATTATTAGCTTAGAACAGTGCTTGGCACCTAGTATGCACTTAGCAAATACCATCATTATTATTATTATTATTTGTTACGCACGTACTAGGTGCTGAGCACTGTACTAAGTGCTGGGGTGGACAGTGAATGTAAAAAAAGATGATCCCTGAACCTTGGGGAGGTTTCCGCTCTTGTGAGGGAGACAGACAGACACGGACCATACACATTCAGTGGGAAAAGGGAGGGGAAAGCATGTTCTTTCAATCATCATCATCATCATCAATCGTATTTATTGAGCGCTTACTATGTGCAGAGCACTGTACTAAGCGCTTGGGAAGTACAAGTTGGTAACGTATAGAGACAGTCCCTACCCAACAGTGGGCTCACAGTCTAAAAGGGGGAGACAGAGAACAAAACCAAACATACTAACAAAATAAAATAGAATAGATATGTACAAGTAAAATAAAATCATTCAATCGTATTTATTGAGTGCTTATTGAGTGTAGAGCACTGTACTAAGCTCCTGGGAGAGGACAATACAACAATAAACAGAAACATTCCTTACCCACGACAAGCTTTCGGTCCATAAATTCCCCCTGGTAACAGAAGGAAGCAAAAAATGAAAGAAATGAACAAGTGGAATCATGAAATCCCACGCAATCCATCGAAGTGCTAATATTATACTATGGGTTGATATTATTCCCAGCGGGTGGGAATTAATCAGGGAAGGCCTGATTAAGGTTAATTCATTTATTCCTTCGTTCAGTCGTATTTATTGAGCGCTTACTGTGTGCAGAGCACTGTACTGGGACAACCTGATCACCTGGTATCCCCCAGCGCTTAGGACAGTGCTTTGCACATAGTAAGCGCTTAACAAATACCATCATTATTATATTATTATTATTATTACTAAGCGCTTGGGAAGT